>NW_011889072.1:32767-34704 GCF_000151845.1 Pteropus vampyrus | reverse complement strand
CCTGCTGGTTCTGCGCGGCGAGGGCCAGGCCAGGGTCACCGAGAGTGGGGGCCTCTCAGACCCCAGGAGCAACCGGCACCGCCCCTCCAGCAGCCCGGCCTGGGATGGGAGGAGAGGGGCATAGACGGGCGGTGAGACCAGGCCTCCCTCCGGCTCGCCACCTCCCCCATGCACCCCGCTGGACCCGCCCGCATGGCCGGAGGGAGAGCCCCGTGCCAGCCGCTCCCATCCACTCGGCCCCTCCGCCTCGCCGGGCAGGCCTCACCTCTGTCCCTGGCTCGCTCATCGCCTTGGCGGACCTCAGGCCTGTGCGCTCCCCACCCAGCCCCCTGAGCCTCTGCCACCGACCCTGTGGCCCCCCACTGCTCTGTGCTCTCAGCCTCCCTGCAGCAGTCAGTCACCATGGACTGGCTGGCAGCGGGGGGCACAGGGACGCGTGGCTGTCTGTTGTCCTTTGCAGCACCGTGGACACAGAGTGCCCGGCACGAGGCGGGCTTGTCCAGCGCTGGCGGGATGAGCCAGGCCGCGGGCTGGAGGCGAACGTTGCTGCGGGTCCAGCTCACGGGCCTCGCTCGAAGCCGCAAAGGCAGTGGGAGGCCGACGCAGCCTTGTCGCCCTGACAGGAAGCTTGGCCAGGACGGATGGGGCAACTGGGCCGAAAAGGGGGTCTCCACTTGGCCCCCCGTGCTCTGCCGGTGAGAGGGGGCGCTGGGGGCACAGTGCAAGAGGTGCCCCCCGCTGCCAGCCTCCCAAGAGTCCCCACAGCCCCCACGCTGGACCCCTCAGGAGTGGGGAGCTTTTGCTCTGGGCCAAGGCCCCCGTTCCGGAATCGCCCAGAGGCTGGCCCCCCGGACAGGAGGGAGGCGGGAGGCAGGGGGGAGGCAGGCGCCCCCTCTTCAGTGTGGGACCCGGGGTTTTGTCCTGTGCTCTGGGCACCATAGATGGTTCCAGAAGGCAAGGGATGCACTTCCCCCTGACCTGGAGAGGGAGGGCTGCCCCCCTCAGCGAGCCCCTGCCCAGAACTCCGGGGACACGGCCTCTGTGCAGCCAGCCAGCCCCGCCTGCTCCCCGCCTGCTCCCTGCCTGCTCCCCGCCTGCCCCTCTGGGCAGGGGGAACGCTGGAGGCTGCAGGACGGCTGCCAGCCCCGCCTCATGAATATGCATGGAGGCCAGAGAGGGCGCTCATCCCCGCTGGCGACTGGGGTGCTATTGTGGGCAGGACTGCAGAATTTCAATGACTTGCAAAATATAGTTAATTACGTAGAAAGCCGGCTTCTGCACGTTTTCATGTAAATGAGACAAATTAATTGGTGTTCGTGGTGGTGAGAAGGGGCGGGGGAGGGGCCTTGCCGGGGAGCGAGGTAAAAGGAAACCCAGAGAGGTGGCTTCTGATCCACCCAGTTAATCCCCCGCCCGGGGCTGCAACCCAACCCGTGAGAAAGCTCTGCTGGCGGGTTCCCCTGCTGCCACTGCTGCCACGGTCACCGCCACAGCGAGGCCAGGGGACCTGGGGGCCTGCGGAGGAAGTGGCCGAGGGCGTCCCTGGGGGACGATCCACCCCCACCTTGCTGATCCTTAGCCAAGCTCCTAAGTGGCCCTGAGGGTCGGTGACAGTGTGGCCTCTGTGGGGTCCACACCGGCTCCCTGTCCATCCGCCACCTCGGAGGGCTGGAGCAGACCTTTGTCCAGAGGGGACATGTGGGCGGCCATCAGCCTGTGAGAACACGCTCGTCATCGTCAGGGCAACGCAGATCAAACCGCGGTGGGACCCTGACGTGACCGGTATGGGGGTGTGGACAGACCAGCACCCCAAACGCTGTCATCAAGAGTTTGGCAGTTTCCCAAAAATGAAACATAGAGTGACATGTGGCCCAGCAAGTCCCCACCCCCGGGCCCCAGAGTTTAAGGCAGCGTCTCTGGCAGACGCTCGCACCCCC
>NW_011889072.1:28075-29577 GCF_000151845.1 Pteropus vampyrus | reverse complement strand
TCAGGCTCTGCCACACAGCACCGCGGCCAGGCACACACCGTATTTCACCGAGGTTTTCAGTCACGACCCTGTTGGCGCCGCGCACCCCACGAACCGGCCGGCGGGGCCCTGCAGAGGAGCTCACAGCAGGCGCGGGAGGTGGGGCTGCTGCCAGACCCCGTGCGGCCCGCCCTCCGGCCCAGCGTGGCCGGGCACATGCCCACGGACCGGCTGGCAGCCACAGGCTCCCATCGGCAAAGGCGGGCCGGGTCACCTCTTTGCCAATGACTTTGCGAGCATGTCGGACCCTTCAGCAGCTTAATTCTGGCTATTTTTTCTTTCTCTCTCCAAGTGTCACCTAACAGTTCCCCGGGTTCCGGCAGACCCCGGCGCCTCCAGGAGGTGACGCTCCTGGTGACGCCGTCTCTGCCAGCACAGCTCTGCCCGAGGTTTTGCATTAAACACGAGGGACACAGGGCCGGCTCAGGTCACAGGCAAATGTTGCATTCTTTCTGCGACAAATGGCTTGTGGCTGCTATTGTTTCAAATTCAAAAGCATCAGCCTATTCTTTCTTCAAGGGGGAGTTCAGCAGAGTCTCTCCCTGCTTTAACATAAATCACTGGATTTAAAACAGTTGGTAAGCACTTCGTTTTATTGTTTCGAGGTGGGTCACATGCACGAAGCACAGACAGCGTGAGGCACAGCCCGTCAATGCTCGTGACGTGTGTGTGTCCGTGCAGCCAGCGGCGTCAGGAGGCAGGACCTGACCAGGGTTCTGGAAGGTCCCCTTGCACCCCCAGAGGCAACCCCCCTGTTCCGAGGGAGGAGTCTCACCCATGGAACTCCCTGGGGTGTGCCATTAGTGGGGCTGTCGCTGCAGGCTGCAGCGTGTGTGAGGCGCAGGCTTGCTGTGTGTAGCGGGCCCCGGTCCCTGCTCATGGCCGTGTGATGCTCCGCTGCGTGAGGAGACGGGTCCGGGCGTCTCCTCCCCGCGGGGCCACGAAGGTCGTGCAGCTGTGCACGTGTGCGGCCGCTCGCGTCTGCGCTGGGGCTGCTCCTGTGTGTGCACAGGTGTCATTGCTGAGTCGTGGGCCACGTGAACACCCGGCATTAAGGAGACGCGGCCGGCTGGTGTCTGGAGCAGTGGCCGGCGGCTCGGCTCCCAGCAGCTCCGGGGGATGCGTGCTGCTCCACAGCTGCCAGGGTCTGCGGGGCTCTGCCGGGGTCTGCCGGGCTCTGCCGGGCTCTGCCGGGGTCTGCAGGGGTCTGCGGGGGTCTGCGGGGCTCTGCCGGGGTCTGCCGGGCTCTGCCGGGCTCTGCCGGGCTCTGCCGGGGTCTGCAGGGGTCTGCGGGGGTCTGCCGGGTTCTGCCGGGGTCTGCCGGGTTCTGCCGGGGTCTGCAGGGGTCTGCGGGGCTCTGCCGGGCTCTGCCGGCCTCTGCCGGAGTCTGCGGGGCTCTGCGTGGGCCCGCTTGTCTGTCCAGTGACAGTTTGCTCTAACTGCTCCCCTGGCAGCGAGGCTCC
>NW_011889072.1:24566-26670 GCF_000151845.1 Pteropus vampyrus | reverse complement strand
GGGGCCCTGGAGGTCCAGCCCAAGCCCCACTGCGCTCAGGGCAGATGGGGGAGTTAAGCTCTGAGGCCAAAGGGCCAGGACAGTTCAAAGGCCGGAGCCCGGGCAGGCGCCCTCAGGACGGGCCAGCCCCGGAATACCTGGAGGATGTCGGCTGTCCAGACGGTGAGCCCGAGGCCAGGGCAGGTCCCCCGGCCCTCGCCTCATGATTTTGTCCTGCCTCATGATTTTGTCCTGACACCTCGTGCCAGTTCCCACTTCTAAAGGCTGATTAAGGAGCAGGGGTGACGAGGGCTCACACTGCGTTCAAACGACCCGTCTTCTGCACATGGGTCGCTGGCTCGGCCCCGGCAGGCAGGTTGAGATCAATGCTTTTTACTGACGACTTAAAAACCGAGACTGATTTCATCAAACGCCATCATAGGTCCTTCAAGATACGAAGCTGTGAACGTTGTGTTCGGCACAACTGTTCCACATTCGATATTCAACAAATACTCATCGAATAAAAAATTAACCGTTAGGAGTGGATTTGACTGCAAGGAACAGAAAAACGAACAGCAGCTTACAGTATAAGGGGTGTATTCGTCTTGTGAAGATTAGACAAAACGTAACTATTTTAAATATACAGTATATAATAGGAACGATAATAAGCAATAATAGATTATTCGTATTACATGAAGTATATTTAAATATAGACACACAAATGAGAAAATAAGATGCAGGACGCCACCGCGGTCGGCTCGGCAGCGCCTTCGGGGGCCGCCTCCTGCCGAAATTTCCTCCACCGGATTCAGCAGGCGGCACCGTCCTCATCGTTACACGGCGGCTGCTGCACCTCCAGGCATTATCTCCGAGTTCCAGGAGGGGAGAAGAGGAAGTGGCGTGAGGGACGAAAGGAGGGCTGCTCTCCCTCGTTACCAGGGAAACGAACGAGTTCCTCGGAAGCTTCACCGGAGGGGCCTCTGCTTGCAGGAACCTGTCGGGTGACACCCCTTTCTTCAAGGAGGCTTGGAAATGAAGAGCTTGGGCTGGGCTCGGGGCGGCCAACGCTCAGGGCCACCGTGATCTCTTCACGCGATCGCTCGTGATAACAGATGTCATCGCGCCCCAGGGCGATTATAACTTATTCGAAGTGTATAGTTACTTTCATAAACTGCTGAATTTCTACTTAGGATTTTTCTAGTTCTCCCTAAGAGATACTTGGTGTTGGTTTCAGTTTTTGTGTTTGGCCTGGTTTGATGTCACCACGAAGTTTGATTTGAAATCAGACTTAGCCGAAACAGGCCAGGGAGTCTTCTGGGGGAAATTTTTTATAATGCGTAGTATTTTAAGGTCATCTGTCTTTACGGTTTCGTACATCTTCAGGAGTCATCTTTAGGAATTTCACATTTTCCTGGAAAATCACTCAATTAGTGGAGATTGTAGAGTTATTTTGTATACAGCGTTCTCTTAGTGTTTCTGAAACTTCCGTCGGCGTCTCTGGGTCGGCCCGTCGCCCCCCCTCACGGTCTGGGTTTCTGCTTCTGGTGTTTCTCTCTATTTATCAGTCTGGCCGAGGTTTCAGCTTGGATGCTTGATCCCTGTTTCTGTTTGTTTTTAAGGCCTTTGCTCTTGAATTTGAGTATCGATTCTACCCCCTTATCTTCAGTCTGCGTTTTATTAAAGTTTTTCTTTTCTGCTCCCACATCCTCGTTGTTTGTCCGGCTGTTTTCTCACATTTCATGCTGAGCTAACGTTGCTTCTTCCTTTCCTGACGCCGGCGGCGATGCGGGGATGCGTCTCCTTCCGTCACCCCGCCTCCGCGTGCGCCCCGCGCCACGACCTCGGCGGTCTGAGCTCAATTGTGTATTCCTTCTCTGAGCAAATCGAAGGGCTTCTGAGCTCCCGAGCAGCCTTTCCCTGTCCTCTCCCTGTGAGAACGATTTCTAACTTCGCTGCCCTGTGGTCAGGCAACCTGGCCAAACCATTTCAACATTTTTTTTTTTTTAATTCAATTTTCAAGATGTTCTTTTGGTCTGGGATCTGAGTTAAGGGCCCGAGCCAGCTCTCCGCAGGAGGCGTAATTACGCGAGGCACAGGCGTCCGAACTCTCCCGTCCGAAGTGCTC
>NW_011889072.1:21975-23629 GCF_000151845.1 Pteropus vampyrus | reverse complement strand
ACTATTGTTATTCTCCCCGTGGCTGCCTTAAGATTTTAATGTACATATTGATGTCCTATTTCTCTGCCGGCATTAATGCTAATCACACCGTTTGCGTCCTGTTGAGCGGCTCGGGCCTGCGTCATTTTCCCCTGTCTGGGCTTCTGGCGTCCACGTTATGATTCAATGACGTGGGCTTCTCGACCTTCATTTTGTGGTGACGGTTTGCGCACGTGGTGTTTTCGCAGTAACCATTTTGGCGTTTGCGCTATTTCACAAGCATCCGGACTGTCCGGGCGCTGGCGCGGCTTACGGGTGTGGACGCCGCCGCCACGGCTTTCGTCCCCATCTTCTCTCTCTGCTCTCGCGGTTCCCACCCATTTCTCGCTTGTCTGACTCCACGCGCCCCGTCCCGGCATGCCTTCGGCGTCCTGGCAGGAGGGACCCGTCTTTTTGTGGCCTCACACGCACACACGAGCTTGAGACGCGAGTGAACTCTGGTCGTGCGCGGCCGCTCCCCGCTCGGGGCCGAGCCGCGGTGCAGCTGTCAGGTGACAGGTGGGGCCGGGATGCTGCTGTCAGGTGACAGGTGGGGCCGCGGTGCTGCTGTCAGGTGACAGGTGGGGCCGGGACGAGAGCCGTCATGCTGCAAGCTCCCTCTGTCATTATCACGGAGGTTTCTCCCCCAACCTTGACGCCTGGAAACTTCCGTTCTTGAAGCGTGAGCTACTGGAGGTCACGCTCCCTGGGCCGTGACCCACCCCGGGGTCCGTCGGAGGCCAGCGGCCGTCCACTCACTCCGCCTGCCACTGAAGTCTTGTCTCCTTGAGCGCAGGGTCCTGGCTGCACGTGCCTCCCTCACCTTTCCCCTCCAGGCCCGTGGCCCTCGGCCCCCGGGAGCCCCCGTCGCTGCCCCTTGCCCGGTTCCCCAAGGCAGAGGGAGGCGCGACGTGGGCCTCTCGTCCTCTGTTCTCTGTCCCAAAGCCTCCTCCTGCTCGGGGCCACCCCAGGCTGCGGGCCGGGGCGAGGGTGACGGTGGCTCATGGGTCAAGGCCAGCTTCTCACCAGCGGAGCTGGGCTCGTCCTGCCCAGCCCACTAGGACGTCTCTGCAGCTCAACACCGCCGGGGGCACGCTTGGCCTTACTTCCCGTGGTGGTTCCAGCCCCATAAATTAGAGGCCGTGGTAAGATTCCCGCAGTCACTGTGACTGTCTGATGAAGCTGTCTCCAGCACTCCAGGCTCCCAGAGGACCTCCAGGGGATGAGCGTGGGACGAGGCAGGAGGAGGCCAAGTAGAGGAAGTGTCACGGTAAGTGGCCTCTCGCCTGACGAGCCCGTAAGCCCAGCCAAGACGTCGCGCCCAACACACCGGAAAAAAGAGTTAGGACGTCGGATCCTGGTGACATGGCTGGTCTCAGACTTGTCTCCCTTAAGGTGACACTCATAAACACTGGAAAAACACACACAACACAATATTTAGAGGCCGTGCCGCACAACCTAAAAGGGACGGACACCGAAGGGGTTCGGTGCGGGACGGCGCCCCCTGGTCTGCACAGAGCGGGACGGACAGAACTCAGGGACGAGGCCGTCTGGCTGGTCAAGCGTCGCGGGAGACGGAGGCGTTTGGGCTCCCGGAGCAGCTGGAAATTGCGGAGGGAAATCCAAGAAAACCAGG
>NW_011889072.1:18970-20995 GCF_000151845.1 Pteropus vampyrus | reverse complement strand
ATTCGGAGCCCACGTCCCGTCTGGTCTCGGGGCGTGGTCGGTCAAGCTTGGCACTTTCCAGAAACCTCAGAAGGGTCACCGCCAAGGAGGCAGGACTGCGGATTTCCCCTAAAACTAAAAAGCAAACAAACGAACAAAACTCAACAACATGAGGTTTCCACAAGTTCAAGTTCACTGCTTACTAGAATGAAAATAAATAATCTCGGAGAAAGATGAGCGAATCCGGAGCCGGAACAAGGTGTCGTCCGGGAAATTCAGTAAGTGACGGGTAGACAAGAAAGTGTGAGCCGCGGACAAAAGAAAAAGCCACCAACACACGTACGTCTCAGTTCGTCTTAACGTTCCGAGTACCAGACAAATACATCAAAATGCTGATGTCGACATCTTCGAGGGACCGTGGGGAGGGCGGTCATGACGAGTGAACAGGTGGACGACACGTCAGCAGCAAAGGGAGAGATGGGGGGACCGAACGGGCGTTTTATCGCTGAAGTGCGGATATGCACAAAACGAGGCTCTCTCTGGACAGCTGCGCAGAAGGCGGCCGAAGGAGGTGTAAGCAAGCTCGAAGGCGGATAACAACAATGACCGGACCTAAAGAGAGGAAAATATAAAAAATGACAGTGCCTCGGTGGCCCGCGGGACACCGGCGCGTTGTCTAACGCACTCGTAACTGGAGTTACAGAAGGAAAGGCAATGGGGACTGGAACAGACAAAGTATTTGGGAGAAAAATGAAGAATTTCCTCTAAATTTGGTGAAAAGCACAGATTTTCAGATTCAAGACCAATGAGCCCTTAACTGTACGAAGGCAAAGAAAATCACCCCGAGGCACATCACAGTCGAATTGCTGAAAACTAAAGATAAAGAGAAAATTTAGAATGCGCCAGAGAAAGACTCATGACGTCCAGGGCACAATGATACACACGGCTGCTGACTTCTCATCAGACACAGCGGGGCCAGAAGACAATGGAAACACGGCTTTGGGAAAAAACTGTCGGCCAAAGTCTATCCATCAAATTAGGTGACATGAAAATCCCTCCAAAGACCCAACTTACCAGAAGACACAGACAATCTGGTCAACCCTGTCGAGCGAAGAGATTGAACTCGTTACGAAACCCTTCCCACAAAGAAAATTCCAGGCTCGGACGGTTTCGTTGTTAAATCGTATCAGACGTGAAAGAAAAAAACGATACCAATCGTACACAAACCCTTTCAGGAAATCGAGAAGGAGGGAACGCATTTAAATGTATTTCAGAAGACTGGGCAACCCGAACACCAAAGCTGACGAGGACATGGCAGGAAGCAGCGATTGCAGACCAGTGCCCCACGAACGCAGATGCACAAATACTTATTAAACATGAGAAAAGCAAGTCCAGGAACATATGAGAGGACCGACATGTCAGGACCCAGCGAGGTTCAAGCGTGCAATTCAGAAAATGAACAGAAAAAAGGAAAACTCATATACATTCCTGTTAATGGAAAGAAATCATTTGACGACACTCGACATCCGTTTATGATCAAAGCTCTCGAACCAGGAATAGAAGGACACGTCCTCAGGATGGGGAACGGACCCACGTGAGACTCACAGGTAGCTTCGCGCTGCTACGGCTGAAATAGCGAGTCGTTTTCCTCCAGGGCCAGGAGTCGCGCGAGAATGCGCGTCCTCGGCACCTTTGCCGACACCGCGCCTCAGGACCCAGCAGCATCGCGGGGCGGCGAAGTCGGAAACGTCCCGAAGTTGCAAAGAAAAACGTGAAACTGTCTTTATTCACAGCCGTCGTCGCTGGGGAACCCGTAAAGAAGCGGCCATCGAAACGACGATGACCACAACGACAACCACCACCACAACGGTCTATAGCGAGTGGATTTAGGACGTTCACGGGACATGAAGTCGACGTAGGTGATCGTCGACTAGCAGCAAATACGTGGAGAAAATGAAATCTGAAACTCTTACTACGATGGTGTCGAAATAAAAAACAAAAAGCCGCTTAGGAGTAGATTTAGCCGAGTGCGGGAGAACCTCGCCG
>NW_011889072.1:16653-17905 GCF_000151845.1 Pteropus vampyrus | reverse complement strand
AGCTGAGCGCCTGCAGCTCAGCTCCTGAGACCTCGACCGAGGTCATCAGGTCACCCAGGGCGATGGGGCCACAGTGAGGCGTCCTTAGCGCTGCTGGCCTGGCAGGAGCGTGTCCACTCCTAGAGGGCCATGGGGCAAGGCGACAATGCCTGGGGAGGCAGCTGGCCACCTCCAAGGTGCCAGCAGATGTGACCCGCGGTTGCAGAAGGGCTTACGCCTGTGACGGCGGACATGGTGGCCTGGAAGCCCCCCCTCGCCCCGTGCCCGGCACTGTAGCCCTGCGGCCCGACAGCTCTCCACACCCTCGTCGCGAGCTGCCGTCACTTGCGAATCCACCTCTCCCCAGGCCTCAGCTCAGTGGACCTGATCCCAGGCCCGCTGGCAGGGAGGTGGGGCCGGGAAGTGCGGGGGTGCCTGGGGGGAACCCCAGTAACAGCGGGGCATGTCACCCAGAGAAGTGAGAACCACACTGGGCTTGTGACCAACGGGGGCCGCCTGGGCCGGGGTCGGGAGGTCAGCTGGCAGGGCGCCTTGAGACTTTTGGGCCGTGTTGACTCAGGCGTCTGGACCCCTCCCCCAACTCCTGTCCCGGGCTGGGGCTGTGGGGGTGGGGAGCGGGGCCCAGGCACAAAGCCGCCTCTGTGGCGGCCGCCCGTGGGCAGCGGTGATAAGTCACAGCACTGCTGTTGTGCTTCCCAGAAGGGCCTGGTGTGGGGCTCGGCCAGCCTGCTGTCCGCCCTTGGCCTTGAGGCCCCAACGTGACAGCGTGAGTCAGGGCCAACCTCCTGCCTCCTGTGAGGCAAGAGGCTGGCCCAGCAAGGTGGGTGCTGCTCCCCCCTGCCCCGTCCTCCCTCAGGGCCTCAGGGTGTGAGGGCTGTGCCCCCCACCCGGGGCTGTGCCACGGCTCTGCGTGTGCTGGGCTGCCGGCCCCCAGGCCCCGGGGCCCAGGGCGGGTGGTCGGTGCTGCGGGCCTGGGCTCCGGGTAGCGCTGACCAGTGCTCTCAGGTCAGACACCCTGCGCCCCAGCCGGAGCGGTGGGGCACGCTTGGCTGCTGTCACGGGAGGGGACGGTAGGACAGCCACTGCCCCGACCGTGGCCCCAGCCCTGCTCACGGGGACCGTGGGCATCGCGCCGCCCCTGCCGCTGGCCTTCCCCCACGCACTGCGGCCTCGGGCTGGACCCTGAGCAGCCCCGCTGAGCTCAGGGCACAGGGCGCCACAGCCACCGGCTGCTGCGGGAGGCCCGCCCCGT
>NW_011889072.1:8131-9353 GCF_000151845.1 Pteropus vampyrus | reverse complement strand
CACAGATTTAGCAACGTGCCTGTCGCAGGCTCTGGGGTACCCCACACCCCTTGACACCAGGCGGGACTGCGGAACGGTGCCGGTGCTGGGGCAACGAGGACCCTGTCCCCAGGCCACCGATCCCCGCACCGTAAATCTCCGCCAGGACCTGGGGGACATGCACGCGCGGGCACGTGCAGTGACCGTTCACCGTGGCTGTCCACGGGGACGGCAGGGACGGGAACCCCGCGGATGCCCGTGGGAGGAGGGCAGTCGGCGGAACGCTGGCGCCTCCCCGGGGCGCGGGGCGGCCGTGGGCAGGCGCTGGGGACGATGTGCGGTGACGCCAGCGCCGTGCACACCAAGTAGGGCCAGGGTGTGTTTGGAGGGGGCTGCGGGAAGGGTTTGCAGGGGGACATGGCTGTGCTTCTGACATGTGCTTCTAAAAGAACCAACACAAGGACAACGGCCAAACCCCGAGAAGTGGCTGCCGGGGGGGCAGGGGGGTGGGCGCGAACCCCAGGGGAGGGCAGGGGACGGGAGTGGGAGACCGGCCGCTGTGGGCCGCCCCCAGGGCCGGTTCCTCTCACCCTGGGCCGGGCGGACACTTTGGGATCGCTCCAGCTCAGACGCGGAAAGGAGCGAGGATCCTGACCGCAGATCCGCCTGGGGACTCGGAGGCTTCACGGCGCCTTTGAACAGCGGCGTCTTGAGTGTGGACTCCGTGAGACGCATCTGGGGACTGACAGGTTCTCTTCAAAAGTTCTGAGACCGAGGACGAGCAGAGACGAACCGAGGAGAGCTTCTGCTCCTGGGTGCACATGGGGCGTTGGGGGGGGGGGGCCGAGGCTCTCCCCACACCCTCGTTCTGCATTCCCCTCCCAGGCGGGGCGCACAGGGGACAGGAAGTGGGACAGCTCCAGGGCTCAGCCTGGTGCTGAGGGGCCGGCGGGCGGGGCGTCCAGCCTGAGGCTCCGGCCTGAGGCTCCGGCCTGGCTCTGCGGCCCTTCCACAGCCTCTGGGTGCAGCGAGCAAGGGTGCGCGGACACACGGGGTGTCGCGCAGGAGCGGGAACAACCTCCTGTGCTTCCAGGCCCCGGCGCCCTGCAGGCGAGACCCTCAGGCTGGTCCTCACTGCTGACCCAGACCCTGGCCGGGCCGAGCCAGCCCATGGGGCACCGCCCGGGGGCAGAAGCGGGAGCAGGGGACCCACAAGGGGCTGGGGCTGGGCAGCAGCGGAGGG
>NW_011889072.1:5903-7453 GCF_000151845.1 Pteropus vampyrus | reverse complement strand
GGCTGCCGGGGGGGGCAGGGGTGGGGCGGGGGGGGGGGCGCGAACCCCCAGGGCCGGTTCCTCTCACCCTGGGCCGGGCGGACGCTTTGGGATCGCTCCAGCTCAGACGCGGAAAGGAGCGAGGATCCTGACCGCAGATCCGCCTGGGGACTCGGAGGCTGCACGGCGCCTTTGAACAGCGGCGTCTTGAGCGTGGACTCAGTGAGACGCATCTGGGGACAGACAGGTTCTCTTCAAAAGTTCTGAGACCGAGGACGAGCAGAGACGAACCGAGGAGAGCTTCTGCTCCTGGGTGCACACGGGGTGTTGGGGTGGGGGGGGCCGAGGCTCTCCCCACACCCTCGTTCTGCATTCCCCTCCCAGGCGGGGCGCACAGGGGACAGGAAGTGGGACAGCTCCAGGGCTCAGCCTGGCGCTGAGGGGCCGGGGGCGGGGCGTCCAGCCTGAGGCTCCGGCCTGAGGCTCCGGCCTGGCTCTGCGGCCCTTCCACAGCCTCTGGGTGCAGCGAGCAAGGGCACGTGGACACACGGGGTGTCGCACAGGAGCGGGAACAACCTCCTGTGCTTCAGGCCCCGGCGCCCTGCAGGCGAGACCCTCGGGCTGGTCCTCACTGCTGGCCCAGACCCTGCCCGGCCGAGCCAGCCCATGGGGCACCGCCCAGGGGCAGAAGCGGGAGCAGGGGACCCACAAGGGGCTGGGGCTGGGCAGCAGCGGAGGGAGCCAGGCTGCGGGGAGGGGTCAGGAGCTTGGTGGGGGACAGCAGGGTGGGGGAGGACAGGCAGGAGGGGGGGACGCCTGGGAGGGGTGGAAACACCTGGGTGAGCGTCCCGGTGCTGAGGGCTCCACATCACAACATCCTCCCATTTTCCAGCTGCGGAATGGGGGGTGGGCAGGGGCGGGGGCGGGGGCTGACTCGGCCAGGCTGTGTAACTGGGGAGCCCCCAAGGGGCACGAGTCTGGCCTGTGCTCTGGGAGCCGAGAGTGTGTAGATCACACCCTGTGTTTGCAGATCCCCCAACCCGGCCTGGACACCAGGGGTCCCCCGGCTCGGGGCCAGATGCAACCCCACTTGCTGGGTGACCATGGGGACAGCCTGTCCCTGGGAACCCCCAGCCCTCGTTGCAGGTCTAAGCTGACAGATTCTGGGCACGGAACTCGGCGGGAGGGGCCGGCCAGCTCGTCCCAGACACGCAGACACTTCCCTCAGCTCGGCACTGAAGGGCAGAGCTGATGACAGGTGCCAGCGCCCCCCGACCGCCTGTCACTGGAAACCAGCTGCCTCCTGTCAGCAGCCTTCAGCCCGCAGCCCGGCTGCCGGAGCTCGCGTCCAGCCCAGCCCCCACCCGCAGGCCCGCTGCCCAGCTCCAGGCAGAGCCCAGCGGGCCCCAGGCCGCCAGAGTGCGCTCCGGGCTCCAGCTGGGCCCCGGGGGTCTGGGGTGGACAAGGTCCCTCTGGGAGGTGGGGGGTGGGCTCAGGAGAGGGGTGAGTAACCCAGGCTGCTGGGCGGTGCGGGCAGGGGGGCTCCCGAGAAGCGGCTGGTGACTGGGCGC
>NW_011889072.1:3148-5853 GCF_000151845.1 Pteropus vampyrus | reverse complement strand
AGTCCTGAGACTCACACACGGCAGAGCCCAGGGCTTGGGGACACCTGTGGGCCGAGGTGAGGCTCCCGTCCCAGCAGGGAACAGACCCAGCAGGAGGGGCTGAGCGTGTGACGGGGGCCGGGCCCAGCGGGGTGTGTCCTCCCCAGGAGTGACCATGTGAGGAGGGTGCTCCGGTCTCAGCGCTGTCCCCACCCCCCTGGGGACTGCCCCTGCCCTTTCCAGCTGGGAGAGTGTGGCCCCAACCCCGCGGCCGCGCCTGCAGGGACAGAGGGCTGGCAGCCAGCCAGCCTCGGGGAGCAGGTCTGTGGGGAAGGGGAGGGCTCCCTTCTCGCCCACAGGGCCTCCGAGGAGCGGCGGGGCGTCCGCACTTTGACCTTGGGCTCTGCACGGCCTGGGCAGGCCCACGCCCCTGTCGGCGGGGGTGGCCGGCCCTGGAGTGTGTGAGGACGCAGCCCTGCCGGCCCTCTCTGCCTCCTGAACCGCCTCAGGCGCCCTGCGTGGGGTGGATGGGGGGAAAGGTGGGGCAGTGGCAGGGCCCCCCGGCCAAGGCGGGGTGCTGGCTGGACTCTCAGGTGGAGGGACAAGGACACAGACCAGCTCCCAGGGGACTCTGCCATCACCCGGCCCTCTGGGCAGAAGTTTCGACAGCTTTCTGTGGGTTCCCGGGGCCCTAGGGCCTTCGAAGGAGGGGTTCGCCTGACTGAGGGAGTGGGGTTCCACTCCAAGGGGCGGTGAGAGTGCCTGGCTGAGCCGGGCTTTGGGGTCACACTTGTCGGGGGCCCGGACAGGGCTCCAGGCCGAGGCCAAGGTGGGTGCTCAGCCACCCACAGTTGCCCTGACAGCCCCTGTGGCTGGGCTTTGGGGTGAGGCTAGCTGGGGCCCAGGACACGGCAGGAACACACAGATGCCAGCTCCACCCACTGGCTCGGGGTCTGTCACTGTCCACCGCCCTGCCCGGGCCCAGCCTCAAGCCCCCGGAGGGAGGACACGGAGGCAGGTGGGGTCTTGAGAGAACCATGGAGCCTGCAGCCCTAGATGCCCCATCACCCCACCCTGCCCCAGGGAGCAGAGGTGCCCATGAACGTGGGCGGCAACAAGCAGACCACCGGGGAGCCGTGCCGGCCCCTCCCGCCACCCCCCCCCCTTATGTCCTACTTACCTCCTGCCGCACGTTTCGGAGGTGGATGTAAAGAAAATTCTGATCTTTTAAAATAGATTTCGCAGGGGCGGTGGAGGGAGGGGAGGGATGAGCTCCTCGCGCGTTCGCTTTTAGGATGGGCCAGCGGGACCCCTGGGTCCTTGCGGACAGTCGGCCGTGTGGCCACGCCTTCCGTCCAGCCCCCGGACGGTCGTTTGTCCTGAGCCCACCCACTGTTTCTGGGCTCTTTGGCTCTCCAAGCCGAGGGCCGCGTGGCCGAGCGGCATTGTGGCCGGCGCGTGTGTGGGGTCGGGAGGTGGGTGGGCGGGAAGAGATGCGTGTGACGCGTGTGACTGAGCTGGGGGATGCGGAGCTCTGCCCGCAGCCGAGCTAGAGGCTAACGTGACTGTTCGCAGGTGCTGCTCTGGGCGTGGCTGGGGACGACCAGGGACCGTCTGAGGCGCTTCTTCGGGCCTCTGTGCCTGTCAACGGCTGGCCAGGGCGGGCCGAGCCGTCCCTCACATGCGTACAGCACTTCCGTGGACCGTAAGGGACCTCCTATTGAAAGTGCCCAGTGAGGGCTGCCGCCGGTCCCCAGGCTGTTCCCTGTTCAGCACGGAGGCCCCGGCTTACGCCTGCACTGCTCGCGAGGGCGTTCTGGGGCCGACGCTGGGCAGCACCCCGCCACCAGGCGCCGGCAGAGGAGGCAGCAGGCCGGCCACCCGACTCTGAGACTCGCCTGCGGGAGGCCAGGCTCTGTTTGCATGCACATGACAGACACCTGCTCAAAACCTGCTCAAAGGCACAGGATGCTTAGACCGTAGACCTGGTACAGGTGAGGGCGGGCGAGCTTCAGGCACAGCTGGATCCACAGGCGAGATGAGCTTATTAGAACCACCGCTCCCCTCCCTGCTCCGCGTTCCCGCGTGTGGCCTCGCCTCAGGGGGATAGGAGGGCCATGACACATCCCAGCACCAAGCGACCCTCGTCAGTCAGCCTGCACGTCCCTCACAGGACTCGGAGCGGCCAGCCTGGGCCACGTGTCCACTGCCACATCTGCCGTCCCTCCAGGACTGCGGGACGGGGCCGAGGGTCGTTTCGGAGGAGGATGCAGGTGGCCGTGCAGACGCCACACAGGCCCCTGCGTGTGGCCGTGCCGGGGGGGTGGCAGCGAGTGCCCCCACGGACAGAGATCTGTGAAGGTGGAGCCGTGCCAGGGGGCCCCGTGGACTTCACAGGGGCCTATCCGCCTCGCTGGCGCTCGGCACTCATCTCAGAAGGGACTTGCCAAGCACCGTGATCAAAAGGACACGCACCACGAACGTGCTGACACCGTCCCCTCTGCTCGGGAGGCCCAGCAGCTGTGGCCTCTTCCCAGGCTGCAGCGGACCGCAGCCCCAAGCAGTGGCCAGCACGGCCCCGCCCCCGGTGGCCATCCTGGGGGACTTTCTGTGGCCACGGGGCAGGGAGCATTCACAAGGGCTGGGCCTGCCCTGTGGGCACTGAGCTTAGTGTCCCCTTTGTGACTGTCCGTCTAAAAAGGCCCAAGGAGGCTCGCCCTGGGGCA
>NW_011889072.1:2603-3098 GCF_000151845.1 Pteropus vampyrus | reverse complement strand
CAGGCCCTGCTCGCCTAGCCGCTCACGTGTGGGGTCATGCGCAGAGGCCCAGCTCTGTTACCTCCGGGCTGCGTGACGCCGGGCAGGTCGTGACCCCTCTGGGGCTCAGTGTCCTCTCCTGTGTCCCACTGAGCGGAGAGCAGAGCGAGCCTGGAGGACACTGGGGACGTCGTAGGCACACGGCCCGCACGCAGGGCACCTGGTCTCAGGTGGCACACAGTGCCCTGCTCTGCACAAGCCCAGGGCCCTGGAGGGAGGGCTGGCACAGCGGAGTCCTGCGGGCCCAGAGCCACCTCCGGACAGTGGCCACGGCGGGCGGGACAGCCCGGGGTCAAGCGTGCCCGTGGGGACGGCTCTGGCTCCTGTAAGACTCCACATCTGTTCCAAGTGTGAAGAGCCCCGTTAGCCCGCCCCGTGCTTCCTTCTCCGGCCACTGACCAAAGGCCCCCTCCCCCTCGGGCCCGCCCTGTGACCTCCGTGTCCCCGCTGTTAAGG
>NW_011889072.1:567-2026 GCF_000151845.1 Pteropus vampyrus | reverse complement strand
GGTGTGAATGGACAGGCCAGAGCGATGACCGTGGACCTGCTGGTCGGGTGCAGGAGGCCCCCCTCCGGATGCCCGAGTCCAGTGGGTGATGCCACCAGGTGGGGCACGCCGCCTTGTGACCCACACGCCACCCTTTCCGGCGGCTCCTCGCTTGCAAAGGACGTGCACATCTCTCCTGTGGGGACCACGGCCGCGCTGAGATGTCGGTGGCCTTACAGAGAACAGGCAGCCGAGCCTGCCCGGTGTCCGCCTGCTCCGAGGCCGACAGGCCCTGCTCACCTAGCCGCTCACCTGTGGGGTCATGCGCAGAGGCCCAGCTCTGTTACCTCTGGGCTGTGTGACGCCGGGCAGGTCGTGACCCCTCTGGAGCTCAGCGTCCTCTCCTGTGTCCCACTGAACGGAGAGCAGAGCGAGCCTGGAGGACATTGGGGACGTCGTAGGCACACAGCCTGCACGCAGGGCACCTGGTCTCAGGTGGCACACAGTGCCCTGCTCTGCACAAGCCCAGGGCCCTGGTGGGAGGGCTGGCATAGCGGAGTCCTGCGGGCCCAGAGCCACCTCCGGACAGTGGCCACGGCGGGCGGGACAGCCCGGGGTTAAGCGTGCCCGTGGGGACGGCTCTGGCCCCTGTAAGACTCCACATCTGTTCCAAGTGTGAAGGGCCCCGTTAGCCCGCCCCGTGCTTCCTTCTCCGGCCATTGACCAAAGGCCCCCTCCCCCTCGGGCCCGCCCTGTGACCTCCGTGTCCCCGCTGTTAAGGGCGATTGGCGTGAACTGTGCAGGGGGACAGGCCCACCCACGGGCGGTCAGCCGGTGGGGTCACGGTCCCCGAGGTGCAGTGAGAGGCCACTCATCCTTGCCCT
The DNA here is from genome assembly GCF_000151845.1 of Pteropus vampyrus. Taxonomy (NCBI): domain Eukaryota; kingdom Metazoa; phylum Chordata; class Mammalia; order Chiroptera; family Pteropodidae; genus Pteropus; species Pteropus vampyrus. Next base: position 1,163 of record NW_011889072.1, on the reverse strand, counting down.
TCCTGCAGGCCCCGTCCGGGGTGACACACCGAGCCAAGACGAAGGCGTGAGCTTGCGGCGTCCCCAGCAATCCCAGAGGATCGGGGAACGGGGGCCTTGGAGGACTCGCTCAGTGCTGGTGGCCGGCACCCAGGGACACCAGCACTGGTCTCACACTTCCTTTAAGGGACCTGTTTGCTCGAGGCACTTCCAGGAGCTTGAGCGCCCCCTGCTGTGGCAGTCAGGAGGAGTCGGTACCCCCCCATCCTGAACCCCCATCCAGCCCCCAGCCCCGCCTCCGCTCCCAGGAAGGACTTGGGCACCAAGGAAGACCCCGTGGGTCTGCAAGGCGGAGGTGCAGGGACGTGGGCGTCTGCCGGAGGAGCCGTCCTCCGGGACCTGGGCCCCAGCCCTCCTCACAGCCCAGCCCAGGACCCAGGACTTTGGCCTTGACTCAGAGCTGCTCCCCTGGGCCTGAGGGTCCAGCAGCGGGGCTGGCGCCAGGGGCCCCGAGTCCCCGGTCCGCTGACATGCTGCCCCAGCCAGGCTCAGACCTCTGCAGGACAAACGGGAGGATCTGGGACAAGCAGGGGTTGCTCAGCATGGGCGGAGCATGG
>NW_011889072.1:0-517 GCF_000151845.1 Pteropus vampyrus | reverse complement strand
ATGTGCTCCAGGGCGGTCTCTGGAACCTGCAAACACGTATCTGCCTTTGGTGCTAAGCAGACGGAACCAGCGGGCACGGTTGGGAGCTTTCACACCGGGAAAGCGGCAGGCACAGAGCGAGGCCCGGGCCGCCGGGAGCGGAGGACGTGGGAGCCACTGTGGGGTCGGCGGGCAGGGGCCAGGGACCAGGGCCTGGGGACGGGCCCCGGAGGAAGGTCGCGGGGAGCCAGAAATGCTCTTTCCTCAACAACCAGTGGCTGAAACCTCGCCCGCCCACCTGGCCCAGTTTGCGTGCCACCGCTTCCAGGCAGCTCGCCAGGGTTTCCTCCCACCCCCTCGTCTCCTGCGCCGCTGCTCCTTCGTGTGGCCTCCCCCAGACCCCATCCCCCTCAGTCTCACATTGCTTGGGGACATCCTGATGTGGGTCCCCCCACAGGGGAGGGCCAGGGTCCTCTCTCGCCACTGGCCTTGGGCATTGCAAGGCGCAGTCTGGGGTTCCTCAGAGGGAGGGACAGTG
>NW_011889071.1:1273430-1279336 GCF_000151845.1 Pteropus vampyrus | reverse complement strand
ATTATTATTAATTGTTTACTAATTTACTATAATCGTCAGATCAGGCCCAGTTTGCTGTGGCAACAAGCAACCCCCAGAATCTCATTGGATTTAAAGATCTAAACGACAAAGGTTTATTTCTGGCTTACGCTGCGTGTTCATGTCTAGGCCACGGACCTAAAAGAAATGTTGAAACTGTCTCAGTAAATAGAGTCGCAGGACAAGAACACTGAGAGACTGAAGTCGGGAAGGGCCCCGTGTGTTTGGGAGCAGGCCGGGGAGACGCGTCCGCCCACGGCGGGTCCGCACGGCGCCTCGGCGCTGGGGACTCGCCTGAGACTTGCCGTGCTGGCTCGGGGTGTCTGCATCTAGGTCTCCGCCCGCGTCACGTGTCTCTGCTCTTCCCAGCGAAGAACCTTCCCAAATGCCAGGTGTTCTTGTGGCAGAGCAGCCGAGTGCCAGGGCGTGCGTGTCCCGCGGGTCTGCGTCGGAGCGCAGAGACTCGGCGAGCTTTGGGACGGAGCTTTTCTCAGGGGCGACCCCATGTTTCGGGGGGTGGAGCGTCCACAGCCCCAGCACGGATGGTATCACTTTTAGATTTTCAAAACATTCTGTCCTTGCCATAGAAATTTGCTTCGCTGCCTCCTTCTTCACAGACTATCCTTCCAGAGACTGGGGCACGTTGACCTCATTAGAGAACAGCATCCCTCAGAGCCGACGGCTTTTGAAGAAGGAGTGATGTCTGACACGGAAACGCGTCGACGGGGAGGGCCGCGTTTCTTGTTTGCTGTTTGGGTTCGGCCCTGAAACCCAGCTCGTGTTTCTCGTCCCTTTTTTTCCTTTGTCTGAGTGGCAGGAAGCCCAGAAATATACGTTGACATGCCAAGAGATGGCTCTAAATATAGTGCCGGGTGGGCAGGAAGATCGTGTGCTCGCGAATGCAACGGGTGTGTGCGCACGACCCTCCCGGCCCTCCGTGGGCAGGGCCGGCCTCCGCCGCAGGCTGTCCCCAGCGTCCCCATGGCGAGGGGCAGCAGCGGGAAGCCGGGCAGTTCTGCCTCGCGCCCGGGGGCTCCAGCCAAGAGGCAGGTCACATGGTCGCTGCCTAGCTGGCTGCTGTTGCTCTTCAGGATGAAAGGCCATCACGAAACACATGGCGATGGCCGGCGCGGAGCCGGGAAGCGCGCCTCATGCCTCGTGCGTGCCTTGCTTAACCACAAGTGGGTTCTGGGAGGTGGAAGTACGCCGTGTTCCCCAAAAGCAGAGCAGGCCGGCGCCCAAAGAGCTGAGCTCAAAAACGCCTACCAGTCTCTTTCTCGCCCTCAGCAATTAAACTAAATACACTTTGAAACCCCGGCTCACAACGCAGCTTACCTCAAGGGGATGCAGAGAACTGGTCTGATGGTTGTGTCCGGTCCTCTTCCTCGACGAAGACTTACTTTATCTCGCTTTTTTTTTTCTCTTTTGCCTGGCGGGAGACTTAAAATGACAGCTCTGCAGGTAAACATTGATCGGGTTTTTATGGTCAAAGCCTGAGGAAATCCTGTAGAGTAGCCAGTGCCTGTTTGTCATGAAATCATCTGTATCGAATATATTCACATGGAACAATTGTAACGTCGGCACGTGGTTGGCTCTGAAACCCAGCGCCCCTTGAGCAGAGATCACTCCCTCAGAGAAGCGGAAGGTCTCGTGCCAGGAGAATCCTGGCTGCCAGCGAGCCGGCCACTGCAAGGACAGCAAAGCAGGGACCTCGCAGTGCCCAGCTTGGTCACTAGTGGTTGCGACACCGAAGGCCCACAGGTGTGCATCAAGCGACCTCACAAATCCCCACTTGTGCTTTTAGATTCCATGGATCGGGGAGACTACTACATTAATTAATGTCCGTACACGCGTTTTCAGTTTACTTATTATAACGTCTTCCATGTGCATTTGGAAATAGTACGACGTGCGGAAGACAGATTACGGCCCCCGAAATGGAGCTGCCTCGACGTTAGCGATCGATCAAAACCAGTCGACAGTTTCCCCTGAAACCGAGACGTTCCAGCGATGGACAGTTGTGGGCGTCTATGCGGACGAACGAGGCCTTCACGACCCACAGGCTGGAAGCTGAAATGTGGGCTGTTTCGAGCCTTGTCTGGCCGCTACGAGCAAAGATCAGGACCGGGGCACCTGGCGGGCCCGGGGGTCGCCCGTCAGTCAGGGCAGGACGCGCCGGCCGGGAGCAGCGCCTTGCGGCTCACCGCCCTCTGCAGCGACACTGTTCACGGGGTTGCCGGCTGGAAGTTTGGGAACGTCCTCGGCTTTGCCACTCACCAAGGTGTCCAGAAGTTAAGGTCTTAGGGACTGAAAAAGGAGTAACACTCCTCTCGTTGAGTTCTGTTAAAACAAAGTGAGTAATCTGTATGGCAAGGAGAACCATCTTCTCGAGCAGAATTTATTAGAGCTGTGAGTTCGTCAACACTTTTTATTTTTCCCAAATTGATTTTCACACAGAAAGATCTGTCGTGGCATAAGCACTCCAAGACGCCCTTGGAGATGTCACTGAGAGCCGTGCTGTCGGGGATGACGCCGGAAGCCACCTGTGGCCGCTGAGCATTTGCGGCAAGGCCGGTGGCACTGAGATGTGCTCGCAGCTTAAAATACAGAGCGGGTTTGGGAGACTTTTTATGGGAAAAAGGATGCAAACTCTCTCAACAACGTTTACATTGATCAGATGTTGGAATGATATTTTTCACGTGCTGGGCTACATGGCACTCACGGGAGATGGGGCTGGGTGTCCAGCTGCTCCAGACCTCCCCACGGAGTCGAAGTTCTGTAAGAGCCAGGATTTCGGTTCCGCTAGCTCACCGCCGAACCCCCAGAACCAGAAGCCCGGCGGTTGGAACAACATCAGTGTCTTGCCTGAGACACTTGATTGTCGACCTCATGAGAGTAAAGACTCGGACCATCACATTTAAGACGATACCCCCAACACCTAGAACAGTGCTTGGCACCGAGCAGGTGCTTACAAAGTTGGAAGGAGGGAGGGGGTGACTTGCAGAACCAGGACACGCACCCGAGTCTGCTCCCTGCAAGCCCTGTCCTCTTTATATTACATCCGAAAACTTGAAAAGAGATCGAAAATATTATTCGGTGAGCTCCTGCCACGTGCGCTCTGTATGAGCCGCTTTCCTGTATGTGATCTCATTAATCTCCACGACGGTCCGGGGACCTTGCTGTGGGAGGTGACATGTCTCTTGGGTAAACACCTAGAAGGACAGAGTAGATATTTGTTTAATTTTATAAGAAACTGTCAAACAGTTCTCTAGAGAGATCGTACTGTTTTCAATCCTCGGAATAGTCCCGAGAAAGTCTGAGCTGTCCTAGGAAATTAAATCTTCTTTCCCTGGACAGAAATATATTTAATCAGCTAAGAGTGCTTGAGACGATTTTGATGTTTTCCTTATCTGTCCAAAGGGCCAGCTTTTCCTGTCGTGCACACTCTGTCTTTAGAGTCGGCTTGGCTCGGAGAGCCTGTCCCACTTTATTTTGAAGTACGGTCTTTTTTCAGCTGTAACCTGATATGTGGAATTTGGCAGTGCTCACAAGAGCAACTACAAAGTAATTGTTATTGAATAAATTTAGCCTATCACATTGTATAAGTTTAAAGTATACTTTGATACCTTTGTGTATCAAAGTTAAGCATATCAAGCGTGTAACTTTGATACATTTATTTGTTATAATGTGATATTTATCATATGACATCGTTATAGTGCAACATTATTGTCTGTGTTCTTTATACTGTGTTTTAGATCTCTGTGGTTTATTTGCTACTCGTTCTGAGTTTGTACCCTGCCAAGTAATTTTTTTCAGGGACACACTGATGTGTAGGAATCCCTCCCACTGTGATACAAATGCTTTCTAGCAAAATAGATGATACGTTTTATAGAGTATTTCATTTATTATAAGTGTAAGGCTTCTCTCTTATTTAAAACTTGGGTCGAAGTGGGAGGCTGATCTCTTAAGATACTGGACGTGATCGACACATAGTGTTATTTCTCATGGAAAATGTCATTCCTACCTGTCGTTAAATTTTCCTCCAGATCGTTTTTCTGGAACTTAGCTGCATGATTGCCATGGCCCTATCAACCAAAACCAAGGAATTTTCCTCTGTGCTCCGGAAATTCCTGTAACTGAGATTTCTTTCTTTATCGTGACTATCTTCGTGGCTCAAAACAGTAAACAAGGGCTTTGCAAAAGTGGGGGCCGCCATCAAAATAATCCCGAAGCACTGCTTTAAAATTCCACAAGCACTCAAAAGGAAGTCCAATACCTTAGTTTCTTAATTACGAATTTGAGAGTTTTAATTTTTCACATCAAGTATATTGAGATGATACCTGACTTAAAGTATATTATAGAAAAATTCAGGGAGAAACTGGAACCTTACACGAGGAGGCGGCAGTGGAAGGGGTAGGTCTCCTCTTTAACTGTTTATCCTCTGGTTTAAATAAACTGTAAAATTAGCTAGTTGAGTATTTAATATCAGTTGGAGCACATGTGTCCTCCCGTTACCTCCCCACCCGTAGAAGAACCAGTCCATTGTTAAGCATCCTCTTTTAAGCAAAGATCACCCTTCCCCCGCTCTGTGTGTCGACAGGTGTATTTGGAGATTGTGATAAAAACATCATGCACGAAATTACAGCCAGATTAGATCATGACAGATGTAACAGGGATGACAAGAAGGTTTCTGAACGGATATTTGAAATTCTCCAGGATCCGAAAGTCCCCAAGCTCTTTGCTCTCACAAGTGATTACACACTGCAGCAGGGGAGACGATAGTTAACGATGCGATTAGCAGTTCGTGGCACGTTTGGCTCGAGTCCCCCTCTGCCTGAGTGATTTCCACGCAGCACCTTGGGGAGACGCGCTGACTCTCTCACGGCCCTAGTGTGTAACTCAGTGAAGGGCTGCTTCGGTGTTCCAGAATAGTGCGGTCCAAAAGAAATCATAAATTGCGAGACACATGTATTTTAAGTTTTCTAGGAGCCACATTTCAGTCCATATTTATTTAGTGGGACGTGAGGATATTTACTCACTACTGTCCCAGAGACACACCCTCAAGCATTTTTGTGAACCCTGCTGAGTCCTTATGCCCCATGCTGTTTGATGGGGAAGATTTTTCCTCTTCCCCATGAGTGAGGGTCTCGCCTTGGGAGCCTCCTAGCTGTGGACATGGGGGAGGACCCAGCCTCCCCTCCTTCTCTGCTGCTGCGGGTGACAGACAGTGCTTTGAATGGAGGAGGGAAGCCGGATGTGGCATCGAACACGCTTTTTGCTAGAAGGCTGAAGAAGGAAGATGTTGTGCAGGGTAGTTGATCTGATGAGCATCATCTTGCACGCAGGGCTTTGCTAGACCTCCCTGAGTCTGTCAGCGTGTGGGCCGTATCCGGAGCTGGCCCTTACCTTGTACTGCTTCCATCTGTCCATCTGCACAGCACGTAGGACAAGGACAGGAAGGGTGGGGAGAGACGGTTAGAGGGCTCCCCCTTCACGGCCTTGCTGCGTCTGCCTCCCGGGGAGGCAGAGCGGCGCAATTAAACCAGAGGGTGAGACAGCCACCTGAGCCGTCTGGGTGTCTGCCGTATAAGAAAGGATCGACTTTACGCATTGGGGAAAATGTGTTGCAAAAAAAAGTTTCAAAAACTGTTCACTGAAATAGCATGTGATTATATAGCCTTCTTTGAAAAGAATGAAGCAATCTTTAACTAAAGGCGTTTATCAACCAGGCAGAGAAACCGCAGGATAATTCTATTGACCTTACGGTGGCCAAGCAGACTGTTGGCGGGCTGCGTTCCAAAGGACAGTCGGTGTTTTGCTTGGTTAGTGCTCTGAACTGGATTCCTTCTTTCTCGTTTAGATTTTCTCTCTCTCTGTCAAGCGTCAAGCAC
>NW_011889071.1:1267282-1270056 GCF_000151845.1 Pteropus vampyrus | reverse complement strand
GACAAGGCAGACCATGCGTTATTTTTGTATTGCTGCAAGATAAACAAGTGCGCGGTGGCAGAACGCTGTCGTGGATGAGACACCTGCCGGATCCCTGTGCCTCGTCCTTGGGCAGCGCTTTGCCCTCCCCTGCTTCAGGCAGCAGCTTGATCCCTGGCCGACCCGCGCTGCAGCTGAGCTGAGCACGGGCTGGCCCCGAGCCGCAGGGCTGTGCCAGGGAGGAGCCCGCAGGCGATCTGCCACATTCGATTCCTTACAGCCTGTGTGTGAGCGCATTCACACTGCCACCGACCTACCTGGCAGTGCAGGTAACGGTTAAACACACGGCCTTCCGAGGCGGGCGGCCTGAGTCTGGGTCCCCACGCAGACACATGCTCTGTCTTGATGACAGAGAGGACTGCGTCGCCTCTGCGAGCCTCGGTTTCTTTACCTGTAAATGGGGATGATAATCGAGCCTGGATCAAAAGGCGGTTGCAGGCATCCAGTGGATATTGTATGAAGTCACTAAGCACAGCGCCTGGCGTGTGCACTGTGCTCGGTGGTGACGTGTGACCAGTGCTAAGACACGTGCCCAACGGCTTTACCAACCCGTCGCAGCAAGGGAGTGTGTGTGCTACCTAGATGTAAATATGCATCTTTTAAAATATGAGTTGGAAGGAGGGTGTAAATGTGTTATATAATCCGTTTACTTTCAAGGATGTTATTCACTCGTGAAAAAGGCCTGTTTCGTGTTTTCCCTTTTATTATGGAAGTTCTCCAACGTACACCAAAATAGAATCATATCCCGAACCTTCCAAATCCACAATCGTCGACATCTTGGAAGCTTTGTTTTATCTACTCCACACCTGTTTTGTTTTGTTTTGTTTTGTTTTTTCGGTGGCATATTTTAGGGACAAAACCCAGACATTATATCATTACACCCATAATACTTGAGTATGTACCTAAAACAGAAAAGGGTTTTATTTTTAATTTAACCACAGCTATTATGTACCCTATAACATTAAAATACTTTATTATCATCTAATGTCCAGTCACTATTTAAATTTCCCCACTTGCTCAAAAATGTCTTTTTATACCCATTTTTAAAAATCAAAGAAAATCTTTTCCAATGCTTAGCTTTTTTAAAAAAGGATTTCTGAATAATTCAGATATATTCTTGCTTTTTCAGAGCTAAATTTTAAACATCAAAAAAACACAAATATTGATATTTATGCAGTAGGAAAAGAAAGATCGCTAATTTGTTTTTGTCAATTGTTAATCTCAATGACTGATTTCAAAGCTGACATCTTAAACTTTACATTATAGGTTAAATAGTAATGCCGTATTTAAATATTCATTTAAATGATAATGCTGCTATTTAATTTTTTAAAAACATAGCATCATTTTTAAAGTATCCAATGGAATCTAAATACCGTAGAAATTTGATACCCACCATCATCCACTTTTTAAAATACACAGATAAACTCTTTTTTTTAACTGGCAGAAATTTTACTAGTTCCTTTTCTTTTTAACTTAGTTTTCATTCTGCTTTTGCCATACAGCTTTATCCTAATATATTTATGCTTTACATTGATCACCCCACCATACTTCTTTACAACAAAAATGTTTATAAATTTAAGTTAAAATATTTTACATTTTCTGTGACCATGTGATTCTGAGTGCTTAACGTTTTTCCTCTGATCTGAGTTATACCTAAAATCGCTAATAGTGAATGTTTGGCAACACAATACACATCTATTAAAACTTTGATGAGCAAGCGACTATAAAAATAAATTATATTAAAGCCATATCTCTTAAAGAGATAAAGGATTTTTTAAAAATTTACTCATCTGTGGATGAATATTACATATGGCTAGAATGAGACACTATTTAGCATCAATTTATCTCTGTTTTTTTTTTTCATTTTTAATGTGAGCACAAAAAAATCTTGTACACGTAGACAGGTAAATGGGAAAGGAAGGACTTTTGTTATATCAATGTCGCTCAATTATTTGAACTGCTTTTAAGAGAGAGAAAAACCAAATATTACATAGTATCATATTATCAAAAACTAATTTTAAGGCTGTAACTTGATTAGGTTCTCCTGCAGCTTCACATGAAACCAAATTGGAAACCACTTGAATCGTAAAAGAATTTTTTTTAAATCTGATACCCAGGGTCACTTACTTTTATGATACCAACATTAGTTGACACCTCAGTTACCACACTGGGGCAATTTGCAGACAGACGGGTGAAAGCTCGCCTGCTTTCCCAAGGTGGGAGCGGACTGTCTGGGGACGTGGGCAGAGAGCCCACCTTTGCCAACAGCAGACACATCCTCAGGTCGGCCGTAAGGAGAGGGCATTGCAGAGCGTGGACAGACAAGCGGAAGCGTGCAATTACGAGTCGTTTCTATAAAAACGAAGTCGATTGCTTCGAAATCGGCAGGTTGCTTTAAATCGATGACACACCAGGTGCTACGAAACGTGAGAAAAGACTGGAAAACTCTTTAAAGTATGCGCTTCTCTTGCTTGATGAATGTCTCTAAAATCTTGCTTCACTTTAAATTGCAACTAAATATTTTATACATTTCATGATTTATGCAACAGTAATGAACACTAAGAGGTTACTATGTGCCGGATCGCCCTCATTAACTCATTTGTATCCGTTAGTTGATCCTCACGGCAGCCCTGTGAGGTCGACCTTCTCCCTCTCATCTTACAGATCAGGACTCTGAGACCAGGGGGAGGTAACTAACTGGCTGGAGGTCACACAGTCGCGAAGTCTCGCTCTCG
>NW_011889071.1:1265590-1266077 GCF_000151845.1 Pteropus vampyrus | reverse complement strand
CATGATTTATGCAACAGTAATGAACACTAAGAGGTTACTATGTGCCGGATCGCCCTCATTAACTCATTTGTATCCGTTAGTTGATCCTCACGGCAGCCCTGTGAGGTCGACCTTCTCCCTCTCATCTTACAGATCAGGACTCTGAGACCAGGGGGAGGTAACTAACTGGCTGGAGGTCACACAGTCGCGAAGTCTCGCTCTCGGCAGCCCCCCTCCTCCAGAGTCGGTGTTCTCAGTAAGCCGGCCACTACTGTAAGATCTCTTCATTCTTGTCGAGGAAAGAACATCCAAACCTGTTGAAAAGTTTTATAGGAGCTTATTTGAGCCGAGGACATGCCCGGAAGCGAGATCTCGGTGGATGGGAAAAGGCTCCGGTGAATGGCACTTTTGCATTTTCTTTCCTACATTTAGAATCAGAGGAGAAAACTTGGGGCAGGAACGTGACGTCGTTGGCGGTGGGTGAAGGAGGTGGGCGAAGGCGACGCGG
>NW_011889071.1:1263297-1264782 GCF_000151845.1 Pteropus vampyrus | reverse complement strand
GAGGACATGCCCGGAAGCGAGATCTCGGTGGATGAGAAAAGGCTCCGGTGAATGGCACGTCTGCGTTTTCTTTCCTACATTTAGAATCAGAGGAGAAAACTTGGGGCAGGAACGTGACGTCGTTGGCGGTGGGTGAAGGAGGCGGGCGAAGGCGACGCGGGGGGACGTCTGGGCCGGGACGAAGAGCCGGCGGGAGACACGTGGCTGGCGCGGGACAGCGAGCAGTTGCCATGTGCAGCACGCGGAGGTGGCAGCGTGCGGGACGAGGTGGCAGCGTGCGGGACGAGGTGGCAGCGTGCGGGACGAGGTGGCAGCATGCGGGACGAGGTGACAGCGAGGCCTTTCGTGCTCGGCGCCGCGGGCTGTGCCCCCGAGGGGTCCGGGAAGGAAGGTCACTGTGACCTTTCAAAGGTGTGGACCCTCGGTGTGAGGGAACAGGGCGCAGGGTGCGGTCAAGCCAAAGCTGACCTTTGCTCAGGGAGCCGGAGGCCCAGGACATGACCGGGACATGACCACCCGCCGTGGCCCGCCCAGCCAGGAATTTATGACCGGACCAACCTGTGGGGCTGCTTCTGGTCACTGAGCCTGGTAGGCCTGCCACGTGGCCCCCTTTTTGTTTACATTTTGAATTAAAAATAAAACGTGTAAGGCTCATAGATAGCATTTTTTATGATTTTCCTCTTGAATCACCTTTTCGGATTAACTGACCAAGCAAGTGTGTTGCGAGGTCTTCCGCTGGACTGTAAACGTTAAGTGAAAATAGTTTTAGGAACTGTAAGTCAGGAAGGATGCAGATGCTTTCAGTGTCCCGAGACCGCTTAGTCAGTGTGGTGACAAAACCATGATAAATCATCGTGCATATGGAAGAGGTTTAAGCAGCCCGAACAAGGTCTCCTAATTTTTACGTTAACTATTTCTTTCCTTTGAGTATGCCTTTGGGGGGGGAAATCTCAGAATACCTCTAGGCACACAATGTAAATATCACTATATCTTAATTAGACAGAGGACAATTAAACCCCTGTGCAGCTTCTCCCACAAACGTCTGGGATGGCTCGTCTCTTCTACCCACCCTCCCCCACCGTCGCCAACTTCCTTTCATTTGTGTGTCTCAGATACTCAGACTGTGACATCTGCATGTTTCCTTTTTTTGAATCTAAAGAAATCTCAAGCTTCTTCCTCTTTCTATTTTCTTAAAGTTACATCATTCCAAAGTAAATTCCGTTTTCTCAAGACTCAACACTTAATTTGCAAATCTCGGTTCCGGCATTACCTACAGGCTGTGAGGCTCCGCGTGAGGGCGCTGGGCTCACGAGCACGCGCTGCCTCGCTCCTGACACGCAGTGTCTCGAAGAGGCCGCAAGCCTTGGACCACAGTCACAATACAGGGTGACGGGTGACACAGAGCCTCGGTGGAGGTGCCCTGTGACAGTGCCCTGGGAAGGTCTCCTCGATGAGCCACGGAAAGTCAGCTTTTGTCCCCCCTCC
>NW_011889071.1:1255333-1261959 GCF_000151845.1 Pteropus vampyrus | reverse complement strand
GGGAAGGTCTCCTCGATGAGCCACGGAAAGTCAGCTTCCCCCCCCCCCCCGCCATGGCCGTCGCTGCTGTGGGTCAGAGAAGGAGGCCGCAGGCTGCGGGAGTGACCTCTTTTCTTACTCCAGGCTTGGCCTCCTCCCTGCCCGGTTCCTGAGATGGAACATTCTCGGCTATCATGGGACGTTCATGTAGGAAGTTCCTGTGGCTACAGCGCTGAGACCGCTTCATACACGAGCCCTGACCGTTCGTGTGGTGCTTTAGGATTTCCTACGTACAGACAGTCACACCGAGGCAGTTCGGAAGTTCTCGCATAATCTGCACGCCTGTGGCCGTGGAACGGAGAACATGGGGGAGAGAGGAAGGAAAGAGCAGAGGTGGGCATGGGACGCGGAGACGCAAATCTCCTTCGTACTTACATGCGCATGGACGGGGGGCTCGTCCACCCGGACTCCGCCAGCCTGAGGCCGATGTGTGGGAGTCACATCTGAGTGATGGGGAGGCCGCAGGAATCGCCACGTGGGCACTCTGGGGTCTGGGAAAAGCCCGGGTTTTGGAGGCAGGCAGCCAGGCCGGAATTCAAATCCTGAACAGCTGGGCGACTTTGGACCCGGCAGCACCCTTAAAGCCCTTCGCCTTGTCACGGTGTTGCTCTCAGGATGTGGGGAGACAAGCACGGGGGACACCGGACTGGTGACTGCACCCCGTCGCCAGTCTGCTCGTTTCTCATGGACGGAGTGACCCGCTTCTGCCCGCTGGAACAGTGACCTGTTCCTCCCGGCGCTCAGCTCGGAACGCGTTTTCTCAAAACAGCGACAAACCAACCTCTTTTCCGTTAAATCACCATGAACGCGTCCAAGTCCTTGGTGAAAGGAAGAAAATGCCCCCAAAGAAGGTTTGTGGAAGCGAGAAGCCCTTTGGAGTACGTGTCAAAACCCCCCCCCCCGACTCTGCTCCCTACGAGACGAGTGGCCGGTCCGTTGTCCTAGCTCCTTAAAGCTTTGCGATGTGTGGCCTCCGTCCCATTCTGAAAAGGGCGAGCCTGCCGCGGTCCGCCCAGCAGCTCCTAGTTATTCATATACTGACCAGTCGCTATCGTTGCTTTGATCTTTCCTGGAAGCTTGACGGGTTGTTTTGGGACCAGCATAAGGAGCAGACCATGGGGCAGTCTCTGAGGGTGGCCAAGCCATCACTCACTAATGGCCCCCTCCGTGGATGCTCAGCCTTCGGAAATTGTTCATTACCCACGTAAAACCCACAGAAATGAGTAGAGCGCCCCCTCCGGGGGAGAAATGGACGAGGTCGCTCAAGAACTCAACGATGCGCGTGGCTCCTGCCCACCAGGGGGCACAGACTGTGTACCCGGAGAGCTAAAACGCAAAACCGTACACAGAGTGTATCAGGTAGCTGTGTGCACAGCCACGCTGAGTGGCGGACCACCCCAAAGCCAACGGCTCGAAACAGCTGTCATACATCCCCGCTTGCTCGTGCGCAGGTCGGCCGGGGGCCAGCTGGTCTAGATGAGCTGGGACTGCCTTCGAACTGCCTTCAAGGTCGCTGCACGTGAGTCCCGCCCTCCTGGGGTCGCGAGCCAGCCAGAGCGCACGCTCACAGTGACGGCAGAAGTGCACGATGGGCAGCCAGGACCCTTGGGTGCCCCGGAAGCCTCGACCCAGAACCGGCACCCCCTCACCTGTGCCCCGTTCCCCTGGCCGAAGCGAGTCCCACGGCGCGCCCAGAAAGGGTAGGGGGAGAAGAGCCCTCTAGCTCTAGAGCAAGGACCGCTCTGCGGACGCACGGGGAAGGGCGCGCGGCAGCGCTGGGTACAAGGACGCCAGCCGCCACGTTCCAGTGCCATCGCCGCTCAAACCGGAGCGTGATGCAGGGAGCCGTTCGCTCTGACTGAGGACGGGCCTCGTTCGCTGGAGTTTGAGATAACCGCGCAGCGTGGGTAGAATGTCAGCAAGCCAGGCCGGGGAGTCGGGCACGCCCGGGAGAGGCGATTCGGTGGAGAAAATCTCAGGGAGCACCAACCGTGGAAGGAGGGGGAAGGTCTTCTGGGCTGGCCGACGCCCCACACCCGGGGGTCACCGGGAGGTGGACACAAAGACCAGGAGGCACCATCGGGCCGTTCTTAACCGTTTGGGTTTGTTTGAGAATTTGTCGGAAGCTCTGAGGCTTTATCCTTGAACAGTGCCCAGGCTCACACAGTTACGTGCAAGTTCAACCCTGTACGTACGTGAGAGAGGGAGGGAGGCCATTCCAGATTGGAATCAGCGCGCAAGGGGCCTTGAACGTCATGCGGGGGCTCGGCCGTCATTCAGCATGTGATGTGGCGTCATCAAAGATTTTCGACTTGGAGGAGGGAAAAAAAAGCCACGCAGTCAGAGCACAGTTCGGCGAGGTCATTTAAGAGGGAGTTTCAAGGATGGATTCGAGACAGTGGCCGGCAGGAGAGGACAGATAAACTAGAGGTGGACAACAGACCAGCTAGCTGACTGGTCACAGTCCCAGCAAGAGAACAGTAACTCGGGAAGAGGATATAAAAAAGAAGGGAATGGGTTGGAAAGAATCTGCAGAAATAGAATCAAAAGAAGCCAGAGTCTGGGCTGACGAAGAGGGAGGGGGAGGCGGAGGTTTCGTAAACATTATCGCTCAAATCTCGCGACGCCCTAAGAAGCAGGTATGACTGGTTCCACTTACAGCTGGGAAGGTCGATGACAGAGCACGTAGCAAAACAGACACTTTCAGCCAGTTTTGCGGGCCGCGGGGTCCCTGCCCCACGCCGCCCGCCTGCTGGCGAACAAGCTCGGTGAGTTCAGCTGTGCTTCCCCGTGTGTCCTGGATGCTCGGCCCAAACTTGGGCATAGTGGGAACCAGTGAATAGTCACCCGAGAAATAAGTAAGTGGATAAACGCAGCTTTGTGCGTGAAGGGTGTTGTGACGAGGGTTTCTTCTCGGGGATGAGGAACAGCCCTGCTGTTCTGCGAGAATCTGGGGGTGACGGGTGGACCCTCGTTAGACCGAAGACATTTCCCACATAGTTTTTTCTTCTTAAACTTCTCCCTGCCAAGGAGGCTTTTGCATTAGCTAATAGCAATCGGAGAGGCTTTAACTCCTGGAGTTATTTAAAGGGTGCGGATGCCTTTGCCACTTAAAAATGGAAGTGGGAAAATGGGTAAGCCGTGTTGTAATTGGCCTTTCTTAGTTTTCCCTGAGGCGGATAAACCGAACCAGCAGAGGAAGCTGACAGCAAATGACTGCAGATGGCGCTTCGTGCCGACCCGGCACTGGGCAGCGTCCCTGATGGCACGTGCCTTCCACGGAGGAGCACACGGGAAGCCCGTCCGCAGATAAGACCGAAGAAGCTGTAGGCCCAGTCTGCATGGGCTCCCGAGTTCTCGTTTGCGGATTTTAGGAACAGACGTGCCGTCTTAAGGATACAGAACAGAGACCGGTGCCCAAAATGCAACTGTTTTGCTTGAAATTGCTAAATTACGAACAAAAACGGTTTAAATGCCTCGAAAGACATCGGTGGACGTTTTCTGGACATGCAGGTGGACATCTGTCCAGCGGCCCTCCTGTGGACCAGGTCCTGACGTAATACGTTGCCGTGAGCAACCGAGATCAGTTCCGCTGTCTGAGAAAGGTGTCTTGTTGAACACTTTGGCTCCAGGTGCTGGGGGGCTCCGGAGAGATGTCTCACGGAAAGAGGTCTCAGACACAGATTTGCCTGGGAGCTGTCGAGTTCCTCTTCGGTGATCTGATTTCCTTAGACCCTGTCACGAGAATGAAGCATTTTAAAAGGCAGACGGAGCAAGAGGATGCGGATTCCGTTAACTGCTGGAGAGAATCCTGGTCTCTTGACCCATTAGCACCACGGCCTTTGAAGTCAAACTCCCACAGTGCCAACATGTCATGTGACTTGCTTTAATGCTCCTACCTCTGGTGTTTAGAAAGAAGGATGAAAGACATTAAATGATACCGAGAGAGACCCTGTGAAGGCATGAATAGAGGTCCCCAGGCTCTTGGGGCTCCTCACCTGTGAACCTTGCATTCTGAACTCAGACCACTCAGTAGAGCCTCCTGGGAAGTTCTGAACACATCAGGGCCTCGGGCCCGTCCCAGAGATTCTGATTTCATCAGTCTGGGGTGAAGCTGGGCATCCACATTATTTTTAAAAGTTCTCCAAGGGAGTCTAATGTGTAGGGAAGTTGGAAGAAGGCCCGACGAGGCCAATCTTTCGAGTGGGTCTCTGAACGGTGGGTGTGGAGTAGCCCTTGGCTTCTCCCCTGGGACTTGCTGCCCTGTGGCCGGCCCCCATGTCCTCCAAACAGAAGTCAGAAGCCGCAGCACGGGGAATCATGCCACTGAGCCAAACGGCAGAGTCACCGCCATAACTGAGTCGTTGCCCAGGATACTGTCCCAACTGCTGGGCCTCTGGAGGCCCTTCCGAACCTCTCATGAGAAAGAGAATAAAATGCTCACGTTGGGGAGAATGAAAATGTGCATCTCAGGTGGTCTTCCCAGAAACAAAGGACGGGACATTTTAATTCACATCTTGTGTGGGCTCAGTGCACTAACGGTGATCCTAGAAGTGCCTCCTGTGTTTCTGCCCATGAGAACAGGGCGGTGAATTATTCTTAGCAGTATTGTCTCATTCCCTGTCCCGTCTGAGAGCTGTCAGGACCTGAATGCAGAGTCTCCTCTGATGCCTGTGTTTTAATGAGTAATTTAATTTGATGAGTCAGAATTTTGATTTTTGCAGCCAAGACGTGTGATCAGCATGCATTCATAATTCTTTTTCATCTTAGCAATCACTTGTTTCCATGGAGTCACTGAATTGATGAATATTAAATCTGACTTCTTGTGGGCATGGACGCAAAATGGCAGAAAGTACAGATCGGTGGCAAAAGAGAGAGTTTGTGCTGAACAGAATGTCTGCACTGCACTGTCACAGCCCGGGACCTGTCAGCGTCCGGCCACCACCCCCTTTCTGCGGCCTGTCATGGGACCTGTGCGTTACCCACCACTGCCCTGACGAGATGACTTATCAGTCAAATGGAAACCAGGGGCTGCTGAGAGAAACTCAACTGGGAGTCCTTTTTTCTCAAGGAAAACAGCCGATATAAATGTGGGAAACCAGGAAGAAGGGATCAAAGGGCTCACAGAGGAGGCCGGCCGGAGGCGATTGTTAGCAGCTTCCAGGAACCTCGGGAACGGCATTGTCTAGCGGTGCCCAAAGCTTCCAGGTGGTCAGAAAGCCTCCTCGAGTCGGGGGTTCGCTGATCAAGGAGGAATTCAAAATACCGAATTAAACAAAAGAAAACAAAAACCAGGAAGTCTGAGAGTCGGATGAACTTTAAAAGTCTCAGCGACGAGAGAACCTCAGAAGAGGCCAAGGTTTTGAGTCGTGCAGACGTTTTCCTGGATTCGTTCCACAAGTATGGGTTGGGCGCGTCCGTCCCTATTTTGGGCTCTGCGGATAAGGCTGCTTTTCGTCCGCATCCAAAGACTCTCATCTCAGAGGTGACCGAGGTCCGGAGCAAGGTGTTCCCTCTGGTACATTTTGTTTTCCTTAGCTCCAGGAGGACTTTCTCCTTTTGTTACTGTCCTTTGACCCCGCAAACTTCCTGCAGGGTGACGATTTTCACAGGGAGGAAGGGCGTGCACCTACGTTGTGCTGTGGCTGCTGGTGAAACATTTGGACCACACCACAGAGGGCTGTATTATTTATCCAGGAAAATGTGGCAGTGGTGTTCCAGGCCCTCTCTAGTGTAACAGGTCGAGAGGTCACGTTAGGATGGGAGGATTCCCTGCGGTGTACCCCCATGAGCTGTACCAAAGAGGCGCTCTTCCTAAGGACAGCATCCACCACACAGAGGGTACCCCTCGAAGTGCATTCCTCGCCGACGTGGATCTTAAGCAATGACATTCAGACATACGATGGTAGCGAAGGCCCGATTGCTGCTAAAAGCAATTACAGATTAACGGAATCCCCCTAAAGGACCTGTGACTGAAGAAGCTCACCATTTGGAGTTGTCTAGCTTATTAGTTTACTTCCGTATTATCTGTCTTCTCTGTGCCTCCTCTGTGAGACCAGGCACATTGTCCTAGTCACCGATGCTGCTACCAGTGGCCTGACCTGAAGCCTATTAACCGTTCCATGACCGATCTGAATAACTGATCATATAGGTGATGGGCGGGGCATCGGACTCCACCTCCCAAAGCTCCCAACGTAATGCAATGACCAGCTGAGCTGAAGAGGTGACATGTAAGAGCAGTGAAACCGAAGTCTATATCTGGGCCCCAATTTCCATCTCACAAGGGCAGGGTGGGGGACATTTGGCTTCACGCCAACACCTATGACACACTTAGAGGATTTGGTGGACAATAAACTCAGAATGAGTCAACAGTATGAAAAGCAAATGTTCAATGAGAGACTCAAGAAAACTCAAGGATTGTCTTTTTAACAAATAGTACTGAGACCATTGGAATGTTGACATACGAAAGGATAAAGTTAGACCCCTACCTCAATCATATAAAAAAATCAACTCAAAATGGATGAAAGACCAAAGTTTAAGAAGTAAAACTATAAAACTCTTAGAAGAAAACATAGCAGTAAAGGTCA
>NW_011889071.1:1245234-1251568 GCF_000151845.1 Pteropus vampyrus | reverse complement strand
TTCAAATGTGATCGTCACTCATGGGGACGAGGGGTCAGAAGGGCCATTCGTCGTCCTAGATCCCTGAACTATGTAAGGAAAAGGCTGCTGTTGCCTCGATTCGAAAGAGAACTTTCTAGACACCGAATCGTCTGAAAAAAGGAAGGGGCTCCCTCCGGGGCGGTGAGTCTCTCACCATGAGAGCAAAGGGTCAGTGTGCAGGTGCTAAGGATGCAGGAGCAGTGGCTTCAGGTGACGGCTTGCCCCGGCTGACCCCGGGGTCGTTTTCCTAATAGTGGATTCTGTCATTTAATCCCAGGAAGCTCCTCTGGGTTGTAATCGATCACTCGGCTCTCATATGCCTGGAAGTTTGTGATCATTTTTCCTGTAATGCATGTGCTACCTTCCACTTTCTCACACTAACATGTGCGAATATTTTTGCCCACTTAATATACTCTTAAAACAGCTTCTGAAATCCATCCTTATCAGGCAGAGGTTGGACCGTCGGCAAATCCACACGCGTTTCTGCAGCCTCGTCCAGATCCCTTATAAACAGCCCCGAGAAGCAGCTTCACGGGAACTCTGCTGTGGACACGTCTCCATCCAGAGGCGTTTTTTTTCTCTCTGTCTGTACACTGGCTCTCTGTTCAGACAGACTGCACGGGGCTGCGCTCTCCCTGCCTCCTCATGCTCCTAGCCCCTCCGTCCTTCACAGACGTCTTCCCCAATACGTCGCTTACAGAACTGACCGTGCCCTGGCGACTGCTTCTCGGAGGACTCAGACTGACACAGCAGCTAGTACTACCTCTCCAAACTTCTGAACGTTTTACCTGCCTGCAGATGAGAGCGGGTGCTTATTTCTGTCTGCGCTGGATGAATCTTCGGAGAGAGAGCATTCGAGTGAGAAAAGTAATATTAACCGACTTAGAGATGTGTCAGACCGAAAAGGCTTTTTCCTCCATATTTTTATTATCATTTTTAAATGGCTTGTTTTCTCATCAAATTTCAAAGAAGTCCCGATTCTGTAGTCCGTATGCTTGTTAATTCCTTATCATAAGTTTACGACTTCATTTCAACTATGTAGAAAGGCAAATTTATAAGCCTTCCTAATGATTCAAAAAAAATGGGGGTTGGGGGGAAGACGGAGGGGTAACCACTGAGCTGTCGACTAATCGAGGCCTATTTGCATCTGAAATATTTAGAACCCTGTAATAGCACGGGATGGAAACGTATTGAGTGGTTAATTCCGCTACAGTTTCATCAATGTGCTATTACAGTGAACGTGCCCGTCAACTGCGCCGCACTAGGGAGCCAACCTAAATGAGTGAAAGTTACCAGCGGAGGTGGGTGGCAGTTAACGTTTATGCCTGGTCACTCTCGTTTTTAGTGATACCTTTCACATTAAATATTAACTCCGGCGTCCCAGGCTTCTTAGCCATCTCTATTGTTTCCAGAAGAAATGTGAAATAGTAGCCACCGTGCTCGGCTCTGCCTGGACCGTGGGCTCCCCTCGGCGTGAGCCTGAGCCTGAGCCTGAGCTCGCCTGGGTGTCAGTGACCTGTATTCACCCGCCTCTTCCTGCGGGAAACTGGATCTGCCCTGGGTGGCCGCCACCCAGCGGTGTGTCTGCCCTGCCGTCGTGCCCAGCAGTGACCTTTGCGTCGTGCGCCTGACCGTGTCGGTTTGTCCTGCCGTCCTCACCCGGCGCACACAGCTGAATGCGCGACTGTGCGCCTTCGACTGCTCAATCCGCAGATTCGATCTCACGGCGCCGAGGTTGCACCGCGGCCCACGAACGGAAAAACGACAGAATTACCACCGTCCGTGGAGAAGACACCGAGCGGACAGCTCGAATTCATCTGCCGTCCAGTCGCAGTGGTGCAGAGCGACAGACACACGTGCTGATGCAAATGAAAAATAACACGGGTGACCGAGCTGGCGACGTCTGTGTCTGGCCCTCCAGGGGGCGGCCGAGAGGCTGCCACGCGTCCCAGATCTGGGCTTCCCAAGGCCTCACGGGGACCTGGACAAGTCGTGGGGCAAGGCATTCTGCCTAGAGCAGCACTTTGCACATAGTAGGTGACGGAGGGAAGCTTGCTTGAATTCTGTTAAAAGGAGATTCTCTTCAATAAAAGCCGGCTCCAGAAATAAAAGCACACGCCTTAGGAAAGGGAACCATGATCGGGCTCATTGGCCTGAAACGATCGATTTAAAAAGGGGATGTATTCGTTCACTTCTAGCCCCAAAACTGAAGAGAAACGGGTGAATAAGAGCCGATATCACTTGAACCATATGAAACTGCCACTTTTGTAGGTTCGAAAGGAGTGAGTATCGGCAATTTCATGTGGTTCATCCGAACAGTGTAAAACCAGCGTTGGCGTAGAGAATAGAATTTGGGTGAATGAGCTGAACTGACATTTAATCGTTCCCAACATGTGAAGCACATTATGAGAATTCTATTTAAAGAAAATCCAGAGAGAATCCTTTAAGAGCAAAACACTTCTTTAATGTGAGTAATAAGCCTGTAATTTAATCCATTTGTTGGCAACTTGAACTTTCATATGCTACGTCCCCATTAATGTGAAATCACCCATGTATATAAAAGAAATGCTTTTCATTATAAGATCATTTTAAATGTGATACAGAAAAAATGTGTCATCTCAAACAAGTTTGGTGTCACAAATGTATCTCAATTACGGAAGATGGCAAGTGTGTCATTTAAAACGAAGTTGCAGAGGTGATCGTGACACCAGCGTTAGTGTGTGCCACTGGAATGAGGCAGGCCTGGCCGACTGACCGGACACCCTTAGGAAGTCACCAAATGCTCCGTATTCGTAAACTGGGGTGATAATATCAGCCCTTGGTGGCACCTTAAATAACATACATAAAGTATCTGGCACTGGAAATGCTCAGTAAATATCAGCTATCATTAGAAAGAAGATACAGGTTTTGAGAAAAGATTACATTTTTTAAAGCCAAATCTGGAACTGACACAGCTTTCAAGAGGATTAATTCAGTCCACACCACAGAGCAGTTTTTCCCCGTCCTCAGAGCATGAGACAGTGGACGCGTCCATTCTGCCCTGGGTGTAGCCAGAGTGACTGGAATCTGTAAGTAGCTCCCAGGCAGGTTAAGCATGAAATAACCCCAAATTTACAAATATAATAAAAGCCCCCAAAGCCCCCTCACCTGGGGCCTGAGTAAGCGACCCCCTGGACCCTGTCCATCACTCGTCCTCTGCCTGGCTGACTGGCCGCCCCGGGGGGGCAGGGCCTCACCCCCAGAGCAGGTACTGGGCACCTTTGCAAAACTCAGGCAGTGGTGGCTCCACACACTGCGGGACCCGACAGACGGGGGCCCCCCTCACTCCCAGGGCGCCCGGCAGGAGGCGATGTGAGTCCTCTCTGCATAAACGGTGAGGTAAATGGCTACCGCAGCCACCCCGGCCCACATTTGGGTCAGCTGCCAACATAATGTTACTATTTCAGAGAAAGGAAGCCACAGAAATAAATAAGACAGTCTTTTTTAACCTTATTTAAAAAAAAAAAAACAACTAAAGACACCTCATTTTTATTTAACTAGCAAACCAGAAAACACTGGATTCGTTTTCTCCCAAGTGCCAGGAAATAACTATTATCACCGTAAACTGTAGCGAATGCTCTTTCCAGGATGGAGGCCTGAATGGATCTGAGGCTCCGAGCAGTGAGGCCAGCCGCCCACCTGGACACAGATGTAGCAAGAGAGGCGACCTTGTTACAGTTATCTGCCGGTGACGCTTGTCAGACGGACTGTGGCCTGCACACTGCCATCCGCCCAGGCCCCTCTGCCCTGCACATGTGGCAGGCCCTGCCCGACCAGCGTCCCCAGGAGACACGCACACGCTACACCCAGGTCCACACACTCACACAGAGATACACACAGAGATTCACACAGATATACTCGCAGAGAGACACGTACACACAGACACAAACACACGCACCAACTCACGCAGGACGCAGACGCACACAGATGTATACTCAGATACAGACACACAGACAGCCACTAACGCAGACACATGCACAGACACATAGAGAGACACGCAGGACACAAACTGGTACACGCACAAAGATACGCTCTCAGGTAACCAGACACACAGAGAGATACACACAGACCCACACAGGACATCAGCACACACACATGCACACAGACACACACACACACTCTCACAAGAATCGGACATATTCCTTCCAATTTTCCATCATCTGGTGCCTAAGTGACAGTCCCCGCAGGGCCCTGCCACACGCACGGAGGGCCCTGGGTTGGCAGACGCTGAGTCTGGGAGCACGCTGGCTGTGCTCGGGAACGCCAAGCCTACAAAGCGCAGAGGCCGCCTGGGACGCTCACAACACTCCCCTGAGTGAAGCTCCACAGCCGCTCACATCAAGACGTCCCGCTGGTCACTCGGAATTGTGTTCAGGGGACTTAGACCTTATGATGTAATAATGTTACTACGGCCATTCCAGAGTTCGCTGACAGGTCTGCGGGCCTTTGTGAATACAGAAGAATTATCACAGACACCGGAACGAAATCGGTTTCGCATAGACAGGCCAACATGTTTCAGGGCCCGTAAAAAAAATGTCCCCATGACTGATTTATTGAATAACTCATAAATTAAAGAAATTTGACTACATCAGATTCAAAAGGTTTTGCCCGCATTGCCCATCTTGTTTTGTCTAATCATCCCCTGCTCACACTTTCGGGGGTTTTTCCCATTATTTCACCTAAACACTTCAGTAGGTACAATTTAGATTTTTAACCTGAAATAAGAATTTGGGTAAAGGATGATGTTAATAATAATTACTGTTTATTGAGTGTTTAGTATAGACCAGGTATTTTATATACATCGTTTAATTTAATTCTTCCAAAACCCTCTGAGGTCGGTATTACTCTCATCCCTGTTTTATAAATGAGGACCATGAAGCTTTGCGAAGCGGCGAGATTTGCCTCAACTCGCTCGGCTATAAATGGAGTTGCTGGGGATGAAACCGCACACAGTCCACCTGACCGCACTGGCTCTCAAGTTCGTCACTCTGCCGGACATTGTTGGGGCTGAGGGGACAGAAGGGACGAAGCTAGTGGGTGCTTTTAATACATCTCCTGGGTCCTAATTCTAGGCTAGGTGTAAATAAGGGCTATAATTTATGTGCCAAAATATCGGATGACTGTTAGGGGAAGAGGTGCTGATGGAAAGTCTGGCCGGTGCCCGAACTATGAAGGGGCCGAGAGCGAGGTGACCGCTCCGCTGAACCTCGAGCGACCAGGGTTTTCTGCCTGAGGGTGGAGAGGGACGGTCTCCTGGGGTGGGTGGGGAGGGTGAGTGACCCCAGTGGGAAGGAGGATGAGCCTAGGGGACAGCCCAGTGGATGGGGAAGGTGAGGATGTGTGAGGGGCTGTTTATGATGGAACGTGGGGTCCAGTGGGCTGAGAGACAAAGGCCAGGGGCGAGGTCAGTGGTGGGAGGGCCCCAGAGGAGAGAGCGAGTGAGAGAGCAGCAAGGGACAGGACCGAGCGCCATCTTTTCGGGCGAAGTGGACGGGACATCAACGCGCTTGCCTGGTTCCATGCTACCCGGCGTGCGGCCCCTGGGCCAGCGTGTCTGCCCACAGTGAGCCGGGCAGAGACACGGAGGACACAACAGTGTATTCGTTCTCATGGCAATGTGACATTGCCACAATTCCCACCCACCGACTTCTCTTGTATTTTGCAAAAGTATCGACCCACGATGTTAGAAATTTCTGTGAAACGATCCTGCAGCACAGGAAGCTTCAGAAGCTCTGGCCTGTGTTGCCTCCTGTGTTACGATGTGTTCGCTCTCATTGCCCCATCTTGTTTGATCAAGGCCACTGGACGCTTTATTGCAATAGTCAACTTCCCTAAATCTTCCCTGTTGTCTTCAAAGAAACAACAGATCAAAGGAATTTGGAGAGTTAACACTGGCCGCTTTTGCCACAAGATTTCTTTAGAACGGAAACAGAGTTTGGGGGATTAATCACATTTAGGAGTTAACTGAATCCCGTTTGCCAACTCTTGGTGAAGGCTTTCCCAGAATTCCAAGATCGGGCATGGTTACCGTGGCCTTCCCTGGAGAAGATCTTCTATTTCCAGACTCTATTCCTGGTTTTGGGATTAGCACAAGTTTTAAAAGTAATCGAATTTGGTCTAGACAGCAGATTTCACTAGTTGCTAAGGAACAGGATTAGTGCTAATCTAAAGCATGTATCCTTCATTTTTATTTCCGTTTGTTACTACTTTAATTACAGATAAATGTCTTTTAGGGCTCTCGGGGGTGTAAAACATTTCTCTCTTAGCTAGTGGG
>NW_011889071.1:1242712-1245184 GCF_000151845.1 Pteropus vampyrus | reverse complement strand
GGTCTGCGGGCCTTTGTGAATACAGAAGAATTATCACAGACACCGGAACGAAATCGGTTTCGCATAGACAGGCCAACATGTTTCAGGGCCCGTAAAAAAAATGTCCCCATGACTGATTTATTGAATAACTCATAAATTAAAGAAATTTGACTACATCAGATTCAAAAGGTTTTGCCCGCATTGCCCATCTTGTTTTGTCTAATCATCCCCTGCTCACACTTTCGGGGGTTTTTCCCATTATTTCACCTAAACACTTCAGTAGGTACAATTTAGATTTTTAACCTGAAATAAGAATTTGGGTAAAGGATGATGTTAATAATAATTACTGTTTATTGAGTGTTTAGTATAGACCAGGTATTTTATATACATCGTTTAATTTAATTCTTCCAAAACCCTCTGAGGTCGGTATTACTCTCATCCCTGTTTTATAAATGAGGACCATGAAGCTTTGCGAAGCGGCGAGATTTGCCTCAACTCGCTCGGCTATAAATGGAGTTGCTGGGGATGAAACCGCACACAGTCCACCTGACCGCACTGGCTCTCAAGTTCGTCACTCTGCCGGACATTGTTGGGGCTGAGGGGACAGAAGGGACGAAGCTAGTGGGTGCTTTTAATACATCTCCTGGGTCCTAATTCTAGGCTAGGTGTAAATAAGGGCTATAATTTATGTGCCAAAATATCGGATGACTGTTAGGGGAAGAGGTGCTGATGGAAAGTCTGGCCGGTGCCCGAACTATGAAGGGGCCGAGAGCGAGGTGACCGCTCCGCTGAACCTCGAGCGACCAGGGTTTTCTGCCTGAGGGTGGAGAGGGACGGTCTCCTGGGGTGGGTGGGGAGGGTGAGTGACCCCAGTGGGAAGGAGGATGAGCCTAGGGGACAGCCCAGTGGATGGGGAAGGTGAGGATGTGTGAGGGGCTGTTTATGATGGAACGTGGGGTCCAGTGGGCAGAGAGACAAGGGCCAGGGGCGAGGTCAGTGGTGGGAGGGCCCCAGAGGAGAGAGCGAGTGAGAGAGCAGCAAGGGACAGGACCGAGCGCCATCTTTCCGGGCGAAGTAGACGGGACATCAACGCGCTTGCCTGGTTCCATGCCACCCGGCGTGCGGCCCCTGGGCCAGCGTGTCTGCACACGGTCAGCCGCCCACGGTGAGCCGGGCAGAGACACGGAGGACACAACAGTGTATTCGTTCTCATGGCAATGTGACATTGCCACAATTCCCACCCACCGACTTCTCTTGTATTTTGCAAAAGTATCGACCCACGGCGTTAGAAATTTCTGTGAAACGATCCTGCAGCACAGGAAGCTTCAGAAGCTCTGGCCTGTGTTGCCTCCTGTATTACGATGTGTTCCCTCTCATTGCCCCATCTTGTTTGATCAAGGCCACTGGACACTTTATTGCAATAGTCAACTTTCCTAAATCTTCCCTGTTGTCTTCAAAGAAACAACAGCTCAAAGGAATTTGGAGAGTTAACACTGGCCGCTTTTGCTACAAGATTTCTTTAGAACGGAAACAGAGTTTGGGGGATTAATCACATTTAGGAGTTAACTGAATCCCGTTTGCCAACTCTTGGTGAACGCTTTCCCAGAATTCCAAGATCGGGCATGGTTACCGTGGCCTTCCCTGGAGAAGATCTTCTATTTCCAGACTCTATTCCTGGTTTTAGGATTAGCACAAGTTTTAAAAGTAATCGAATTTGGTCTAGACAGCAGATTTCACTAGTTGCTAAGGAACAGGATTAGTGCTAATCTAAAGCATGTATCCTTCATTTTTATTTCCGTTTGTTACTACTTTAATTACAGATAAATGTCTTTTAGGGCTCTCGGGGGTGTAAAACATTTCTCTCTTAGCTAGTGGGTTAGCCAGGGTGACAGTACCCGTACGCACCCCCCAAGCAGACGGCATTCGGACAGAAAGTGGCTGGAAAGAAGAAAACGGCCTGAACAGTAGCTGGCCGGGCAGGCTCGGCCGCGGCCCAGCGCTGGGGCCAGACCAGCAGCCGTGGCCGTGGGTGCTGCCCTCGCTCCCGCCTCCCGACCCCCTCTTCCAGTCACAGATGCTGTCATCTCACACCCTGCTGCATGGTCGCCAGGCAGTCGGTTCTTCAGATAGAAGACTGGTTGTCAAACCCCAGAAATTCATTTTCCATCGGACATCCAGAGCGAGCTTTTTGAAAAGCTCTGAGAGCCTGGTCGCACCAGCCTGACCTGCCCTCTCCCGGGCCACTCGGCTTGACACCTCAATGCTTCCCAGGGCCTTGAAGACGGGAGTCAAACTCTCGCGGGGCAGTCTCCTCTGCAAGCACACGGGGGCCCTTCTGTCCCTTTGGAGGGTGGCCTTACAGGTGCTTGCACTGCCTGCCTGAAGCCCCTCCCTGCCCTCAGCTGGGCAACGCAGGTGCTCGGGTGCGGTGTCCCTTAGCTGGGCGCGCCCCCCAGGTCCTCATCAAAGCCACACCGCCCCTCTCAGCATTGG
>NW_011889071.1:1241138-1242022 GCF_000151845.1 Pteropus vampyrus | reverse complement strand
GGGTTAGCCAGGGTGACAGTACCCGTACGCACCCCCCAAGCAGACGGCATTCGGACAGAAAGTGGTTGGAAAGAAGAAAACGGCCTGAACAGTAGCTGGCCGGGCAGGCTCGGCTGCGGCCCAGCGCTGGGGCCAGACCAGCAGCCGTGGCCGTGGGTGCTGCCCTCGCTCCCGCCTCCCGACCCCCTCTCCAGTCACAGATGCTATCACCTCACACCCTGCTGCACGGTCGCCAGGCAGTCAGTTCTCCAGATAGAAGACTGGTTGTCAAACCCCAGAAATTCATTTTCCATCGGACATCCAGAGCGAGCTTTTTGAAAAGCTCTGAGAGCCTGGTCACACCAGCCTGACCTGCCCTCTCCCGGGCCACTCGGCTTGACACCTCGGTGCTTCCCAGGGCCTTGAAGACGGGAGTCAAACCCTCGCGGGGCAGTCACCTCTGCAAGCGCACGGACACCACGGGGGCCCTTCTGTCCCTTTGGAGGGTGGCCTTACAGGTGCTTGCACTGCCTGCCTGAAGCCCCTCCCTGCCCTCAGCTGGGCAACGCAGGTGCTCGGGTGCGGTGTCCCTTAGCTGGGCACGCCCCCCAGGTCCTCATCAAAGCCACACCGCCCCTCTCAGCATTGGCAGCCTGGGGGCTTATTTGCGTGTGTTTGATTAAGGTCTGCTTCTCCGGCGCGTCTGCAGGGTGCCTGGGAGACTCTAGTTCCGTAAGCAGGGTGTCCCCGACCCCCAGCCCCACACACCGCCGGCGCTCCGGGAGCCAGGGCTGAAAGCAGGGTCCCTCGAGCGTGAAACCCCCCGCGTGCCAAGCCTCGGCTGCTGTGGACAGCCCCCAGGAGCCATGACGTCTCAGCCAAGGCACCACCGAGCCTGAGTAGGG
>NW_011889071.1:1232920-1240743 GCF_000151845.1 Pteropus vampyrus | reverse complement strand
GTGGCCTTACAGGTGCTTGCACTGCCTGCCTGAAGCCCCTCCCTGCCCTCAGCTGGGCAACGCAGGTGCTCGGGTGCGGTGTCCCTTAGCTGGGCGCGCCCCCCAGGTCCTCATCAAAGCCACACCGCCCCTCTCAGCATTGGCAGCCTGGAGGCTTATTTGCGTGTGTTTGATTAAGGTCTGCTTCTCCGGCGCATCTGCAGGGTGCCTGGGAGACTCTAGTTCCGTAAGCAGGGTGTCCCCGACCCCCAGCCCCGCACACCGCCGGCGCTCCGGAAGCCAAGGCTGAAAGCAGGGTCCCTCAAGCGTGAAACCCCCCGCGTGCCAAGCCTCGGCTGCTGTGGACAGCCCCCAGGAGCCATGACGTCTCAGCCAAGGCACCACCGAGCCTGAGTAGGGCCACGGCCGCCACGTGCCAGATGCTGCCTGCTACAATGATGCCCGTGAAGTCGGACCAGTTGACGCTTTGTGAAAAATAACACCAAAAGCAAAGCAACAACTGGCGTGTGGGTGCGGGAGCCCAGAGTGATGGGAGGTGCCCCCCACCCCCTGGGGGGTGCGTTGGAGGGGTGATTCCGCTGACAGCGCGGGGCCCTGACTACGCACCAGGCTGCGCTGGTGTCTGCAAACGGTTTCTCCTTGAATCTTCTCGACAGACCTGTTTCTAGCCTCCTTTCACTGACGAAGAAACAGACTCCGAGCTGTCAAGTAGTTTGCCCAAGTTCACACAGCCAGCAGCGGCGCAGAGTCTGCACCCCTCTTCTCCCAGAGACTCCCTTGGCGGGCAGCCTGGGAACTCTGCGTTCACAGACTTAACACTGTCTGTTCATAGGGGAGCATTTAGCGAGTCTAGTGCTTTGAGTTTGAATTAAGATCTAACCAAAAGTAGCTAACTAGGCCGCCTTTAGCTTCTTTTTGTCTTTCCATTTTGCATTTTGACCCGTTTCTAAGATACAGATTGATCGTCCGTCCGTCTCCCGGGTTTGTGAACGTTCAGTGGCTCGTCCTCTGTCTGCAGAGAAGAACCGGACAGACCGCCGAGGCTGGTGCACGAGGCCCGGCGAACCGTCCCGGGGTCTGTCACCTCTCATCCCGCGCTGCATCCTTCAGCGAGGACGCCCGGGCAGTGTGCAGGCCGAGGGCTCGCCTGCTTCCTGGCTTGAAATGCGATCCTCCCACCTGGAAGTCCTGCCCATCCATCAAAGCCAGGTCGACCCGAGGGACAAATCGTCTACAGAATGACAATGAATGTGACTTATTTTTTAAATAGACTCAGCGACGTCTGGGAGGAAAGGTTAATTGGGAAGGTCTCGGCCTTGTGTAAACACGTGATCGCTTTTCAGCGGTAGATTCAAATTCCATTTCACATTAGGAGAGAATGTTTAATATCGCCTCAAGCGACTTTTTTTCTCGGCAGCTCTAACTGTACCAGAAGGCCTTTGGGCAGCTTTCTCAAAGTGCGACAAACTCTACTTCGTGTATCGTCTCTTCGTGTTTAATTATAAGGATTTGCATTTGTAACACCAATTAATCAGTAATTAGATAGCACTGTACCAAAAGAAATTAAGCAAAGATTAAAAACAGAAACAAAAACACAAGGCCGTACGATCCAGTAACATTTCATACGGCGCGATAAGCACACTCTGAGAAACGCGGGTTAACGGAGCCGTGGGCAGGGCAGTCCTTTGCTCTTGGTCGCTGTCGTGTTGTGTGGTGGTGTCATCAGTGACCGCAGTGCCCAAGGGAAGCCTGAAGGCAATCCCAACACAAAACACTCCGATGATGCGGACGTTTGTCCCTCTTTCCACGCTGGCTGCTGGAATCTGCTGCATGACAGTAATTATATTG
Source organism: Pteropus vampyrus (assembly GCF_000151845.1). Taxonomy (NCBI): domain Eukaryota; kingdom Metazoa; phylum Chordata; class Mammalia; order Chiroptera; family Pteropodidae; genus Pteropus; species Pteropus vampyrus. The sequence goes on along the minus strand of NW_011889071.1, from coordinate 1,238,895 downwards.
AAATGCAGTGGCGGACTTTGGCAGAAAGAAAAAAAACACCGCATATTTTATAATGATACATTCTCTGTTGATCTTCCTATTTTAAAAAGACACATCCATCATCTTTTGAGTTAATTGTCCATTAGACCTCTGAAACAAACTTTAGATGCGAAAAATCAGAAAAGCCACAAAGCAGATGGAGAAAGGAAAAATAAAAGTCCCCGAATCCAAGACGTGGAAGAGGAGAAGGCGTCCACGTAGGGGTCGGGGCGGAGGGCAGGGGACCTTCTCTCTGCAGTCGTGACGTTTTCCCGCCCCGAGCTCCGGGGCCTCTTACCTGAATTCTTACTCCTCCTGTTAATAAGAGAAAAGGCGAAGCCTTGGCCGTTGGGAAGAGCAGTCTCGGGGGAGATGACAGAGTGGCCCCCTGCCGTGCCCCACCCTGGCACGGAGCGAGCCTGACTGCGAGGCCCCGCAGGGCGGTCAGCCGGAGGAGCCTCAGGGTCTACACAGCAGTCTACACAGCAAGCCCTTCTCCTCCGAGGCCCCCTAGTTACTCCGTTCCCCTGTGACGTGACTACGTGGGGCGACGACCACAACACTCCAAATGACGCGAAGGTGCTTAGAGCTGTCCCCGGGTGCTGTTGCAGGAGGCTTCATTTCCGTAGGGAACCGGCATCACCTTGACTGCCAGGGTACGAGGTTCGGGCAAATTTTGGATGTTGTAAAATTCTGTAAAGTCTTCTAACGGTGTGCCAAACGACGGAGCGGCTTTTTCCCTGGTACGTGAGGTCGTCTTGAGAACTTCTGCGGAGCGAATTTCACTGTGTACTCTCAAGCTTGCGTTCTAGAAGCATGTTTAATTGTCAGTCTCTGAAGAAAAGGGATTTGTCTTTCAATGGGATGGTTTTCCAAGGAGTATGAGGTACTTTGAGAAGAACTACAGGAGGAAATTTCAAAAAGTCTCATCTTTTGGGACCTTGGATTGGAAGAGTAAGCTTTGCTTAGTAATTATAGCATCGTGGAGGTTGCTAGAGAGCCAAATTTAATAATTTTTATGACTTCATCGTGAAGTTAATTGAGCAGCACCCCCCAAATTTGGAAAAAAATTGATTTTTCTCCAGTTTAAGAATCTCTTTTCCCACTGAGTTGTGAAACAGTGCTCTTAAGTTTCTATCTCTACGATTCTGTTGCTTTTACAAATCACGCAGCACACCTGTTGGTGAGAGCCGCCTTGGTCAATGTGACGGTCTATTTGTCAATATGCTTATTAATCCTCTGTTGAGCTTCTTCCGCGGTTCTCGGGGGGAGGTGCAATTTATCTGATGTCGGCGTACTGCATACATTTTGCCTCTCTTTATTAACTCTGTTACTGAAACAAGCTCAAACCCTTCTCTCCTGCCTGGCCTCCCGCTTCTATCCGCCTTCCCTACAATTCATTCTCCATATAGCAAGCAACTCAGGTGATTATTTTAAAAATACGAATCCTGTGACATCACCAGGCCTGCTTATGTCCTTCCGGCGACTTCCTGTTCCACTTAGAATAACACTGGACGCCTCCCGTGGCCCTAGGACCCCACGTGACCAGCTCTGCACCCTTCCCCCCTTCTCACACTAATGGGGTCACTCTGCAAACATCCTGCCTCACTGCTGCTCCCTTGTCTGTACCCGCTGTCCCTTCTGCCTTCCCCGCCCCCTCACGGCCGCTTCTCTGACCCCTTCACACATCACCTCAGCTGTCACCTCCTCAGAGAAGCCTTTCCTGACCACCTCAGTGCGGCCGCCCGCAGCCACTGTCGGGTTGGTCTGTTTACGCCCCGCATCGCACGCGTCACTGTCAGAAATCATTCCGTTCCTCGTTCGTTTCCTGATGACTGTGCTCGTCCCTACCAGCCCCGTCTGCTGCTCCCCACGTGCCACCACGCCTCGTACAGTGTCTCGCACTCTCAGTGAACGCTCGTTAGATAGATGACCGACGAATGACTCGTCTCTCCCTTAGGCCACAGAGTTCTGACTGGATCACTTCACCCCGAACTTCGGCTTCATTATCGCTACGATACGACTAGCAAAACCTTGGGTCTTCAAAGGGGAGGAGTTCCAGGGGGAAACACGTGTGGTAGCACGTGGCACATGGCATGGCCACTGATCAGGGCGGGGCGAACCCAGTTAACGGTGTCCCTCCCTGTTTTCCAGGAAATCCTCAGAGGAACTGGACATGGACAAAGTGACAGCAGCAATGGTACTAACCAGCTTGTCCACCAGCCCTTTGGTTCGAAGCCCTCCTGTGCGGCCCAGTGGTAAGTCTGGGGTTTGGGGCCTGAGGCAGGGCCCCTGACACCGAGAGCACAGCTGCCTTTGAGGGGCCTCGTTCCTGCCCGACACGATGAAACATTAACCCTCAGCATGAGCAGGAAGCAGCGGGAAATGTGAACAAAATGGAGACCTCAGAGCCATCAGCTTTCTCCTCATGTTTCCGGAGACCCCACTACACCTCATCCATCCATCCGTCCATCCATGCATCCATCTATGCATGCATGCATGCATCCATCTGTCTGCCCATCCATCGTCCGTCCATGCATGCATGCATCCATCCATCCTCCCTCCCATCCATCCATCCATCCATCCATCCATCCATCCATCCATCATCCATCCCATGCACATGAATTGAACCCCATCACCTTTCCAGAACACATCTTTGCAGTAATTATGCTCCTTTTTCCCCAGGTAAATGGAGATTGGTCTAATGAAGTTGTTTTCCCCGGCAATTATTTCTGATTGATTGGAGAAGTAGTTAGATCAAAGAACTCTGGAGATTAAGTGTTCTGAAAAAGCATTATCCCAGACTCCTTAATCGAACGGAATTATTTAGTTGATTCATTCACTCAGCATGTATTTATTAGGTGCTATGCTGGATGCTTTGAGTGCATCATTGAAAACCGTGTCCATTCTTCTAAGCAGAGTTGCATCTCTCTGAGGGAAAAAAAGACTGTCAATCATAGCCGTATTCATGGCTAGCATTTCCTGAGCACTTGCTGTGTGCAAAGTGCTTGGCTTGCTTTATCTCGTGTAATTCTCACAGCTCTATGAGATGTTATTGCCACTATTTACAGATAAGTAAACTGAGGCACGTGGGGATTCATTGACTTGTAAATAGCAGAGCTGAAATTCTCTTCCATGGCTTTCTGATTTCAGAGCTGCCGTCTTAGTTATGGCATAGCGTGGACTCATAGAAATCATTATGATAAATGAGGAGGGCAGTAAGACATGACGTTGGAGGCCCTGGCAGGTGATCTATCACGAGGGGTCATGTATGTCAAGCTAGGAGTTTAGACCTTGTCCTGAGGCTACAGGACAGTTACTGAGTGATTTTGGCACTAGGAAGTTACAGCTGGGTTTATAGGCAGAACCAAAAAAAGAAACAACCAAAACAAAACCAAACCAAAAAAGAAACAACCAAAACAAAACCAAACCACGTGGGTGTCCTGCGCCTTGGTGGTCAGAGGGGAATGACTAAGACATAACTGAGAAATGCGAGGAAGGTGGAAGCAGCAGGACTGGGTGATGGACGGAGAGGATGATGCGGAGGGTGTGACCAGGGTGACCGCCGGGCAGTTGGTGGCTTCGGCAAGGAGGCCCTTTCCCTGAGACGGGGAACAAAGGCAGAAGGACATATTCGCTGGCGAATGTCTGGAGCAAGAGGTGCAGTCGCTGAAGAAGACAGGGGGTCCAGGCGGAAGCAGGACTGGTAGGCAGCGCCTGAGGTTCACGCCAGGGACACGGTGTGGCAGAGACGGGGGCGCCGCGGGGGAGAGAGGGCTGGGCTGCTGATGCAGAACCGGAAGGCGACATGTCGAAGCCGTGAGAGCAGGTGCGATCAGCCCGAGAGAATCGTGGAGAGGCAGAGGGTGGAGAGAAGGGGGCCGAGCGGGGAGGGGCTGCGGCTCTCGCCACCACGCGAGGGCTCCGCAGCGGGGAGAGAACCCAGGCAGAGCCTGCCAGCTGACCGGAGGCATAGCGGAGAGCTAGGGCAGAGTGGTGGCGTGGACGCCAAGGGCAAAGCGTGTTTTAAAGGGAGCCGTCGGATGCTTCAGAAGCTCAGGCGTGGGACAGACCGGATTCCGCATCAAGAGGAAGGTCACCACCGGAGCTCGGGCAGGACCGCCGTGGGCAGGCGCCAGAGTGCAGTTCGCTGACATGTCATGCGCTGAGACCACTCACCGGCAAGGGAGAACCTCCTCTCGAAAGCCAGCCTGGGCAGTTACGAGACCGAGCTGTGCTTCCCACAGTTTGGTCGTAAGCGTGAGGGGTTCAGTGTGTTGCATTCAGTGAGTCCTCCCCAAAACGTGCTCCACTCGGCTGTCAGGGAGGAGAAGGATCGCGAGGCTGGGGACTCGGCTCAGTACGGCCAGTTCCTAGCGCCACCATCACGATCACCGCAGGCAGGTGATGGCGCCTCGATGCGGGGTGGACAAGGGGCTCTCGAGATGGGCCTGGCCATGCCTGTGGAACGACCGGACCCCTTTCCTGGGGACCTCTTTAGCAGGCACCCCTATTTACCTTTCTCGGTATGGCAACACCACTCAAGGAAGATAGCTGTACAAGCAAAACCGAAGGCACCCCAAAACCAATCCTAGAAACAAGGAACCGCAGAATTTCATGGAATCCTCAGAGGAGAAAGAAGATATTTTAATGCAATTATGCTTTTTACCGTGGCATTCTTCTTTAGTCGAGAATGTTTTTATAGCTCCTTTCTCTTGAAAGGTTAGAACCAAAATAAACCTTTTGCTTCTTCAATGCAAATGGTCGTTTAAAGAGAGTAATTTAGTGTTCATTATGATTTAAAAAATAAGTACCCAACTAGTAATCCCAAATTGTCTGATACCTCATTAAGTTTGAAAGGAAGCAAATTCTTAAGAAGGAAAAGAAGTTTATGATGATAAAGGCTTTTTTTTTTTTTTTTAGAAATTTTTGGAAACTGTCCTGACCCTTTTCTGTGCCAGCTTTGTCAGGCTGGAGGCTGCAAATACAGTGAGCTTCTAGAGGTGCCTGTCTGCATTTTTGGCAAACACTCGTCTAAGTTAAAGAGACACTGCCCTCTAAAAACATCATGAATTGGTTCTGACCGTTTTCTGAAAAATTCATTTCTATATCACATCGTCCTTCTGATTAAATACTATCCCTTAAAGGGACCATCATTCCCAAGAAAGCAAATTAACTTCCGGCATTGACACGAAGCAGTGGAAACATAGTGTAATAATGGTCGCGTCTCAAAATAAACTCGGTTCCTCACACTTAACGTGATCGCACACCTTGCCCCATGGACTTATTTTATTCCACAAGTGTGCGCGGCAGAATGTTCGCAAGCCTCCCGAGCCTGCCAAGGAGTTCGTCACACCCGGTGATATTACATCAGGCTCCTCTTGCAGTCATGCTGTATGGAATGGGGCTTTCTTATTCATAATAGACGACCGGGGTCCAGTGAGCACGTCCTTCGTGTGCACACCGCAGGGAGTGCGATGCTAATTTGGTTTCATCGAGGCCCCAAGGGCACGGTCCAGCAGAAATGGCCTCGCGATTCCGTGAGAGCCTCGCTGTCAGAAAATGGGTGCCTTCCCTCCACTGTTTCATCTGAAAACCTCCTTCCTCTAACCGATCTTTTTGTTTGACATAGTCAAGGAATATGCTGGAAATCTATAATGAGGCGATGGTTGTCAAGACCTTTGTCCACGAATGCTACTCTACTGTGGGTCTTCACTTCATTGCTCATTGTACAGATGTTAACAGCATTTTTTTAATGAGGCATTTTGGGATTCCCCCCCTCCTTGTACTTAGAATATAGTTTTAATATATTCAAAATGCACATAAATATGAAGGAGAAATTATCCCCAAAGAAAGTCGAATTTATACAAAAGCTAATTAAGAGTAGGCGTTTTGCAAGGTAAAGCAGATCTTCAGTGATTCAAAGAACCTCTCAGAGACATTCTAACTGGGCAAAG
>NW_011889071.1:1223682-1231930 GCF_000151845.1 Pteropus vampyrus | reverse complement strand
CCCGGTCACCGCAGGAGGAAGCCCCCGCGCTTTCCAGCCAAAGTGGGCTTCGGGCTCCGTGCGGTGCTTAACTCGCTCTCTCCGCAGGACTTAATTTTCATCTCTAAGCTGAAGTTAAGATGCTTTTCTCTTCGATCAGCATATTGAAAGGGTATTTTGCATCTTATCTTTACGAAACGGGAGGTGACACATACGTGAAAGCTGACGTGGGAACACGTAGTACCGACATGCCCCAAATTGCATGTTCACTGAGTTAGACGTGAAAGGATCTACTTAACCGCGTCGCTAGATGCGTGGCTCGTCCATTCATCCTCACGGCCGCCCTGCATGGCCGTCTGTCCGCTCACCTTGGTAGGAGGAGGCTGAGGGCCCGGGCATGAGCAGGTTAAGTCGCCCTGCCGTGCACGGCAGGGAAAGGCCAGGGCCTGACGCCCACACTCCTCACGCTCTTCACGTGTGTTTAAGTGATCACGCGCACTCACAGCTTCCCAAACGCTTTTCTGTTTCGTGGAATTAGGCCCTCTGCTGCTGTATCTAGAAAACACTTTACTATTATTTTTTAAGTCTCCATGTCAGTGCGACGCTGTGACTTCACATGTTAGAGTTTTAAGTCGACGTCGGTAGCTTCGTTACGAACGACTGTTCACAAACGAAATTCCAACGCCAAACCCGGAGGACTGCGGTGCGCCCTCCCCTCCCCCCGACTTAGGTCAAAGAGGAAAACAAACAGCTGGCGCTGGGCCCGCCTCGTTCCCCGCCCCCCCATCTGTCCTAGCGGCGAGTGACAAGGAACAGGCACAGCGGGGTCCCCTGTCCTTCCCAGGGCAGTGCACGAGGATCGCTGCTTCACACCCCAGTCCACCAAGCAGGGGGGCTGGACGTGTTCGTTCCAGCCTCCTGTAGGTCCCAAGGGACGCTGGGTCTTTGCTTGACTAGTCGGAGAGAGAAGCAGGCACTTGAATAAGGGGGAAGCCACAGGCAAGACAGCCACGTGGGCCTGAAGGGTCATCCCGTTGCTCCGGGCTGCACAGGCTCGCTCTCCGGTCCTCGGAGTGTGTGGTCCTGGCCCCCATCCGACGTGGTCCGGCCTTGTGGCAAGGCCTCAGAGCACAGGGACTCCGTGCTTGTGAGGCGCCCTGCCGAAAGCAGGTTAATGAGCCGTAAATAGGACAGAATAGGGTGCATATCACGTCATCAGGGCAAGTGTTGCTTCCCAAAGCTTTTGTTTCTGCTATATGCCCATGTGTGCTGTGCAAAACGGGTCTCTTCCCGTGGCTCGTGGCCGAAAGCGTGGAAGCCCCTGTTCTCAGTCATAAAGAGATAACGCGATTCATGATCAATGAAAGGGCCTTGGTCAGAAATCGAAGAGCTGCACCCAACCCCTTTCCCGCCCTGAGAACTTAAGAAAATCTTCACCTCTCTAATCATCAGCTTCTTCGTCTGTAACTCAGGCTGTTACCAAACTTTTGTCGGCACAACCATGAAGATTAAATGGGACCCTCAGTAGAACGGGCTCACGAGCCCTAAAACCCCAAGAACTGGCATGCAGCGACGTTGTAAGCAAAGGGAGAAGCAGCACCCCTGGACCTGACCGTGAAGCGCGATCCTGGCCATCCTCCGCCCCTCCTCCAGCCGGCGCACGGACACCCCAGTTCCGCCTCTTCTGGGGTCCACCTGTTCCTTTCCGCAGAGGACTCGCAAGCGAGAGGCACCGCCTCGACAGCCATCATCCCTTACTACTGCGGTGATAACAACGACGTTTATAGTTACGGTTTAGAAGACGCTTTCAAATGCAGCATTTCACAGGATCATCACGGAATTCCTCAGCCTAGTCACATGGCCGTTTTGCAGAAGAGGCTCATCGAGGTTACGTGGATTGGCCACGATCGAGTCGCTTATTATGTGGCCGAGATAAGATCAGCTTCGCAAGAATTGCAAAGAGGAAACTCTTGAGGCAAATTAATTCAAAGAATCCACGTTTCCCTCTGCCCACGGAGAGAAAACAATCAGACGCAGCTACGGCCAACTCACAGGGCGGGGGGAGGGGGGCAGAGGGTCCAGAAGGAACGAGGGCAGAGCGAGGGCCTGCAGGCTGTCTGCGGGGGGCTGACTCCCGCTCCGACGACCTTCAACCAGGGTGGATGGGGATGCTCGAGGGAGAAATGAAGGGCTTCCTCCTGGCCCCGGAGGTCAGCAGCCAGCCGTGTCCACCCGGGGCTAGCGGAAGCATTCCCCTGGGGTTTCAGATGGCCCAGCGGTCCTTCCGGGCTCGGAGAAGAGCAGGTGGTGTGAGCAGGACCTGGACTGCGGGAAGGGGGACGTGCCATTCCTGTCGTGACCACAGGTGACACAGTGACCCCAGAGACGGCCACACGGGGAGTCTGGACAAAAACAAACCCTAGACTGCTAAGCGGTAACCGTCCATAACCGTCCACACCGGAAGACCCCTGGAGGATCAGGACGTACTGATAGTTATCACTGTGCTTTTTTCTGTGTCGGACCACGGATTTGCCCCTTCTCGAGCAGCATGGCACAGTTCGGGGTGTGGAGTCAGCACCGCAGCTCCAGTGCTCGCGGGACCTTCGGCGAGGTGCACGCCTCTGCCTCGGCGTCCGCGCCTGTGACGTGGGGCCGTGTCGCCCACCACTGGGCCGCGAGGACTCTGAGCGGGAGGTGCCTGTGACGTGGGGCCGTGTCGCCCACCACTGGGCCGCGAGGACTCTGAGCGGGAGGTGCCTGTGACGTGGGGCCGTGTCGCCCACCACTGGGCCGCGAGGACTCTGAGCGGGAGGTGCCTGTGACGTGGGGCCGTGTCGCCCACCACTGGGCCGCGAGGACTCTGAGCGGGAGGTGCCTGTGACGTGGGGCCGTGTCGCCCACCACTGGGCCGCGAGGACTCTGAGCGGGAGGCGCTGGCCGCTCACGCTTCGCTTTCCTTTTTACCCATCTGACGATCTGACCGGATGGAAATTGGGGTGTGGGTGTTGGGGGGGCGCTCGCCTCCATCCTCCAGCCCGACCTCACGCTGACCATATCAGGACACTCCGCTACCTGGGGCCTGTTTCGGGCTAGTGAGAGGGGCCAGCCCACGGTCAGCGAAGGGCGAGGGCCGCAGTGACGATGGCACGAATCGGGGGTCATAGGAGGGGCCCGCGTCCGGCTCCACGTGTCAGAACGTCGGCAGCGACGCAAGGGCAGCCGCCGAGTCCCAGCCCGCTTCGCTTTCGCAGCCATCTGGACCGGGAGCCACGGGCCCGTGGACGAGGGGCCCTCCAGGCAGAGGGACAGAGCGCCGAGCCGGCGGAGGGAGCGTCAGCAGCGGGGTTCGGCGGTGAGCAGCGGGATTCGGCGGTGAGCAGCGAACGCTCGCCGGCCCCCCGCTGAGTTTTCGTCTTCCAGAACCGGAAGGCCGCGGCTCACTCTCAGTTGCGATGAGTGTCCGAAAAGGCGACCAGCCCCCGAAGCCTCACGCACACGCTGACCTCGCGCCTACCCAGTAGTTCCGGGCAGAGCGTGCCCTCTGCGGGGACGCTGCTCCGGAAATCGGCCGTGCGTTAGGACTGCGGGGAGGGCCGTGCCCGGGGCACGCTGGATGGATGTCACACAATGACACAGCATCGCCAGCCGGAGCAAGGGAGGGGATTGGCCTCAGAGGACCAGGGTAGAGAAAAGTGGGGTCTAGGCAGTTCAGTGACAGCATCTCAGAATATTCTGCCAGCTGGGCCATATACAGGATCGGGCATCGAAGCCAGAAGGACTTCAGAACTCGCCCGGCCCAGACCTGTCCACTCAGAAGACCGCTCGATCGTGTCTGGAAGTGGACACATGTCCCCAAAGATGAGAGGCACTTTAGACCCACTGACAGAAAACATATAATGACCAGGGATTCCAACTCATTGAAGAGGCTTTTGTTGTTCTCATAGAAGTCATTTAAAATCACCTTTTGGGGCGTATGATTTCCACGCAATAAAATGAACCCATTTCAAGTGTAGTGTCTGGTGGGTTGATGACTCTCTACACGTGGATGACCGCCACCCCCTCCAGGCCAGCCCCCCGGTGCCTTCCCGCAGCCAGACGCCCGCACCCCGACCGGCAACCACAGGGCCGACTTGTCACGACAGCTCAGCCTTGCGTGGTGTAGGACTTCGGCTACGCGGGATCCCACGGTGCACTTTCTGGTGTGCAGAATGCCAAGTGCCGGCGACACGAACTTTTCACTCGTGGCCGGTGGGAGTGCAAAACGGTGCAGCCCCTCGGAAGACAGTTTGGCGGGTTAAATCTGCATCCGCCGTCGGACCCAGCCCTTCCACTCCTGGGTGTGCACCTGCGTCCACGGAGACCTGCAGACAAGTGTCCGTGGCATCATTCGCCATCGGCGCAAGCTGGAAGCGGCCCGGATGTCCACGAACAGGAAAAGGGGTAAACAAACTGCAGCACGTTCCCCCGACGGAATTCCACACTGCGAACCGGGACGAGCCGCCGACACGCGAAGCCGTGCGCGCGGCCCGGGGTCGTCAGGCGAGGTGAGGGAGGCGGACGCGGCCGACGGTGCGCGTTCCTCCAGCCGCGAAGCTCTTCCCAGCTGGCTTGTCGCCTCGGCGTTGTCAGCAGTGCGCAGAGCTGGAGGGAGCTTAGCTCGTGCTCGCTACGCTCCGATTTGTCCGTCCTCACACACCTCACAGTCCCGAAGCTACGCGCCTTCGGCAAGTCGAGAAACTCCCCAAGTGGCGAGAAGGCGGGTGAGGCCGCCGTCCTGGTAAAGGAAAGAGCTGGAACCCTGCCAGCCTCTGAGCGGTTACTGACTTTTCAGATACATCCGTTCACTCCTCCGTCTTCTGGAACCTGCCGAGGGTCTCAGTGGACCTCTCGATCCTGAAAGGGTCCTGGGAGCTTCTGCCGAGCCGTGTGGGTGCCTCCCGCCTGAGGTAATGCAGCAGACTCACCTGTGTGGAACACCTGGCTGCCATCCTGCCCTCAAGACCCTGGTGCTCTCAGGGGGCAGGGGATACCTGAGCCTCCGCGCCCCCAACACGCACGTGTACACCTGTACACACGCCCCGGTTGCCATATAAAACGTGCCTGAGGATCCTCTCAGCTGCCTCGTTTGGACTCGTCCCTAGACATGTGTATGATGCTTCAGCATCCAGCCACGTTGCCACTCTTAGAACGGAAGGTGGCCTTTGGCGTCACCGTGTCAGTGCCGTGGGTCAGGCTGGGTCTGTCAGGAGAAGAGACCATTCGTTCAAATAGGAAGCAGTTTGGGGCAGGGCCAAGGCCTGCGTGGACGGCCAGGCGGAGACCGGGGCGCCTAGGCCCGGACCTCAGCCCACAGCCCAGCACGGGCGTCAGTCAGCCCGGAAGCCACAGCATCGGCGGAGAATGCCCAGGCCGCCGTCCCTCCATCGCAGGGACCGTGCCGAGGCCGGGCGAGCCCACAGAGCCGCCCAGAAGCTGCTGTGGACCTCGCGAGTCTGCTGGTGACCCCCAGCCCCCCAGCGCCTCCGGCCTGGCCGTGAGCGTCAAACGCGGCGAATGTGTGGGAGGCCCTCACACGTGCAGGAGCAACGACGAGGGCTGCCCCCGCCTCGCACCTTCAGCGTCGTGGATTCCGGTGCAACCTCGACGGGGAGCCAGGGCCGAATCCCACGTGGTCGCGTCCGGGCCGGGCTGCCGCGGCTGGCCTGGCCTCCCGGGCGGTGACCTGGCCGAGCTCGCTCAGCCACGTTCTCCTGTCCTCCTCCCGTGGCTGAGTCTGTGCAGACACGGGGTTGTTGCTGTTGGATGCAGTTAGGGGGCTCAGAAAAGCACCCCCCCGCTCCCCATTTCAGGGTCACCTCTGCAGAGAGAAGGCGCTTGGTTTCATCGGAGTGGAGATGATCCCGCGCGTGCATTCTTATTCTCCAGAATTAGCTGTGCGAGGATTCTGGGACGGCTTCCATTTTTAAAGAAATAAATTTTTAAAATTAAAAAAGAGGGTAGTTTTTACATTTGGAAATGAACGTGAACACAAGCTACGCCAGCCCAGTTTTCCCGCCATGCGATGATCCGTCTCTATTTGCATCACACACACCCCTAAAACAAGAGCCTGTTGTTCATACCCTTTTCTAACCCACGTTCCCCCTGTTTTGATCAAGGTTCTGGCGGGAAGCGGGTGGTGTCCCCAAGTCGGGTAATTGAGGAGAGGTTAATGAAAAGGTGTAGACAGGGTGAAGGGGTGTTTGCAAAGGCGTAGACAGGTGGGGGAAAGCGGCCATTACCACCCCTAAGCCTGAAGACACAGGTCGGGGAGGGGGTCCCGGAGCCCAGAGGGTTCCTGCACTCTGGAAGAAGTAGCTTTTGGAGGAGAAGCGTAGCCCCCACCCATCCCTGGCCGGGCAGAAAGGTGGCTGAGGGACGGATCCCTGGCCTCCTGCCCTTCAGTGCCTCCCAGTGGCCAAAGCCAGCCCAAAGCCAGCGGGCCAGGTGGCCATTGACTCGGAAAGGTCAACCTCGGGCCACCGGGCAGGTGGAAGGACTTCTAAAGAGCATAGCTGCACCGTTTGAAAAGTGAGCAGCAAACACTCCTTGTGTGAGGATTCGCCCATTAACACTGTCGAGTCTTCTATAAAAACAAGGGGACGGCAGAAAGACGGTGCGGATAGGTCGGTTCGTGTCCGTTTTAATGTCACTTTCCCCCCCTTTCCAGAACTCCATGAAGGTGATGTTCAAATGCCTCTGGAAGAGCTGTGGGAAGGTGCTGAGCACCGCGGCGGGCATCCAGAAACACATCCGGACCGTCCACCTTGGGTAGGCACCCTCGCCCGGAGCGCGGTGCAGGCCGGCGGGCGTCGGGGCCGCCTGCTGTCACACTGCGCGTAGCCACACTGAGCGTAGCCACACTGCGCGTAGGCGGCTGCAGGCACGAGGAGGCCGGCTAGCTCGCTCTCCCTGCCCCCTGAGCGCGTGGCCACTGCGGATGACGTAGGCCGGTGGGACACAGCGGGAAGAACGTGGCTTTAAAGAGGCGCTTTCCGAAGGCCCTGCCCTGAGCCCAGGCCCCTCTGAAGCCGAGGGTAAGGATGAGGCCCACGTGCGGGGGTCGGAAATGAAACGGTCGTGAGCGACGTGCGGCACGCGGACGCCACGGTGGGACGGGAGCCCTGAAGCTGTGACGTGGACCGTGCGTTCTTCCCCGATGCACAGGCTCTGCCTTTGAGCCCGAAAGGCAGACGGAGCCTGAGAAGGGCTTGAGGACCGCTGTCAATCAGAGACACATCCCCCTAGCCAGAGGGTCCACCCTCCTCCTCCAAGAAAGGCCACACACGGTGGCGCCGCCTGCTCCCGTCCCCGAGGGACCCCACAGGGTCCCCTCTAACTATCACAGGACAGCTCGCCATGTCAGCAGCTCAAGGTTATTTACAGATCGGGAGGGAACGTCCCGAAGCCGTGACCATTGGGCATTGGTTCTAAAGTCCATCTGCCCAGAAAGCTGACCGCTGCTCAGCCCCGGGCAGAAGCACGGGCCGCGTCCAGGGCTCTGGATCGCGAGTGGAGACACGCTGTTCCCTGTGACCCTGCAGCCTGCCCTCCCCAGGAGTCCCTGCTTACTCTGTGCTCTCGGAATCGCCCGGGTCTGCAGGGCTCCCCCGTGACAGGGTCCCTCTGGGGCTGCGACAGAGAAATACCCTTTGCTCTGTGAGCCCCACCACGTGACTGTGGGACCTGGGACCGTCCGGATGAGTGCTGCTTGTGTGTGGGGTGGGGAAGGGCACACTGACTACATCTGATGCACATCCGCCAGTGCAGACAGCATCCTTGGGGGCTGGTCCCAGTTCGTCCCCGTGCAGGACGCACCGGCCCCCCCAGGCCTGTGAGTCCGTGAGTGGGGTCGTGGCAGCTCCGCTGCCCTTTGCTGGAAAGGAAGCGCGGACGGGAATAGAGGCACGTCCCCATCCCCCTCTCGGGGGTCTTTCATGAGATGCTGTCGGAAAGCCAAGCCAGCCAGACCCCAGACAGCACAGGACACCTCCCCAGACGCTCGGCCGTGAGCCAGGGGACAGGGAAGGAGGCTGGGAGAAGCCGCGGGTTTGGCCCAGCAGAGAGAGAGAGAGAGACGGGGTCGGTTATTTTAGGTTCTGAGTAGGGACTGTAAGTGGGAAAAGGAGTCAGTGGTCTGTGGCTGCCAGACGCGTCCCCGAAGTGGGCGGGAGCCACACAGAGGCCCCCGCTCAGCCGCCCCACAAACCCGAGTGGCTGGATGTGCACCGCC
>NW_011889071.1:1219108-1221872 GCF_000151845.1 Pteropus vampyrus | reverse complement strand
CCCCTGAGCCGCTCGGCACCCACCACCCTCTACCTCGTGCACACCGACCACGCTTACCAGGTGACGTGCAAGGGACCCTGAGCAATCACTTTGACCCCGACCAAAAGCAGCCGGGGCTGACCTGTGAGCAGAGGGTAACTCAGTGGGAAAACAGCATCCCATTGCACACGGTAGCCCGGTGCCGAGTTTGGTTTCCCTTGTCCTTTTAAAGCCACGATCTCACAGGTGGGACCCTCTAGGTCCTCGGCCTCCCCAGGACTGACCGCAGAGCCTCTGGAGGCGGTCCTCAGGGTTCCTTAGTGTCGTAAGGGCTTCAGAAGGGTGCCTGGCACATGCCGTGAGAGTCTGTTATATGAGGAAGAAAAGGCGCATCGAAAAGCTTCGGCACAGAGGTGGACCCGCCCCACAGCCCAGGTAGGGACCTCACGCCCTGCCTTCTGAGTCGGCAGCGAACCCTCTCCGATTAGAGCAGTGGGCGTCAGGGTTCCCCAAGTCAGCGGTGGTCATAGGTGAGACATGTAAATTCTTGGGGCCGCCTAGACCCACCGGACCAGAGTCTGTGCTGTGACAGGCCCTCGAGGTAACAGCCTCACTCTGAAGTCCCATAAGACCTCACAGACAAATCCCGCAAACAGGGTACATAGCTAATGTCCCTTGACCCCAGTGATTATTAACTCTCTTAAACGTCAGTTCAGATTAATAAAATGTCAATACATATAAATTTTAGGAAAACATTTTACCCATAACTCTCCACTACCTTATGCAACTTAAAAAAAAAGAAAAAAACCTCCTTTATGTGTTTGTATCTGTGCTCTCTCTCCCTCATTTCAGAAACATTTTCCATCTAATCGGATGGTACTCGGTTCAAGCGAATTGTTTTCTTAGTGTCAGACATCTACTCTTTAGTCTCTCTCATTGTTTTCACCATCGTTAATAACTCTACTATGAATATCTCTGGGCCGAAACATTTTCCTTGTGGTGCCATTTCCTTGTGGTGCCAGTGCCAAAACCACTGTCACCAGCAACTATATTTATGATTAGGAAAACTAAACCTGGAGAGGAAGAATAATTCAGTTACTTATTTAGTAAACAAACTCAGGAGCAATGGAATAGAGCTAAGTATGGAACTTGTCGATGCGATAAATTTCATTCCTGACTCTGTTATGTTGGTCAGAAAGAATAATTCAGTCCTTTTTTTCTTGTTGGTCAGTGTTCCATTTAGGTCTGAAATTAATTAACTCGAACCAAGTTAATTAATTTATTTTGCTCATCTATAAAATGAGAGCTGGAACACACACTGGGTGATTCTAGAAGGTCCTTCCTAAACCATATAGTCATAATTTTGGGATTTCTCTGTTTATAGATATAATAAATGTTCAGCATAGAAAATATTTAAAATGTAAGCAAAGAAATAAAATCCACCCCTAATCCCAAGGACAAGAAAGTCCCTTGGTCAGTATTTTTGTATGTCCTTAGAGACTTTGTCCTATGTGGGTATGTTTACTCGGTTTAAAAAAGAAATCTGTTGTGGTACTTTTCTTTGCTCTGCTTTGTTTTTTCCGCTGAGTATGTCACAAACATTTTCCCATGCCAGTGAGTTTTCTTCATCATCATTTGCAATGGCTCTGTGGGTATATCAGCATTTATTTACCCATTTTCCTATTACTGGATGTTTGTGTTTCCAGTTCTTTGTATATAATACACAGTTCTGCAATGAACATCCTCGAATCCATTTCCTTGGAATGAATTCCAGAAGTAGAATAGCTAATAAATAGAATACTAAGAATTTTTTTATATATTGCCAAATTACCCTCCTTAAATGTTGTACCAAATTTACTCACCCACCATCACTGTATAAAAGTGTGTATTTCCCAGTTTGATAGTGAGGAACTATATCCCACAGGTGCTCTAAAATACCAAAATCAATAGTCAAAAGCCATCTCCTTTTGTACCTTACATCGATCGTTCAAATATATTAAAAAGTTGGTTTCTAGCTACTGTCTTTGACGGTGTTTCACCTCCTCCTATTACATAATTAGTCTAAGATACTAATGCAGCTGAGATCATTTCTGAGGCCCTACCTAGGTAATGACAGCTTAAGACTCTGAGGAAAACGTCCTTTCAAACAACGTCCGCTCTCTTCTGTTTCACAGGCCACGCCCCCCGTGACCATTCCCGGGTCGGCCAAGTTCACCCCCAACGGCGGCAGCTTCAGCATTTCCTGGCAGTCCCCCCCAGTTACTTTCACAGGCATTCCAGTAAGTAGAAAAACGGAAAGCTGCAGGTCGGGTCGAAACCACATGTAAATTCAGAGGACCGATTTACACACGTAAGAAATGACCAAAATCAGAGTACCAGCCATGCCCTATTTCCTACGTGAGAGCTATAAACTCTGCAAGGTCGGTCACTCGCGGTTCCGATGGGCCCAGCTACTCGGGGAAATCCCAGCATTCTGACCGGGATTTTAGAAAACGAGAGAGTTTAGCTGTTGGTAAATAACATTTTGGAAACGAATCCAGGTTTTTTGTGTTGGTGTTTATGTGTATGTTTCTAAAAGGCTTTATAAAAGGAATCCCTGAATGCAGAAAAAGACCCTGTGCCTCAATGCTGTTTATCATTATGAGCAGTTTTATAAAATTTACGCCTTTGAAATGACTATGTATGGGTACGTTATATGGAAGGTTCAAAAAAAAAATTTGAAGTTACTTTCTTTCCCAAAGCCTGAATAATCCATACTGATGGGTGATTTGAAAATGAATGAGTG
>NW_011889071.1:1218093-1219058 GCF_000151845.1 Pteropus vampyrus | reverse complement strand
GTTATATGGAAGGTTCAAAAAAAAAATTTGAAGTTACTTTCTTTCCCAAAGCCTGAATAATCCATACTGATGGGTGATTTGAAAATGAATGAGTGCAAAAATATACAATCAGGTTTAAGTAATCTATCAGAATGGATTTGACATATTAAATGATTACCGTCTGATAAATCATCACGAATTAACCTGATTCCTAACTTTAATTTAAAAATACATTAGGTCTTTTATAGCTTATCACAGAACATCCACAGACGTGCAGGCTGCTGATCACGGTGATTTATAACTCCTGATAAGGTGCAGAAAGTGGCTTCTGATAATGGATATTAATGTTATTTTCTCCTTTCCGCCCCTCTCCCCGAGGACCTCACAAAAGCTTCTCATTATCAACCACAGGCAAATCCCAGAGGTTTCTTGCAAATACTAAGGCCTCCCGCGGAGCCGATAATAATGAAAGTGCCTCAATCAATTATGCTGTCCTCCGTCAATGAATATTTATTAAATTTCCTAGAGGAATAGCCGGCCATAAAAAGCATCCTGCTGGCAGCAATTTGGGAGTTTGCAGCTTCCAGAAAATACTCCTGGAGCTCCCTTTTTAAACAACGTCGTGGATCCGGAGTAATTATGAAAATTGCCACTTCGTGGAATAGGGGGAGCTTCTGGTCAGTCTGACAGCGAGAAGTGGGTGAGGGGCCTCGGTAGGGGACAGGCGGGAGCCGCTGAGACGTCGAGTTTCCGGCAGGAACAGTGATCCACTGAGGCGGTGTCAGAGGTGAACAACGGGGCCTTCGGGCGACCCTTTTTGTTGTCATTAGACACGAAAGACCCGGAGTGGCTCTCGCTGTCGCGTCTGAGACGGCCCTTCTGCCCTGGAAGGGCAGCTCCTACCGCAGAGTCACCGGGACCTGCTCTTCTGAAGTCTGCTCGCCCGGGTCTCTGTCTCTCTCTCCGGGGAGCTTCCGCCGAGGTTC
>NW_011889071.1:1205785-1210817 GCF_000151845.1 Pteropus vampyrus | reverse complement strand
AAGGTCAGGGGCGCTGTCTTGCACGTCTTCAGAAAGAAGACAAGAAGCACCCTACTAAAAAGGTCCTTCATTTGCGGTGCTGTGTACCAGCGCTTTCAAAAATAAAGCGGGTGTTTGCTGCCCGCCTCCTTCGGTGGGGTCGGACCTTGCAGGTGCTCCAAGCACAGGCGTAGGACCACCACCCATCCACTGAGGGGACACCAGCAACCGTTCCTGAATTCTGCAGGCGTGCCTGTCCCGCCCCAAGGAGACGGGGAGCCAGGCTGACTATAAGAACATGTGAATGTCAACTATAGTTGAAAACTTTAAGAATTATTGGAAAAAAAAAGAACATGAATTCCTACCTTCTAAATTAGTGTGACAGGGTTCTCAGACAGAGGCTCTCGATGTTTCAAATGCAGGGAACGCGTGGCGTGGTGGCCTCAGCTGCACCCACACACCGAAGAACAGAGCGGTTGCCATTGCATAAAACGCTCTCGAAGAACACATCTGTACCCCGAAACCAACACCCGAGGCTGCCGGCTCCATTGCAGCTCTGCTTTCCTCCGTGAGGAGCAGGGCCCGGTGCCGAAGGGGCCTCCTCGCACGTGGGAATGGCCGCCTCTGGGCAGGCCCGAGGTCCGCAGGCCTCTGCTCAGCCATTCGCCGCCCGTGGACTTCCTGGACGCTGGGCTTCGTGGGCGAGGCCTCTTGCCCAGGCGTGAAGCGAGGCCAGTCTGCGTGCTTGCGAGTGGCGCCGAGGGGTCTGTCTGTTCCAGCCCGAGGCCGTGGACACGGGGCAGGCGAGGACCTTCATCGGTCACAGCTTTCTCATCTAAGTATCTCCATTCCTTTCTCCGTCTTTCTTGATGGAAGGGGAGAGCGCCCGACCCCGTGTTTGTCTGCCCAGACTGCGTGACCAGGACACCAGGCTGGGGACCTTGACAATGGAAATTCGTGTTCTCACAGTCCTGGAAGCTCCAAGTCCCAGGTCAAGGCACCGGCCGGCTCCGTTCCCGATGGGGGCCCCCTTCTTGCTGTGTCCCCTCATGGTCTTTCTCTGGGGGGACGGGGGGCGGTAAGTGCGTCGAGAGAGACCTTTGGTGCCTCTTCTCATAAAGACACTAATCCTAGTGGATCAGGGTACTACCTACTCTTTGGCCTCGTTTCTCCTTAATTACTTCCTTTAAAGGCCCATCTCCTAAAACATCCACGCCGGCAATCACGGCTTCAGCAGGCGGACTTGCGGGTGACACTGACGTTCAGGCCACACCAGGCCCCACGCCAGCAAGCGGGAGCCGGTCAGCCTGCTGTCCCAGAGCAGGCGAGGGTCTGCAGCCCGGAACAGCCCGGCTGAATTCTGAGCGATTTACCTGGTTTTGTTTTCTTAACACCCCGAGGGAGGCTTCAGAATCGTTTGAGGTTAAAACATTTGAAAATCATTTGAAAGATGGAAAGT
This sequence comes from Pteropus vampyrus, assembly GCF_000151845.1. NCBI lineage: Eukaryota > Metazoa > Chordata > Mammalia > Chiroptera > Pteropodidae > Pteropus > Pteropus vampyrus. Next base: position 1,209,379 of record NW_011889071.1, on the reverse strand, counting down.
CACAAAGAAAGAGACTTCCCCAACTTCCTTGCAGAAGGTCACAGCGTCGTATTACCGCTCTGGCGTGATGCTCGGAGGCAGACCCCGACTGTGGCTCCTTCACCCTGGGATGGCCGGCCGGGCGCGTGGCCTGTCTTCAGCAGGGTCCTGTGCTGCCTGGCAGAGTGGCATCACCGAGCGGCCTGGCACACTCGCCACCGCTGTGCCTGCGACGTGTCTCGTTACTGCAAAACGGGGTCAGAGAAAGTGACTCCCCCTGTTTGTGACTGAGTTGTGTAACACACACGTGTCCTCAGCACGCAGGAGAAATTAGCCACGGTTTCTGCAGACGACACTTTAGAGTTCATTAAACGCCTCCAAGGCCATCCCTAATTAACGGACAAATTACAGGCAGGTAGCCCAACAATTTTATTTATTTAGAAATAATACCACATATTACAGACTTCATAAAACATGCCCCCAAATAGAACTTAAAAATGGTTAAGATATAAAACAAAACAAAACAAAAAAATTGAAATTTGGGGACCACTAGAAGAGATAGCCAAAATAATAGCATTTTCAAAAACCTGGTCCTCCCGCAAGCCGAGAGTTGCCGCGCGTGTCCCATTTCGGTGGGTGGCACCGGTGTCCCTCCGGCCGCCAGGGTCTGGGATTCGTCCTTGACCGCTCTTGATTCATCCCGGGTTTGTCTTTGCTGTTTCGTCCCGTATCCCGTCAGTCAGCGAGTCCCAGACTCTGCCTCTCTGCCACCACGGCCGCACCGCGTCCGAATCAGCAGCGCGTCTTCCCCAGAAATAGCGCCGAAGCCTCCGAACCAGTCTTCACGGCCCCCCCAGCTGTCCCCAGTCCAATCTCCAGGGAGCCGAAGCCACCTTTTTACAGCACGAATCGAACGTCTCACGTTCTTGAAAGTCTCCCATGGCCTCCCTCGCACTCGGAACGACGCTTGAATTTCTCATCACAGCCACCCGCCGAGGCCCGACCGACACCTCCTCCCCACACAGCGTCTCTGGCCCTGGGGGCCGCTGGCACTACTGTCCTTTCTGTGGGGTGTCCTGGAGACCAGCGGTCGCCTGCTCGAGCAGCCTTCGCTCACTACCCTGCACAAATAAACGTCCTGCCCTTGGTCAGGCTTCGCACTTGTCACTAAAACAACCTTGTCCGTTTGGTATTTATTGTCCGTCTCCATACCAGAAGGGCCGCTCTGTGAGGGCAGAGACGGTGTGTTCGGGGCTGTGTCCCCACAATCTAGAACGGGGCTTGGCGCACAGTAGGTGCTTCCTAAGTGTCTGTTGAATGAAGAGCACCCTCTAATCTCATATCACCCTGCGCGGAAGCGGGGTGGCAGTTTTGCAAAATGTAGACCCTCGCACATTATCCCGGGCTGACGGAAATAGAATCACTGCAATGTCCCCTAAATCTTTTTGGTTCTCCGACTAAATAAGGACGTATTCTTGGGATGTAGGTTCTACAGCAATTTGTTAAATTTTTTATTGTCCAGATCACTTACAATTCACACGAGCATATTCTAGATCATCTAGATCATTCTAGGTCACGGGGCTGTGCACAGCCGAAGCCGTCCCTCCCTCTGGGTGGTGACTCTGCGTCCTGGCTGGGGCCGGGACGGGGGTGAGGGGATTCCGCTCCTGGAAGAACCTACATATCTACCCACATCAAATGCATCGCCGAACTCCAGGGCTTTTATTTTTAAAAACACCGTGTGTGTCACTCCGCTCCGCCGGCCCCCACTCCACCCAACTTGAGCAAAAATGATGACCAATGTCATCACTCAATAATTCAGACTCATGACGACAATGGTTTAAAATGTTAGGGTTTTTTTTTTTTTTAACTGTTTCATTCTTTTTAATTAACGTCTGGGAGAATAACTCAGATGTTCATTCCTTTACGTCGAAAGAAAACCGAACGTGCTGGTCCCTGGAGCAGGGAGGGCAGGTCCTGTGCGTCTGCCCTCGGAGGGCTCTGTGGGGTTGACCGGTCGTGGTGTTTCTGTGGCCGTGTCGGCTCCGGGCCGGTTGTGTGTTTACATGTATTATGTGTCTGCCCTCCTGCAACGGCCGTACGTACATACTTGAAACGTCATCTATCTTTTGTTATGAAAATTAGCTTTGCAGCTTTTGAGAATCCCAGGTCCTGGGGAGATGTTTAGTGCTGTGAGAACAGATGATGCCAAGAGACCAGGAGAGACCAAGAGGGATGAACAAAAGGGCCCCCCGTTGTCACGACGGGGGGGGGGGGGGGGCAGAGCCGTGAGGGGGAGGAGCTCAGAGCAGCCCCGCCCTGTGACGTCAGGGCCCATGGCCTCGGTCAAGCTGTTTGACCTCGCCGTGCCTTGGCTTCTTCCTCTATAACATGAGGACGATAACCGCACTCACCGTCACATGGGGCGGCTGTGAAAATCCGAGCAGTCGGCAGAGAACCTGGCCCACAGCGACGCGCAGCAGGTTTTGCGCGGATGACGCTTGTTCCTGATTCGCTCGGGCTCTTTGCTTCTTGCCTTTATTCCTTTTGGCCCCCAGAGTCTGCTGTGTGCACATCGTGCACAAGAAGCTGTTTATTTAGTGGCTGTGAATTACATACTCTAGCGTGAAGAGAAGGCCGGGGCCACGTGGTGCATAATTTTAAAGAACTCTCTTAACCTCTGCAGATTTGTCTTTCTTTCTTTAAAAAAGAGATCATGAGGCTTGGGATAGGAATATACTTTAAGGATTAAGATATTATCAAGTGAAAATATGTTACTATGGGCAAACTGGAATGCATGGATGTGAAGTCATGGAGATTTTTTAAGTGTCTGTTGTTGCTGGGTCTTTTCTCTTTGGGGATGCATATAAATTCTGCCATGAGCATCGCCACATCCATTTTAACGCGTGGTCTCTGTGAAGGGAGCACTTCGCCTCCACGTCTCATGGTCAAGTACCCATGGCCCACGTGACGTAGGCTACACAGGCGTATGGTGAAGAGAACCTGCCAGGTCACCTTTGTTTTCCATGTACTTTCCAGGTGTCACCAACACATCATCACCTGGTGGGCCCGGGGGAGCAGAGACAGCACCCTCACACGGTCTTGTCGTCCCCGCCCAGAGGGACGGTCAGCCTAAGGTATGACTGCTCGAAACTCCACACACCGAAGGCTAGAAGCGAGAGCGTGCTCCAGGGCACGCGTGGAGCGGCTCGAAAGCGTGGTGCTCCCCACCGGAGCCTCTCGTGCGCGTGTGTTTAACTCACTGTGAGGAAGAGGCCCAATGGGCACGTCCGCGAGTGGACGGATAGGAGCCTGAGAGTGACAGCAGCAAACTGTAAGACCCCGTGTGCCGGCCGCGAAGCGCCTGGCCCGCGTTAAGTGTGACCGGACAGAACCCTTATGATGCTTCCCTTTCCTCCGTCCTTCTGGGGATGCGGAGCCCTCCGTGGCACGCCCGCTGAGCCCCCCACTGACGCCGTCTCCCCTTTGTCTTGCAGGAAGCCGCGGGGAGAGGGCAAGAAGTGCCGGAAGGTGTACGGCATGGAGAACCGGGACCTGTGGTGCACCGCCTGCCGCTGGAAGAAGGCGTGCCAGCGGTTCACCGACTGAGCCCGC
>NW_011889071.1:1199767-1201880 GCF_000151845.1 Pteropus vampyrus | reverse complement strand
AAATTCCTACCCTACTCTCGACTGCCCTACTGAAGAGTTATTTCTCCTATACCTATGCAAAGAGGTACGAGCACCTTAGAGGATGCACTGTGCGGACTGGGACCCTGGGCTCAGTCGTAGGAATGTTAACTCAAGTTGCACAAGGGAAAGTTTAATATATGTCTAGAGATTGTACATACACTTTTTTTAAAGAGTAGAAAGAAGTCGTCTAGTAATGACGGACACCCTTTTTTATATATAAGCGAGGGAAATATACGGAGGTTCTGCAGTGTACCATCCACAATCTACGTTCATATATTTTGGCAATTTTATTTTTTAAACTCTCATGTGACTTTTCAAACATTATTCCTTGGAAGAGATCCTGTTTTCCTCCTTCATCTATTTTTTTCTTTAAAGTCACTTATTTCAAGAGAGCAGAAAAAGAGCTTCATTTAATTTCACGCCATGAAGACCCATCAGCACTAGCCGTGACGCGCGTTCGGTACTGCCGAGGTCAGCCAGGAAAGGGCATTTTTGTTTTAAGTACAGAAATGTTTCACGTCCTCTACCCAGCATGTCTCTTCTCCTCCCCGGTTACCGGTCGCTTCACCTGCCGGCACCCTCAGCTGTGAGATGCCAATGCTCTGGCCTAGTCCAGGAGCCCCGAGCTGTGGGTACAGTAGCCACAGCCAGGGATGTCACCATCTCAGCGGGCTTGCCATGCACGTAGACGGTGGTTGGAGCACGACCCTGGAGCAGAGGCGTCTTTCTGCAGCAAAGCTCCCTGGCTCGAGATCTTTAGATTAAGTCACTAGTCAAAAATGACTAAAGTGTTGGGGGTGGCAAATGCTCACACGGAGCTTTGGGCCACAAGGAGGGAAGACCTTTTGCGGTGGGGTGGTTCTGGCGCCAGGCTCCGTGCCTCTCCCCGGAGAGGCACAGCGCGGGGGTAGTTCTCAGCTGGGACCTGGCCGAGCCAAGCTCAGTCCTTACCCGGATGTTAGCTGATGCGCAGGTACCAGCAGAAGGTAGAGCTGGGTCCCCCCATCCTGGGACTCCTCCTCTCTAAAGCCTTCTTTACACACAGTCCTCCACGTCTCTCGCCCACGGGGGGCCCCTCTCTCCCAGCCAGCCTGGGGCTCTGCGTGCTCTCCTCTCTGGCCCCCAGCGTGTACAGACCCTCCGTCCCTTCTTGCACACACACCCCCATTCCCTGTACTAACTAGGGGACACCAAGCGTTGCCTGGCTGGCCTTAAAGAAAAGGGATTAAATTTCTTGCAGGCCACCCAGAAAGCTATGAATTGCAATATACAACACTGATTGTAAAAGCTAAAATTTAAAAAAAAGAAAAAAAAATGTAGAGCTATTTTGTTATATTTTGGAACTAAAGTGCCAAATTATACCTGACATTCATTTATGCTATCTCTGTGATACCACGTTCTTTTCTGTCTTCACTTGGCAGGGGGAGGAGGGGGAAGGGCGGGAGGAGGGTCCCACAGCACGCTGGCTACTGAACTGGGGCCCCACCCGTCACGGAGGCCTCAGAGACCTGTCTGCGCATGAGGATCGGCGCTACTACGGGTGCTGGTCCCAGAGGACTTCTGAATGAGGCACGCTGGAGCTTTGGCTTTTCTCCCCCTTGATGCCCCTTCCTCTCTCTCCAAGGAAATCATTTCATAGCGACGGACAGGCGTTCTCCAGACAGCTGCACAGCAGCCAGGTCATCGGCAGTAGTTTCGAGCCTTAGTCCTTCCCAGGGGACGTGCACCCCGTTTGTAGGAGGCAGTGTGACAACTTGGAGAAAGTAGCAAGAGGGCCGGGGACCCCGGAGGAAACACCAGGGGCCCGTGGGCGTCTCGCTTCTGCTCAGTGCCGATCAGCCCCTGGTGGCTGTCCCTGGGTGCCCCCGAGGGAGCGGCCGCCAGCAGCGGGAAAGAGCGAGGGCTGCCTGAAGGAGCCACGTGTCCTCACTCTGGGTGTGAACGAGCCAGCACCGTCGAACCCATTTCTTCATCAGACGTCGTCGGAAAACGAAAGCGAGCTTTCCCTGGAGTGTTTAGAGACCGGTGGCAAGGATGGTACCTTGAACACCTTGAGAACAGCAGCAAAATACTACCAATAATATTCATTTCC
>NW_011889071.1:1199041-1199717 GCF_000151845.1 Pteropus vampyrus | reverse complement strand
CAGTGTGACAACCTGGAGAAAGTAGCAAGAGGGCCGGGGACCCCGGAGGAAACACCAGGGGCCCGTGGGCGTCTCGCTTCTGCTCAGTGCCGATCGGCCCCTGGTGGCTGTCCCTGGGTGCCCCCGAGGGAGCGGCCGCCAGCAGCGGGAAAGAGCGAGGGCTCCCTGAAGGAGCCACGTGTCCTCACTCTGGGTGTGAACGAGGCAGCACCGTCGAACCCATTTCTTCATCAGACGTCGTCGGAAAACGAAAGTGAGCTTTCCCTGGAGTGTTTAGAGACCGGTGGCAAGGATGGTACCTTGAACACCTTGAGAACAGCAGCAAAATACTACCAATAATATTCATTTCCTCAGGGAAGAATTGAAAGGTATGTGACCAATGGGACTGGAAGATCTTAAGACTAGAAAGACTGTTATTATCTCTAGAGTCTTTCCTAGCCGGAAAAGTTTCGTTTGTGTGTTTGTCGATGAACATGCTATCATTTCAAGACGAATTCGCATGAACTGGACAGTGCGGACTTTCTGAGGCTTTGCGAAAAGGTGGTTTCTTGGGTGGCCGACCTGCCGACGCAGGCCCTGGCGGCCGCTCCCGGACTCGTCCGGGACGTGATCGTGACCACGAAGCCCTGACCTCCTTTCTCTTGTCACCGTGCTGCGGGACGACCGGTTGTTGGCT
>NW_011889071.1:1197902-1198991 GCF_000151845.1 Pteropus vampyrus | reverse complement strand
CAGCAGCAAAATACTACCAATAATATTCATTTCCTCAGGGAAGAATTGAAAGGTATGTGACCAATGGGACTGGAAGATCTTAAGACTAGAAAGACCGTTATTATCTCTAGAGTCTTTCCTAGCCAGAAAAGTTTCGTTTGTGTGTTTGTCAATGAACATGCTATCATTTCAAGACGAATTCGCATGAACTGGACAGTGCTGACTTTCTGAGGCTTTGCGAAAAGGTGGTTTCTTGGGTGGCCGACCTGCTGACGCAGGCCCTGGTGGCCGCTCCCGGACTCGTCCGGGACGTGATCGTGACCACGAAGCCCTGACCTCCTTTCTCTTGTCACCGTGCTGCGGGACGACCGGTTGTTGGCTGTGAGCGGGGTCGGGGGCGGAAGCCGGTCCAGCTGTGCCACGGCGAGCTGGGGGCGAACTTCCTTGGACTTTCGTGCATGCGGTGCAGCGGCTTCTCACGGCCCTGCGCAATTCCTCTCGACCACATCGACCGCAGCACCCACCTGTGCGAGCGAGCGGAGGGGAGAATCTGTGCATAGCATCGGCTGGAAACGGAGCAGGATTCGTGACCGTGGGGCACCGTGGAGAACGCACCGGGCACACAGGTCCACCGGAAACTCTGTTTCTCTAAGAAAACGACCCTGCCAGTGGCACAGGCTCTGTCCCCACGCCTCGTCCCGGCGGGGTCCTTCCGTGGGCGAACCGTTTCCTTGTGTCTTTTTGCATTGAAAACCAGTCAAACCAGAAGTCAGTAATTACAATGAGATTAGCACTTTTAGGGACCAGGTGTATCACTAAGAAATGCACATGGATCCAGCAGGAAAGTATAAGATGCGTTTCAGCCTGACCGGTTTGCTTAGTGTGACTGACTTTAAAAACCCCATGTCCAGTGGTCTGTCTACATGCTTTAAAAGGTGGACCGGTCCTCGGACCAGAAATCCAAACGGGAGTTCGAGTTCTGGTCCTGTTTTGTAAATACTTCCTGTTTGTTTGGTTTTTTTTTTTTTTTAAGACAATCTCATGTTTTATAACTTTTCTCGTGGGTCTGAGAATCACGATAGCAATGTGTTGTGCCAAAACGTAATCTGA
>NW_011889071.1:1182931-1197852 GCF_000151845.1 Pteropus vampyrus | reverse complement strand
CAAACCAGAAGTCAGTAATTACAATGAGATTAGCACTTTTAGGGACCAGGTGTATCACTAAGAAATGCACATGGATCCAGCAGGAAAGTATAAGACGCGTTTCAGCCTGACCGGTTTGCTTAGTGTAACTGACTTTAAAAACCCCATGTCCGGTGGTCTGTCTACATGCTTTAAAAGGTGGACCGGTCCTCGGACCAGAAATCCAAACGGGAATTCGAGTTCTGGTCCTGTTTTGTAAATACTTCCTGTTTGTTTGGTTTTTTTTTTTTTTTTAAGACAATCTCATGTTTTATAACTTTTCTCGTGGGTCTGAGAATCACGATAGCAATGTGTTGTGCCAAAACGTAATCTGAAATACAATAGCAGCTATAACTTAATTTTCCAGATAAGACAAGAAATACACTGCTTGGGCTTCTACAATTCTAAGACACATGACACTTTTATAATGAGCATTAGTACTTAACTTCTCAAGTTAACAGAACTGGAAATATTTTACAAGATGCAGTGTTTTGTAATCACAAAGAACATGAACATTTTGTGGGAAATGACCTTGGTTTTATACATTGTAGCTTATTTTTTAAAATACAGTATTTTACCAGACAGGAAGTGTTAATATTATAAGCAGTTCCTGCTCTCCAAACAAAGGGCTACGCCTCTTTTAAGCAAGTGTTTTGATGCATATCTTTTCGGTTAACCTTCGGCAGCAGGGGTAGACATGCAGATCAGATGATTACAACAGAATCCAGGTGGCAACAGCTACCCTTGACCATTACCGGTGTGTTTTCAAAGTCTTGTGGGGAAAAAAGACGCTTTAAGAATCATCCTACGTATCTTAAATCTTTAAAATGTTCATAGACATGCTTATGGGCAATGGGAGAAATCTTGTAAATTTTTTAGGGTAAGATGATAGATATTGTCATAAAGTCAAACTTATCAGAACCACAAACCTGCATTTAACTAGCCAAGTATCCTTTGGCAGAAATTTCTCAGATCATGGAATGCAAGCCCAAAGGTAGGATTCTTAGGTGATTATTTAAATTATTTAAAGTAATTTTGTCCTCAGCACGAACGAAATAACTTTAATTTCCTCGTCAGAACAAACGCTTGATTCTTCACGTGAAGAATTCAGACACGTCAGGCTGAGGTCAGGAAGCTCGGTACTCCCGAGATGCAGACGAGGAGGAAGGCCTGGAGAGCCTGTTAACTGCACGAGTCTTTCTGAGCTTTGCCAAACCATTCAGAGAGCTGGGCCATTGTTTCCAGCCCACTCACCGTCAAAGCAGGAAGCTTCTTTCTGAGATTTCAGTCATTCACGAGCTAGACCTATGAGCCAAGTGTGCAGATGACATCAAGAGAAAAATCTAGACTGGAGTGGCCAGGGCCCCACAGAGCACCTCCTAGGAGGCGGTCAGGGGTCGCTCAGACCTCGCTCCCAGATGGGCTTTAGCATCTTCACACCTGAGTGCAGGGACTCGGCCTGGCCTCCCGGTCTCTGAGGAGGCAGTCTGCAAATTTCCCCCCCATCGTTAGCATGGGACCCTGCAGGAGTGAGGCCCAGGGCAGCTGGATGTCTGACTTGCAAATAACGATGTTACCTGACATTTCAGTTTGACAGCTAACTCGGATTTTCGGCCCCCAGGTCCAGCTGTGAGGGTCAGGTGAGGTTCTCTGTCAGCCCCGCAGACTCACGCCGTGGCGTGATCCGGGCACCTGAAATCAAGGACGGGAAAGAGGTCAGTTCTCCCCAGAATCGTTGTCACGGAAGACTCGAATGTAGAAGTGAGGCACCTGAAACTGATCTTGCCACCGATCGGAATATACTGAAGTATTATGTTACCGGCTCCCGCTCTGCCTCCTCACGGTGCTCCCCGACCGTGCCCCAAAGCCCTGAATGACTGTCACCCTCAATGTCACACTGCCGTGACCACTGTGACAAGGTGCTGGCAAAGAGCAGCCTTGCGCCTTTGGAGAGCGAGAACAGTCCCGGTCCTGGCAGCCAGCTCGCATTTGCCGCCGGCACGGCCCGTCCCCTCTGGCGTGATTGTCCCTCCCTGCCTGCCCCGCGGCCGCGCTGCTCCCGTGCGCGTTCCGTCCCCACGGCCCCCGAGGACATGTTCTGCTCCTGGGCTCCGGGCGTCTCACTCCTGAATAAGGTCCGAGGGGATAAATGTCACTGTGCCCGGTGTGTCAGGCTCCGTCAGCAAGGCCACCCCTTCCTTCGGAGGAGAATCTCCATCTGCCCGAGCGGTCCCGGGGCTCGCTCAGAGCGGGCCAGTCAGCACGCGGCCCGCCACGCTCAGCACAAAGGCTCACGGGTAAAGGGTGACAGGCAGACATGTCCAGACCCCTCCGTCCGACTCAAAGCCCCCCCCCCCGAGGCTGTTCTGCTCCAGCCCTTCCACGCGGCCCGACGTGGAGGGACAGAGCGTCACCTTCCGTTGCTTGGCCCCCGTCGTGCAGCAGGAAAGCTGAATTGGCCTTAATTACGTGAAAGGAAGTGTCTCCTGCAGGTGTCATTGTTCTAGTTTTGTATCTACTGAATGAGAAACTAACAGCTCCACACCCCTTGCATCGTGACGCCCTTGTCCCTCGTCCCGGCGGAGCCTCCTGCCCATGTCTTGGGCACAGATGGAGGGACAGAGAGGAAAGAGGTGCTTCCAGGGCTGGAATCAGCCCCCAGCGGTCAACAGTGTAGCTTAATCATGAACCGCGCCCCACCCCGCGCTAAGATAAGCATGCAGCACTTTGCAGACTGCAAGCCCCTGCTTCGCCCTTTAGAACATTTTTCCGAGATTCTGCTGATTGGAAATCGATGACCGTGACTTGACCAAGCCCTGTGATGATAGCAAAGCCCCTTCTTGCGAAGTCTCCCGACCGGGGAAAACCTCCGTGACCACTGGTAGGAAGCTTTAGAAAGGAGTTAGATTTTTAGGGAAGAGTTCAACACCCCCAAATATACTTGTTCCGTGACTTCAGTAACTGAAAATGCCCTGGGTGTAAAATAACCCAGGAATGAGGATCATATATGTATAAAAAAAAAAAAAAATTTAAAAAAAAATGCCATTTATCGATATTTTCCTACAACACACCCAAAAATTCCTATTTTTGTAATTAATGGTTGGACGATGGTCAGCCATTTAAACATGTGCTCTCTGGAATAACCAGACACTAGTGTAGTTTCCAAAGCGTTTCGTGTTTCAAAATCTATATACTTAGAAGAACTCAGGATAAGAAAAAATCGCTAGGTCCCAAAGGGTTCGTGACTGTCATCAAATGCAACGGCCAAATGGCCTGTCTTCAGACGCGGGGCTGGGGAGTCAGAAACAACAGTTATCACAAAACCTCTCCTGCCCTTAGTCTGCAATAGGGTTAAAAAAAAAAAAAAGTCTATCTACTTCTAAAAATCAAGCCATCTTTCAAATTGTTTTCTACACCAAATCGAACACGTTAAAATGGAATTATAAAACATTTAAAATGGGGTGGTCAGTGGAAATGCTGTCGGCTGAAAGCATTGCTTTTTCGTGCCTGCTGGACCAGCAAAGAAGATGAACTGGAGAGAGAGAGAGAAACTGCCCTTCCTGTTCTGCAGACACAGCCCTGAAGTGACAGGCGTTAACTCGTAACTGGGCACGAATTCAAAAGCGATGTGGCGACGCCATCCAGTTTTGAGAGAGCTTTTGAAATACATTCTTGCCACCATTTGGAGGTTAAGTATGACTTACAAAAGTCGTTAATATTAGTGAATGAATGTATAAAGTTACAAACTATGCATTTTCCAAGAGTAATGTTTATTTTGTGTCAAATCCAAGGAAATTCTTTTCATAGAGACTTATCACAACCACGAATTATTCGAAATAAACTTGAAAGCGTATCATGATGGGGATGGGGGACTCCCATCCATTTATTCTTTTAGCTGATATTTTTAAAGACAGTGCATTGAAACTTCAGGCTCTATACAGATTCAGCCATTAAGGTGAATAAATGGGAAACGGTTTTTGTTTTACTTCTTAAGCAGAAAAAGGGACATGTTGGCTGTCACAAGATGTGCCCAGTTCTTTCGAGGTGTGTGTTCTAGTGACGCTGATTAATAAGCAAACAAAACTGCGTAAAGGTAATGAGTCTTGCATTGGATAAATAGACAGCATAGGTCGTGTCTGGTGTGTTTAATTCTCAACCTAAGGGGAAAAAATATTCTTCAAAGGGTTCATTTCAAAGAACAAAAGATAAAAGTATTGTCTAGCAAAGCAAATCATTGATCTCATTTCAAAATTACATGGGGACGATCACTTATATATTTTAGGGAAGTCCTTAGAAAATGGGCACTCATTTCTTCAGCCCGCTTGTCGATTTTGTATTTTCATGAAACCTTTCCCATTAATGATTTATCCTTGCTCTTTAATCAGTGCTTTACTACGTTACTCAGTATGAAAAAAAAAAAAAAAAAGTTCTTTCCTTCATCTGACAATGTGGAAATAGAGAATACTTCTCTACCGTGTCCTTCTGTGTCCGCTGAGAAAGTTTCTGTTTGTAAGCAAAATAGCAGGAGAACGCACTTCTAAACCTGGTACTCACGGTCATACTGAAAATGTTTGCTACCTACTTAGAAGGTATCGGGGGTGGGGTAGGGGTGTGTCTTTTTATATGATTTTTAACCAAATTCAGATGTTCTGAGGCGACATTTCTGCATATCTAGCCGCCTGTAAATACAGCCCGTGGGGGGTCAGGTTCATGATTCTTTTAGTGACTGCCCCTCAGCCATGCTCCTCACCAGCTGTTGGCTCGTTGTACATAGATTTGTCAAATGTTTAAATGATGTTGTTTTTCTAAATGCTGTTCTCTAAGACAACTTTTTGAATGTTTTTTGCTTTCCATTGTTTGGGACTTTGTGTGCCGGTTTTAAAAAAAATATGTTAAAAAAAAATGTTTCCTAAATATTTAACACCAGGAAAAAAAATTTTTTTAAATAAACTGGTGCTAACTGAAATGGAAGAAAACTTTCAGAATGAAGATCGACAACATACAGTGCTCACACCAGTTAAGCTAAGCTGCACTTTCCCGAGACGACAGGTGGCATCTGCCTGCAGTGGCCGTCAGGACCACTGAGTGTTTACAGTTTCTGTGGCCCGTTTAAGTGTGAAGCGTAGAAATGGCACTGTCCCTCAGAATCGAGGATTTGCTCGTTGGTCCTATGGAAGCATTTACGTAGACGTCAAGGTTGATAGTGAGAGTCACGTAGAATAGTCTCCTGGTCTTTGGACTTTCATGTTCTGTAGCGCTTAGCTGTGATGATGAAGCCCGTGTCCCCCGTCTCCCCTCATGTCCCCGTGGACCGTGCTGACTGCTACGCTGGCACATGCCCAGCCAGAGCACTGGACTGTCAGCAAAACCATTCCGAACTCTGCAGCGTCCACACGCGTGAACCGAAATGCACTTGTAACTGGTCAATTACCATGAGGTCGAACTTGCACTTAATAAAAGTTTTTGTGTATCTGCTTCTATCTGGGGGCTGTTTATTTAAGAAAAGGATAACTAACTTACTCCCTCGCTGGGGTTCGAGGGTTTCGGGTTTTACCTAAAGTTGGAAAAATGGCTTGCGACTAAACGGACATCTCCCCATGTCGACCGTTCAAGGCTATTTTTAGAAACATAGAAGGCACACCTTTCTAGAGTCCGGCTCCGATGCTGACATCTCAAACCAATTCCCTGGCAATGTCTGCCCAGACACATTAGCCGCTCGCCCTGTGCTGCTGGTCCGGTCGTCCCAGGCTCGTGGACACAGCCTGACCGTCAGAGGAAAGGCCATGTCCATTTTGGTACCGAGCCAGCCCGCAGACCCGTCCGTAGTCCTTGGAATGGAATGATGACGAGAGAGGGAAGCCAAATAGCCTGCTTCGACAATACCTTTATCTAGACCTAGTCCCAGCAGCCTTAGCATGACCTGCCACCCAGTTCAGAGATGTCCCTGTGTCCTGGGGCTATTGCCCCTCATCTCAATAATGCCTCACCTGGCACAGAGGGGTGTCCCACAGTAGGAGCCAAACGACTCGGGCCCTGGAACCCGCACGCGACCAGGATGAATGCCTTCAGCTAATGGAATTTTCTCTCTTCGATTTCTCAAAGAGATTCTTTCTAAACTGTGAAAGTCCTGCCTCAGTAGATAGCTTACCCGACACGTCTGGATGTGTCCCTGGTCACTCCTGGCCATCAGTATTTCACCAACTAACAGACCGAGAGCAGACATGGGGTTTTGTAGCTCACTCCACTCGAGAACTGGAGGGTGATGCAGTTGGATGCCCATTGCGTTCTGCCATGTCGCCCAGAGCCCGGCCCCGGCCCAGCCCCCAGTCCCTGAACCTCTGTGACCTCCTCGTATTCGGCACAGGGGACACCGCATCCTTTCACCTTTCCTGAGATGCACTGGCTCCAAAGACAGGGCTGGCCGCACCCCAGCGTGCTGGGCAGCATGCTGATGTCCTGTGATCGTCCCAGTCTTTCTCACCACGGCTCTGTGGGTGGGGGCCAGCTGCACGCACGCGCCCCACGCGGTGAGCCCGCCCAAAGCAGATGAAGCACACACACGTAGGGGGGTGGATTGCAAGGACACGGGGTGTCCTGCTGGATATAAACTTGAATGACGTCTCCAGGCCTGGTGGAGTCTTAGAACTAAGATTGAGAAAGTCACTGGGAAACCTCACTCCCCGCCCGTGCGGCCCCCCTCGCCCGGCCTCCGACCCCTCCCTTCTCTGCCTTTCTCCTCACACTGCAGAGCTGCCTTCTTTGCTTCTCCAGCACGTGGTGAAAACGGTCGCCAGAGGCGACAGAGGACTCACAGCACATGTGGCCAACGGTGGGCTAGAACCATGACTCGCCAATTCTAAACCCAGGAATCACCGGCTTCGCTTGGGCCACATACCTTCCGCTGCTCCATCAGCTGGGCTGCGGCGAAGGGTGGTGTCCGGGGTCACGGGGAAAGGTCTCTGATGAAGAGGCGTGAGTTGGGAGGGCTTCGATGGGTAGAGGAAATCGTTGGCGTTTCTAGTACAGTATACGAGAGTCAGCGTTTCTTGCTAAACACACGATCACAGAATTTACAAGCAGGGAGGTATTAAGGATGATCTCATTTGTCTCGTTTCATAAATGGGATTCATGGCCCGTGTTACATTTATTACTGTTGTCCGATGCCAGTTTGTTTTCATACGGTTTTATTATTTGCTTGTTTTCTGACAAGCCAGGTTGTTCGTCCTCTTAAACGTAGCTACAGAGACCGCAGAGGGTAGGATCACTAGAGCAGTAATACCTGAGCTCAAAGCCACCATTTGCTAGCTGTGTGACCTTGGGGAGGTTAATTAACCCCTCTGTGCCTCAACTTCCTGCTCCATAAAATGTGGACGATGATATGACCTACCTCATGTGAGTATTGGGAGATCTAAATGAGTCAATGTGTATAAAGTTCTTTATATTGTTAGGATGTAAACTTCGGTCTCATTTGCTATACTAATTTCCCCAATTTATGTGCAATTTAGAGTCAGTCCTGAGACATTCTGCATGCAAGTTTTTAAAATCTTTATATCATTAAATCTGTCAATGTTTTCCTTTGAAATTGTACATCTTCGATTCGACTAGAAAAGTCCCTTAAATTTTCCTCCAGCTTTTATTTACAGTAATTTTTTTCGTACCTAGAATATTTCGATATGGAAAAAGATCAGATGTATTTTCCCTTTCCAAGCGTCTTGCTAACTGTCCCAAGCTCATGAACCCAGCCAGTCTTCAGACCTGCATTACCATTAGTGACTGAATTGTTACGATAATAGCGTCTTCTCGAGGCTCTTTCGTTTCTGATTAAACCCGGTCAGCCCAAGGTATCTCCCTGTCCTTTTTCTCTGGGCTCCGGCCTGTGATTGGTCTTGGGGATCGTGAGGAAGACCGTATCTGGTCCTGGAACGTCACGTGCTGTCACCTGCTCAGAACAGCTTCATTCCGTCTGGTCTCTGGTCTTCCCGCGTCTATCATCCCATCATTCACTGCTTTTTTAAAATGTTCAGTTCCAGCGGATATACAATATTAGCTTAGTTTCCGGTGTACAGTGCAGTGGTCAGACATCTGTGTAACTTACAGAGTGATCGCCCGATAAGCCTAGTACCCACCCGGCACCCTGCGTAGTTATTACAGTGTCGTCGACTGTGTTCCCATGCACGTCACACCCCCGCGGCCATCGTGTGACAGCCCACTCGTATTTCTGAATCCCTTCCCCTTTTCCGCCCACCCCCTCCAACCCCTCGTTCCAGGCAACCATCATCCGCTCTCCGTGCCCGTGGCCCCGCCGTGGTGCCGATGCATGTCTACTGACAGCACCCCGCATCACTCCCTCCGGGACCTTTCCCGCTCCCTGGCCTCGTCTCCCGGGGGGCCCCAAAAAGACACGTGAAGGGCAGCATCTCCCCGTTAGAAGGAAGAGGATTTTCTGAGAAACAACTGTCTCGGAGCAGAGGTTTAAGCCCTAGAACTTTCACAGTCAGGTGGTCCTTTGGAACGCCTGGATTATAAGCGCATCCCCTGGCACTGCAGACAAAGCGAACCCTCTCCTCTCTCGGGGGGGTGAATGTTCACCGCCTTCTGCTCTGTAACTGTCTCCTGGCTTATCTCACCATCCAAAATTGTGAGGTGAGCCACAGCACCTCAACATACAATCGTTTCTTTTAACAATAGCACGGTTATTTTCCACGGCAACGAAGCCACGAACCTGGCCTGCTCGGCCTCATTCACTTGTCCCCACGGCCACCTGGCGCAGGGCGAGCCCAGCCCCTGGTATTTCTAGTCGAACACGTCGCTGCTGTGCCCGAGCTGAGCTGTAGTCCTTTCTCGATTTCTTCCCTTGGCTTCGTATGGCCAGAGAACCGAAGGATCCCACCCGGAACTTCCTGCCCTTCTTTATTCACCAGACGATGATAAGTAACGAGACCGCTTCCGGACGCCACATTCCAACATCCGTGTCGCAACTTCAGAGACACCCGAACGGGCCGTGGACACTCCTTCCCCTCGGGGCGAGGGGATCGGGTCGTTCACCCCGGGATCAACGGACTCGGGTCAGAGGAAAGAGCTCGGGCCGCTCCGACGCTTCGTTTTAGTGGGAAGGAAGGACGAGGCCCCTTGGGCGATTTTCCTGCGCGACAACCAGGCCGTGTGCGTGTGTGTGCGTGTGCGTGTGCGTGTGCGGGTGGCTGGCGGGGGATGCAGCACCTGCGGCTGGGCAAGGAGGCAGGGACACCTGAGCGGAGGGCAGCGTGGCCAGGTAGAACTCCCTGACATGGGGGCGATGTCCGCACTCACTCCCTCCGATGTGGCCACCGCCCGTGGCCACTGACCCCTCGAAATGTGGCTGGCGTGACCGGGAAACCGGATTTTTAAAATGTATTACATTTCACTCTCGATGGCCACGTGCGGCTGATGGACACCCCACCGGCCAGCGCAGGGTCGCATCGGTCCCTCCCTCTCCCCAAACTCGAGCCACAAGCAACGGCGAGAGGCCCGAGGAAACCGGCAAGCTGAGCATCTCCCACGGTAGGGACGCTGGGGACTTCCATGAAGAGGATGAGGGGGCAACAGTCCTTTCAAGTCGTCGCCTGCTCTGCTGTTCGCAACCCTGCAGTCAGCGTCCCCTGTACGGAGGTGACCGCCCGCCCCGGCTCGTCCTGCTAGTCCCATCTCCCACCTGGACGACATACCGTATCGACTCCCGCGTCGCACACAGCCGTGTAGTCTCTCGTGTAGAGACGTAGCGACAGGCATGTAAAGAGCAGCTCAGACTTCCCTGTCACCTGTCCCCGTGGCCGTGGGCTGGCCGGGAGCCGAAGTGAGACCAAGCGTCTCTCCCAGTAAACTATGGGAAGGTGAAGTGGGGAAGAGTGTGGGGGGCGGGGGCGGTGGTCAGGGGGGAGCCAGTTATACAAAGGAAAAGGAAATAAAACTTTTCTGGCATTTACAAGGATTACCAAGAAAAACTAGACAGAATAAATGTTTTTCCACCTCCCCGTTCTTGATAAGATTTGATATTCATGTACAGAACTCTCTACTGCTGTTAAACCTACAACATTTGTAAGATTCTTCAAGGCATCATTAAAGTTTAAAATAAATTATCTGAGATTTCCACAAGGATAGAATAAAACTAAATTAGCACATGTAAGGCAAAGTCAAACCAAAAAGTTCTATAGCTTGAGCTTTAGCTGAAACAGAGTAGGCGTTTAATTCTAAAGTTTTGCGTTTATGTGCATTACTTTTTTTTTTTTTTTTTTTGGTGGCGAAAATGCTTAAGATCTACTCCCTTGCCAAATTTCAACTATACAACACAGTTTAGTTTCCGATACCTACGAGCCCCTGGGGACCACCATTCCCCTCTCCATCCTCTGTTCCTGCGAGTTTGCCTTTTTTTTTCTTTTTTTTTTTTTTAACGTTCTACGTATAAGTGAGATCCAACAGCATTTGTCCTTCTCTGTCTGGCTTGTCTCGCTCAGCACAGTGCCCTCCAAGTTCATGCATGTTGTCACAAGTGGCGGAATTTCGCTCTTTCTCAGGCTGGGCACGAGCCCCTTGCGAACACGCACCCCGTCTCCTTTATCCATTCGTCCACCAACCCTCGGTTTGTTTCCACATTTGGGCTATTGTGAATCACACCGCATGACTTGGGGGTGCAGATACCTCTTCATGTATATCCTTTGGGTATATACTCAAAAGTGGGGATGCTGCTCATATGGCAGTTGTATTTGTGATCTCTTGAGGGACCTCCATACTGTTTGCCACAGTGGCTGCACCGATTTGCAGTTGCACCCACAGTGCACGAGGGCTCGCTTTTCTCCACATCCTTGCCAGCGCTTGTGACCTCTGTCTTCTGGATGACAGCCATGCTGACAGGTGTGAGGTGATGTCCCATTACGGTCGTGACGTGCGTTTTCCTGATGATAACTGATGTCGAGTATCTTTCCACATACCTGTTGGATGTGGAAACTTGTATGTCTTTTTTGGAAACATGTCTGTTCAGGTCCTTTGCCCATGTTTAAATCAGATGATTTGATTGGGGTGGTTTGCGTTTGCGTTTTTGTCATTTTGTCCGTTTGCCTCGTGTGTGTGTGTTTTTTAAGTCTTACACGGGACTCTGATGTCTCACTTAGCAAGTTCGTAAATGAAAATTAGACGTCTTTACTGCATGGCTCCTAAATCCTCTGCGCATAGGAAACCTCCGAAGAATAATTCACTTTAATTTACTGACAGACATTCACAAGATATGCTTTTGTCCTTTCTGTGTCCCAAGCAGGCAAATGCCTGGACTATGTCTCACGTAAACCCCACTGAGGGGTGGCAGCGAGGCAGAGCGGTGGAGTTATCGAGAAGGCGGCCTCTGAGTCACGCCTTGGGTTTCGAATCCTGGTGCCGCCAACTTAGTTTCATCCTCTGTAAAACGGGGATATTTTTAGTAATTAGTTCATAGGGCTGCGGTGAGGATTCAGTGAGGTAATCCGCATAAAGCACGTAGCGCACATCACGGCAAATACTGTCTGAGTAAGTGCCAACGACGATAATGGTGATTCGTGATTAGTTGGCAGAGAGAGAGAAAAATCTGAGAAATTGAATGTAAACTTGAAAGCAACTGACAAAGACACACTTTAAGAAATGGGCTCACTTTTGCTCCTCTAAGGTAATATGAATCGTATAAGTCACTCATTCACCATTCACGCCGTGACGAATTCTTTCCGCATATTTTCTGCCTGACAGAATGTGAAGTCCTCGAGGACAGGGATGTGTTGACATGTATTTCTGTTCCGGAAACTCGAAAGATGGAAGGTAATCAATAAATAATTGTTAACATCAGTTATGCAACAGTTATTGACTGAGCATCTGCCACGTGACCAGCTGCGACAGTGCCGGATGCTAAGGAGACGTGTTCCTTAGCTCACTGTTGGTGTTCAGTGGAGGAGAAAGCTGATCACACGAAGCTGGAGAAGAAATTCGTTTTTCTTCTCTGTCGTGGATAAATAAATCCAAGTTTTACTTCCTACGGCGGCCAGTCTTCGTAATCGTAGGCTCAGCTAAGGGAACTTCCAGCAGCCAGGAAACCTCACGGGTGCCGGCTGCAGTGAGGGCACGGAGCAGGGAGCAGCTCGCCGTCCAGGGTGCCCCCAGCAGCCGGGGGCTGGTTGTCCGGGTCTGAGTCACAGGTCAGAGATGAGAGCCTGAGACACACGGGTGGACACAGAAGCCTCCCGGCTGACAAAGCCCATACGTCGGGAAGCATACCTACTGCCTCAGAGCCACAGCTTCCAGGTCCCCAGACGGGAGTGTGCGGTCACGGCACTCCACGCGGGAGCCCAGAGCGATGCCTTCTCACCAGGCACTGCTGTTCATCCGTGGTCCTCCCGGTCCACATGCAGCCCACCAATCACGGTCAGCCTTCACCAAACAGGAGCTGTGTTGCCTGGTAACACAGCCAGCATTCACTTCTGTCCAGTTTCCAGGCAGACGGAACTAGAAAGTTAACGCAAGGTCGTTTTTTTATTTTCACAAAAAAAAGGAGAAAATGTTTTGTTAACCTTTCACTCACACATTCCCGACCCTCCTGAGCTCCCAAAGTCTTACCAGAAATCACCAACGAGAGGTTCCCGATGCACCCCAGACTCGGCGTGTACAAGACGCACACAATTCTCTCGTCTCTGCCTCCCTGGATTCCTCGGCTGCCTCTTTTGATGAACACAACTGACATCCATCCAATCATCCCCTGCATGGAATTCTTCTGGGGTTTTCCATTCAAAATTCCTGAGCCCAACAATGAGGGCTCCTCAGAACCTAGAACATTCCGCCTTCAGCCCCTTCTCCACTTACCTTACCCTTTAGACCCGACTCCCACATACCACCTTTACAAAATACCTACAGCCTTAGTGTGCGCTTTGAGCTACTCTAATATACATTCTTTAAAATGAAGGGGCCCGAGGGCGAAAATAATGAAGGACCACCATCACTGCTCTACGGCATAGAAGCACGAGACCTACGCGACTGTGACCTCGGCTTCTGAAGGTCCTTTTGCGCTCTGTCATCACAGAGCATCCCGTCAGAATAAGAAGGCAATGAATACCCGCCCATTCAACGGCACAGCTCACTGCTGAACGACCAGTGAAAGAAGCTGAGACCAACCATTGACTAAAACAGTGCAAGGCGTTTGCAGTCAAGTTCAAGTATTAGAGCCTCAGAAAAATACTAGACGAGATGACCCAACGTACTCTTTTCAGTTCTTGTTTTTTGGGAAAATGAACAAAACAAATTCTTCGATGTGATCCTGACTCTTCCTTCTCTCTCCTTACCGGAGCAGACTGAAGCGGCAGCCGATAAATCCCAGGACGGCTGTTAAACACCCAGGATGTCGGCAGTTCTCTCTCTCACACACTGTGACGCAAGAGAGGAAAGAAAAGAAAAAGTTAAGTTCCTACCGTTGAAAAATAAAATTGGAAGAGTTAAGCGAGGAGATGTGGAAGGTTTCTAAGATGCATTGAACAGAAGCAGAAAAGCGAGGTACAGGTTGGTGTCTGCACGGTACGCCCCTATTTGTATGGTATGTACATACCCCTGCAGAGGCGTGTTTCTGCGTGGACGTTTTCCGAGTGATACGAACAAAATCGTCGCTGGTGGTTACCTCTGGAGAATGAGCCCGATGTGTGGGGTCAGAAAGATGGTTTTTAATCATGCATCATCCTATCCTATACTGCTTGTTTACAATGTGCATGTATTTCTTTCATTTTTTTTATTGTAAATACAACAAATAAAAGTAAAGCGACACCACAAGTCAGAGAATAGTAACTGCAGAGCAAGTAAACAGAAGAGAAACCAACATTCACTGACTAAGGGCTATGAGCCAGGTGCACCGCCCTGCCGCCTCCCAAACACTGCCGCCCACAGGTTGGCTGCGCTGTTTCTGGCCCCTGGACACCAGCCTGCAACGTCTCCTCATGCAGTTCTGCCACCGCAGGCAAACTCACAGCTGGCCCTGGCTGGGAGCTTTTTCTAGCATAGGGAATGCAGCCAAATTTGGACCCTTTCCCAGGGAGGGTAAATAGTGTGTTGAAGGTTGGCCTAAAACAACCAAACTCCTTTTTAGCAAGCCAACGAGATCGCCCCGGGCTTGTGAAGTACCGCCTACATTGATTTTAGCTCCTTTGATTGCTTTTTTCCATCTTGAAAACTGTAGAACAAACATGTCCTTTCCAGCTTAGGAGATGCTGCTTTCAGAACGATAGACCCCAGGAGGAAACCAAGCATGAAGCGTCTCCCTTGGTTGTGCAAGATAAGCGCTTTTTACTATTATCATTGTTAACAAAACAAATTAAACTTCTGCGATATCTATAAACTACAGTCGAGTTCCAGCAAACCCTTATCAAATGCTGCCCTCTAGTGGATTAGTCAGTAAATCCTTCTGCTAAAAATAGGTTTGGAAACTAAGTGGTCACCATCCAACAATCTCTGTTACCTCTGTCTTTCATAAAATGCTGATATTGCCACCATTTCCTTACGATTTTTACTTTGCTGCGTAATTTTTACCTTAACACACAAATACACTCTTATTCCCCAAGGCCGACCTGTGTTGACTTCACAAACACAGCAGCGAAATGTTTAAGTGTATATACCACCTCGTTAAAGTTACTTCTAGATCTGTGCAGACACGCACGATCGTTTTAAAGTCACATGTCGGCAGCCCCGTTCTGAGCGTTAATATCGTTAAAGCAGGGCTTAGAGGAGGAGCGACGTCCACAATGCCAGGGCGGGCACGGGGTTTGGTGTCCTGGCTGCGGACGCACTGGCGACCTCTGGGAAGTTTCTGCCTCGCCGCCTGCATGTCATCCATCACTTAGTTTCACAGAACTAGGAACCCAAACACACACACACAC
>NW_011889071.1:1178904-1180881 GCF_000151845.1 Pteropus vampyrus | reverse complement strand
CACAGATGGCACACTAATCTCATTAACAGATGATGGAGAGCTGGATGGGGTAGAGATGTCGAATGATGACATCAGTACCCAAAGACACAGAGCGATAGTCCAAATCTATCAAGATGAAACTTAATAGGGTGTATTAGTTAGGATTAGATTCAGCTGTGAGTGACGGAAGATCCAAAATAGCTCTGGCTCCATAAGAGCCATGTGTTTCTCATTCACATAAAAGGACTCGGGCAGAGCCAGGCCCGTCAATGCGGTGGCTCTGCTCCCCAGACTCACGCTCCCCACCCGCCTTGCCCTCAAGTCAAAAATGGGGACGTCCGTATTTCAGAGAGCAAAATCGAGGAAAGGCGGCGGGAAGGGCCGGTTCTCGCTGTCCTTTAGGGGTTCTGGGTGCTACCCCATGAGCCTCCTGCCCGTATCCCGTTGGCCAAACGTCAGTCTCGCCGCCACGGTTGCCATGGAAGTTAAGGACTGCAGCCTTCATTTTTCTGGGCAGCTCAGCTAGAAATGCTATTACGTGGAAGAAAGGGAGAACAAATATTGGGACACAATGGGCGGTCTCTGCCAACCAAAGCGAAAACGAAGGCCTTTGTGTGGGAGACGCAAGGTTCGGGCGGAGCCAGTAACTTGCGCTCACGCCCTTCTCCGAGGCAGAGACCCGAGCGGGCTGACGTGGGAGGGGGCGGGGTTAGGAACCGAAGTTTCCAGACGCGGTGCCGGCTTCAGGACCGCTTCAGGTGACGTCATCTCCACCTCTCGGCTGCGCAGTCCTCCTCGGGCTGATTCCCATGCTTCGTGGTAAGCTATCTGCCCGCAGGTCCGGGCGCCGAACCAGAGAGCACAGATTTGTCCCTCTCCACCCTCGCCTGCACCTGCTTCTCAGATCGGCTCCCTCCAGCCAGCTGGTTCTCAGCCCTGGCCACTCGTTGGAACCCCTTCAGGAGATTTTAATTCCTGATACCCAGGCCTCTCTTCCTAAATCTGATCGTATGGGTCAGGGTGAGGCTCTGGCACTCCAAGCATCTCCCCAGGTGCTTCCCCAGAGCACCTGACATGCAGAACCCCGATCCGGCACACTCCCGGGGTGCAGAACCCCGATCTGGCACACTCCCGGGGTACAGAACCCCAATCCGGCACACTCTCGGGGTGCGGAACCCCGATCCGGCACACTCCGGGGTACGGAACCCCGATCCGGTACACTCCGAGGTGCAGAACCCCAATGCGGCATACTCTCGGGGCGCAGAACCCCGATCCGCCACACTCGGGGTGCGGAACCCCGATCCGGCATACCGCGGTGACTGGCAGCTTTGCCTCTCAAATTTCTCCCGCTTCGTCCCCCTCGACGCCCTGCGTGGTGTCCTGTGTCTCCTCCACCAGGTCCCGCTGTGCTGTGGGCCCCTCACTGTCCTGCTGGTCGCCACCTGGACCTCCACACCTGTGTCGATAAGGTCCCGTTTCTCTCCATGGGGCCAGAGGGAGGGCCCGGCCTCTGTCTCCGCACGATCTCTATATCTGTCCGTCAAGGTCGTCATGACTTTATTGAAGGACTAGGGGGTGGTTTCTAAAGGAAAACGTCAATAAGAACAAAACGAGACGTTGGGAGAGCCATCTCCTCACAGACGGAGACTGGAATCTAAGACCAAGACTCGAAGAATGTCAACAATTAAAAGCACCAGAGCCGGATCAGCTGGTCACAGAAGCTGCGAAGGATTATCCGCAGCAGCGCGGGACACTGCAGGGCTGTGGGTTCCCAGAGGTCGACAGCGCGGAGGGCGGCCGAACCAGGCCCGGCTCCGTCCTCTCTGCTGTCCATCTCGCCTCTTGTCGTCGACTCCGGTGACTTCTTCTTTCACCAACCAGTAAGTTTTTCCAACTTACTCAATAATCTAAAATTATGTACACATGCAGGTATGTGTAGGGCCCATGAATAAGTTACTGAGTTGACTATAATCGCGAATCCAGAAAGTTTGAGATCTG
>NW_011889071.1:1174542-1176469 GCF_000151845.1 Pteropus vampyrus | reverse complement strand
AAGAACACTTAAACAAATTTTTTTTAACATTAGTGTTCAGAGTTTGAGCACTTTGGTTTTCGGAGTCTAACTGCAATTAAAGGACTGTAATCGGGATCTGCAATTAAAATTTTTCCTCTACACTTTTTCAGCAAAAATATAAACAAAGTTTGTAAAAGCTAAAAGAACAGATAAAACTCTAGGGTTGTGCAGACACCGTGCGCCGGGCCTGGCCCCTGCCCGGCTCTCTGTCCTCCCTCCTGTTAGGTCGCACACTGGCAGTCACCCCACTCCCTGTTTCTTAACTGCAACGAAGAGTTTTGTGGATTTTTGGCGGGGAGGGGGGACAACGTTAGATATCCAAAAACTGAGCTTGCTCTTAGGACACCGAATTCGGCCTTGTGCTCCGACACATCTGTCTTTCCTAGGAACGAAGAGCTTCGTCTTTGGTCTGCACATTTCGCCTTCTGCCCTGTTCCTCGTTTGTCCCTCAGTCCCGTCGACAGCCACATTCTAAAGCTAAGAATGCCCTCGAAATGTCTCCATCCCTTCCTAGCTCCCCGGCCATCAATAACACTGTTCTCTCTAAATATTGGCTTTAATTATTCTTTCGCTTCTCACACAGATTCTCACATTCAGTAAAAACTCATTGATGAAACACCACCGTCCATCTTCAGTCATAATGGCTGGTGTATTAGTTAGGGATTGCCAGAGAAAGAGAATATATACATATATATAATCATTTAGATGTATTACAGGATTATCATAAGATATTGGCTCACGTGATTCTAGAGGCTGTGAAGTCCCACCATCTATCAGCTGCAAGCTGAAGACCTAGGAAAACGATGGTATAAAATATAAAGACCCACGAACGTCCCCGCTCAGTGGGCCGGGCAGAGAGCAAACACGACCTTCTCCTGCCTTGTCGTCCATTCCGACCTTCGGCAGATCGGCGACGCCCAGCCACACTGGGGACCGCCATCTGCTGTACTCAGTCTGCCAATTCAAATGTCTCTTCCCGAAACGCCCTCACAGACACACCCAAAATAATATTTACCCAGCGATCTGGGCATCCCATGGCCCAGCCGAAACTAACCATCAAACCGGACATGCCGAAGCAAGAACACTGGCCTTGGACATCAGAAGCCAGGCCGCTAGCCTGACCTGTGCCCCCTGCCTCTGTGCACTCGGGAATGTCACGGGGCCATCTGGGACCCGCCGTGGGGAGACGTGTGTGGGGCTTCCTCTCACTGCGTCCCCATTCTCTGCTAAATAACTCTCTCTGAATTTGTCCGTTGACAGAGCGGGTCTCATCAGCGATTCTCCACTAGGGTTCGAGGGTGAGAAAGGCTCAACTCGCCAACTGAAGTGATTTTAGGGATCTAAGGTCAGCAGAAGGGGACAGAATACCAGTTTTCTGGGAGAGAGCTCTGTGCCACCGTGGAGGAAGTCGAGAGAGTGTCGCATGAGCTACCTGCGTAGGCCTCGGTTTCCCCCAAGGACGAAATCCTCTCCTGAAGCCCATTCGCATAAAAAATTATGCAGTGCTTAAGAGCCCCGGCTCCCCTGAGGTCCTATCAGTGCGGAGTCACCTGGCTGGCCCCTCGCAGTTCCGAGTGGGCGTCGCGCTGTGCCCACGCTTTATGGTGATTTTCCTGAAGACAAACCGCCCAGGAAGACGTTCTCTCTCAAACCGCTTCTGATGTTTTCTCCCTTAAAAGAAACCTTCTGTCCACGCGAAAGGACTTCCCAGCCAGTGACGTCAGAGCCTAAGAAAGGGGAAAAGGGCCCCACATTTGGGGTGGGGAGGGAGGCCCTCGGGGGGCTTCGGGCCCAGCCTGGGGAGGAGCATCCTGCTGAGGAGGCGGCGGCAGAGGGGATGGGGGCCCAGCAAGGAGCCGGCCTGAACCCCGGGGTGTTGTGAATATCAGTCTGTCTTTATGGGTTT
>NW_011889071.1:1162887-1173677 GCF_000151845.1 Pteropus vampyrus | reverse complement strand
GGATGGTCCTTCAGACGGTGAGACCCTGGGCCCGAGGCCTCCCTCTGCCCCGACACTCTTCAGAGCCCCACGTCAACACGGAAGTGTGAGCCCAGCCTGCGCCCCCAGAAGCGGGCCAAGTGTTCACACGTTTCGAAGCTGCGTGAGTGGTTCTGACAGGTCACAAAGCTGAGGATCTTTATTAAAGGCTCCCAGGCGATTCTAAGGCTCAGTGAAGGTCGTTCCAGCCCCAGATCGGCTTC
The DNA here is from genome assembly GCF_000151845.1 of Pteropus vampyrus. Taxonomy (NCBI): domain Eukaryota; kingdom Metazoa; phylum Chordata; class Mammalia; order Chiroptera; family Pteropodidae; genus Pteropus; species Pteropus vampyrus. The sequence goes on along the minus strand of NW_011889071.1, from coordinate 1,173,435 downwards.
TGGACAAATTCGAAACTGCCAGAACGGCTTCTCCCCTAAACCCTGGAGCCGGTGAGCAAGCGCCCACCCCTGCCTCCTTCCCCTGGACACACGAACAGGCTTGGTCCCTAGGGCTGAGGACTTCCCCGGCAAGAGGCACCCCGGCCCCTGTCTCACCGCAGCGTCCTCGAAGACAGTGGAAAAGTGGCCGCCTCCTTTCCAGCGCCAGGCCCAAGCTCGCTCGGCCACGCGTGCGTTCGGAATGCTGCCTGGGCTCTTACGCCAGCCAGGCACCAAAGTAGACGTTGGGACTATGATTAAACAAGCCTGGTACTGTCACTGCTTCTAAGGAGCTTATGACCCATCAAAAGAGTCAAACTCCCATGGCCATTCCTGCCCCCTGGGGTCTGGGTGACAGAGGGGACACTCTAGAAGCCGTTCAGGATCCCAGGAGGAGTGTCAGGTGGGGACCAGCCGGTGGTCCTGCCGGGGGCGATGTCCCTGAGCCGCCTGCTGGGCAGAGGTGACCCTCCAGCGCTCTCCCGGGGACCAGGGCGACGGAACTGGGCGAGCGCTTCCCTTCGACACAGACGGACGGAGGGTCCTGTTTCCTGCCGCTTCCCATCAACCAGAGCCGTCGCCACGCCGGTGACCCCGAGCGAGCTGGCACCCCTGGAGCCCCTTCCCTGACGCTGCGGGGACCCACAGCGTCGCCTGGAGCCGGAGCCACCCCGCCCGAGGGCCACAGCTGCCCCTCACGGCGGCAGCACAGAGAATAGACGGTTCCCCAGGGCGTCCTCCTGTCCCCTTCATTAGAGGCGATCCACGGACGACCCCAGCCAGGCGCCTCTGCAGCGGAGGGCGCTGGGGGAGAGTTTAATCTCCCTGAGAGTTTTTCCTCCATGAATCTCCCTCTGGCAGGAGGAAGTCGTGGCAGGCGTCAGAACGCGTCTAATCCCCACAACCTCTCACAGTTGCTGTCTCTCCCTTTCCTCAATCAATCCTGTTACCCCTTTCAACATCCCCAAAGGGTCAAGACCTCGTAGCCAGAAAAATATAATATATTAAGCAGCCAGCTTTTCTTTAAATGAAAGCCATTCCTCCACGCTTTGTCTTCATTTACCGTTCGTTCTCTCTAAATTGTACAATTTGTGCCTGGCTGAAGGCGGACCAGCTCTAGTTTAATGTTTAATACACCAGTCTTAAGGCTTTGCCACAAAGCAAATTAATTTTCCAGGAACACTGACAAAGTTAACTAGTCGCCATTGAAGCCGGCTTCCAACAAGCGAAGCTTAAATCTGTTACGTGGGTCTCTCGGCTTCGTCAGCTCATTTCTGGGTCGGTTGAATTTTTATTAATTTGTGGGGGAAAAAAATTTTGTTTGACATGGTGTGCTTGTGAATAGCGCTCAGCAGCTTACTTGCTTTAAAAAAAAAAAAAACCTGGACAAGTTACACAAGTCCCGTAAGCCTCAGTTTCTCACCAGTAACATGGGCTAACACAGGACCGACATCGTGGGGTTATCCTGAGTATTAAGTGACAGCAGAGGGACACCAGGCCGAGGGCCATGCTCAGCCCAGAATTCAGCAAATAAGGTTGCTGTGAATAGTGTGTTACTCTTCTTCCCCTTAGAACTAACGAGGAAGGGTTTAGATTAAATAATATACAGGCGACTGTTTAATTTTCTTTTAATACTTTTATCCTGAGTTGTCAGACTCCAGATACCTGTGTGTATAGAGGTTCTTTCCAGCAACTAGATTCTCGGGTGAATTTGTAGGGTGGGTCGTGGAGACACAAGCTTGCTTCGCCAACGTGAGAATGAGAGCTGTTATTCAGGAAATGTAGCAATTCATGCGTCAGGAGCATGCCCTGGCACTTGCCATCAAAGTAGATTTTTTTTCTTTAATCCTTTCTATAGAAGTAAAAATAACAGTGCTGAAGCTTAAAAGTGGGGAATGTGTCACCCCTTGATTTAATTTTAACAATGCTCCCCCCACCCCCAAATGAAGCAAACAGGGAGAGGGTCAAGGAGGCTGAAGTCCTGAGTTCGAGTTCCATTTCTGCTACTAATTGGTGACCTCAAGTGAGATTCAGGACTTCCCATTTTGGGCTGAGAAATTATGTTAATTTATTTGAGAGACCTTTATAAAATTTACGGTATAATATCTGAACGAAACGGGACATTATTAACACATTTAACAATTTGCCATTGATGAGAAAGACTGTAAATGCTAATTTCCATGTTGACATTGTCCAAGCAGATGGAGAAGAATTAATGGATTCTCAAAGCCAGGTCACAACGGCAGGTGTCCCCAAGAAATTCCACGCTGCTGCCTAAGGACAGGGACAAAGATAATAAAATAGAGGGATGTGTAGCTGCTTCTCTCAGGTCACCCGCTGGGGTCAGACGACCTAAGACGAGTGTATGCGGTTAACAACATTCCCTAGTCAATACGGCTGGATCTTCGGGTTTGGAAAGCGTGTTAAAACGGAACTTCCTTCCAACCCAATTTAAGTTTAATTATAACAAAACAGTCTCTGTATATATTTTTTGTGTCACTTAGACTCGCACCGGTATCTGTGCTTCTATATCAGTTTCTCTATTATTTGAAAGAATACTCTTTACTCACTATAAATTCTACCTTGGGAGTATATGTTAGCTTCTTAAAGTTATTTCATAGACAAGGCCAATGTGGTTTGGCAAACCGCCTCCCAAACTCACCCCTAAAGAAAATTATTTCATTTTTAAAAAAGAAATAAATTGATCCTGTAATGAAGTCTAGAAATTACAGTGGTTTTAAAAATAATATTAAATATTTTGGTTTTCTTCCTCGAGAACGAATACCTCATACACTCGGTTTGACTGCTAGAGAAAATATACACTGACGTGTACTGCCAGACGAAAGTCATGTGTGTGAAAAAATGCCAGAACGTAAAGCTGACGCTCACACAGCGTGCAGCTGTGCCCCAGGCCCAGCTGACCCAAAGCAGCTGACTCACTTTCTGACTCTCCGTCCCCACACCTCCCCAGCCAGCCTGTGTGCACACACGAGCTCCCACTAATATTAATCCCAAACGACGGCAGCTCTTAGCACCACCAGCATGAGCGCCGGGACCTCGGCCGCTGCGCCCGCATCTCCCCGGGATCGCTGGGAGCCTCCGGCGCGATGTCTCAGGCGGTCCAGCCACAAATCCGCCCTGTGTTCCTGCTCCGGCTGTCACCTCAGGATGTCACGCCTGCCTTTGCTGCTCACCTGGGCGGAGAGGACCCTCCCATCCCCTCGCACTGCTGGGTCCTAGGAAAAGGTGGAGAGCACGGTCCCCTCCCAACTCCAGGCACCTCTGTCACTTCGGCCTGAAAACTTACGGCAACACTCTGAGAATCGCCCATGAGAAGTGTTTCTTCAGCTTCCAGCTCAACTTCTTTCTCCCCTGGGGCTTCCAACTAGCCTTGGGGCCTAGATGCCATCTCCTTCCACCGTCCTCGTCCCTTCCACCCCCTCCTCTGCCCTCCACAGGAGAAGCGAGAGCAACAAACAAAAACTCTCTCCTCCTTCAGTTTAAGAGAGAAGGTTCTAGAATACCAACTCTATCAGTGAGGATAGGCCAAGCTATGCAGCAGTAACAACAAAACTGACAGCGCGTAGCACAGCAGAGGCTTAGTCCTCGTGCCTCGTGTGTCCCGTGCAGGCTGTCAGGGGGCCGGGACTCTGCTCATCTGAGTCACCTAGGAAAACAAGTGTGACACGTCAAGCCAACTTGACATGCTCCCATGGCTTCTGTGGCTGGGCAGCTCTTGAAATGACTCAAATCACCTTTGGCTGATGTCATCAGCCAGAGAAAGTCCCCTGGGTGTGCCTGAACTCCAGGCAACTGCAAAGTACAATCTTACCATGCTTCTCGGAAGGAAGAGAGCCAGAATATCTGTGAACAGCTTGATGACATCATCTAAGCCCGTTATCACTAGATGCTCACCCGTCCGCTAGGGGCACACACAGCCACCTCCGAACCCACTCGCCACTCAGCCACAATACTTTGAACATTTGCTTTGGAAGTTCAAACTGTCACCCTCACTGTGCAGGTCCCTCCAGAACTGCTGTGGGGCCAGGAGGCCCACGTGTAACTGGGAGGAGAAACGCTACCACATTCAAAAACTCCTTTTCAAAACTCAAAGTGTACGTTTTACTTTTTTGAAAATAGAATTATATCCAGAGAAAAAAATGATGTGCTTTTTACTTCCTAGAGCATCTAGAGCATGTAGTGGAGCAGCCACACCTGCCTGCAGGAGTTATCACGCCATCCTCTCTCGCCGGTCGGAGGCCGGGCAGTGTGCACAGTCTTTAAGGACGCTGCCTCTTCTCCTCTCGATCGCTCTCCGGGAAGACGTCTTCATTCTGCAGACGAAAATCAGGGAGCTGAATCACTTGTTCCTCTTCTCCATCTCATGCATTTCTTCAGTTTGCTCTTACTGTACATTTGCCCTCTGTTGTTTCTCTTTTCTTTCCCCTTTGGCCTCCTTGTTTTATTTGTTATTGTCGTTGGTTTGTTGTCCAGGGAACAAATATCCCAGCCTATCCCAAGCCTCTCTTCTGATTGGCGCTTTCTTCTAAGGCCTCGAGCCTCTCCTGTTTGACTCCACCCACCTGCACCCTGAGACTGCAGGCCTTCTGGACACCAGCTGTCCAGGAGCTGCTCTCCGGATCCTGCAGGCCCCTCTCTCTGTCGGGGGTCGGGGGGCACCTCGTGTGCAAACACACGTAAGGTGAGCAGGTGTGAACACGAATGTCTGCAGGGGCCGACCAGCGTGGGGGCGTTCCGCTGGGCCACGGGCTACGGAAACATGCAGAGGCTGATAGGCGGAATTATAGGAGAGCGGGCCTAATGCTGCCGATCCGATTTTCATGAGAAGTCATAAACCCGGGCTTTTAAAGAGGAAATCCCCCAATTGTTAAGTTTCAGATTAATTTTTTTAAATCCTGTACAGGTCTTTTGGAATTTGTACCATTTTCAACTGTTACTGGTTCAAAATAAATAAAAATGATATTTTTAAATATGTATGCGAGTGAATGTTTGGTCCTTCAATTTTGTCTGCAGCCTCTCCTTCCAACAATGAACAAATTACAGGATACATGTGCGTGCGCGCACGCATGCGCGCGCACACACACACGCACACACACTTTAAAACATCTAGAGCAAGAAGTGACTTGGGACTTTTAATTATGGAACAAAGCTTTATGCATCACCCAGGAGAAACAGAAGTAAAATAAAAATTAACAGGTACTGCGTGCAGCATTATTTACAATAACCGAGATACGGAAACAACCTAAGTGTATGTCAATAGACGAAAGGCTACAACAGACGTGGCACACATACACAATGAAATACTACTCAGCCATGAAAAAGAATGAAACTTTGCCATCTGTGACAGTATGCATGGACCTTGAGAGTATTATGCTAAGTAAAATAAGTCGGAAGGAAAAAAAGACATATACTGTATGGTTCCTCTCGTGTGGGATCTAAAAAAAAAAGAATAAGACAAAACGAAAACGAGCTCAGATACAGAGAACAGACTGCTGGGTGCCAGAGGGGAAGAGGCAGTGGGGGTCGATAGTGTGGCGATGAATAGTAACTAGGCTTTTGGGGGTGATCACTTTGTAGTGAGTACAAATGCTGAATTACAATGTTGTACACCTAAACTTATATTTAAAAATAAAAAGGTCATAGGAAAGCCATTTCACACAGCGAGACCAGAGATCAGGACCTCTGGAGGCAGAAGCATGTCTGCTGATCTTGCCAGGACACTGTGGGACCACAGAGAGGTGGCAGGGTCCTAGTTCCTCAGTGTGCTCATCTTGAAACAGACGCCTTTAAAAAATGAAGACCAACCTGCCAGAAGGAGTTCTGCAAAACATGAATAAAAAGCTGACACTGCCTTCCCATCAAGCTTCCTCTGACTGACTATAAGCAAAGGTTCCTGGAATTACAAATCGTTAGAGGTGCGAGATCTTAGAAACCATCCTGGACATGCCCTCATTTGACACTGGAGGGTTGGAAGGCCTGGGAAGCCTTGGACGAGGCCACACAGCTGGAAATCACCCAAGCCTGGCCAATGAGGGAGCAGTGATAAGACCAGGATGGACACAGCCTTGCAGGAGACCCAAGTGTGAATGCAGGTTCCACCTCTTATGAAGTGTGCTTGACCTTGAGCTTGTGCGCCGTTCAGCGTCTCCTCCTCTGGGTGTCCTGGGAATAATAATAGCCTGCCTGAGCCTGCAGGTAGGGAAACTGCCAGGAAGAGGGGAGCCGAGGCATGCAGAAGGACTTCTGCAAATTGGAAGGCATTACACGATTACCCATGTTGGTTTGCTTTCTCAGGTCCCCTGATGTCCCTGAGCGGCCCTTCCCTGAGCGCCCACTGCACCCTCTCCCAGGCATAGCCTCTACTCCACGCTGAAGTTGCCGGTCGTGCAGACCTTCCCCCAATATTGCCAGCTGCCTAGGGCCAAGGGCTTTGTCTCCTTGCGTTTGGTACACCCTGTAGACCCTCGACGAATGTTTGCTGAATGAAAGAACCGCTAAACCTGCAAACTCCCAACCCAAGAAACCAAAGTTTAACTAAAGTAATGCCTTTAGGGTCTCACTAATAATAAGGCAAACGTGTTCGTATAAATTTCTAAGTGAAACCTTTGTGAGAAATGTTTGCAACATTTTAAATTTATAACTTGGAACAGTCACCGTGTGGGGACTCTATTGAGTGACATGCAGAGAGTCAGGGAGAGAGAGAAGGGGGCGAAGAGAGAGGGAGGGAGGGAAGCAGAGAGAGAGAGACAGAGACAGAGACAGAGACAGAGACTATAACTCTTGATTGTAGTTGTCGAGGCCCTAACTTGCAAGATTCCTCTCTCCTCTAAAATAATATACCCCCCTTTTACCTAGAATCGAGCTTCCAGGTCTAGAAGCTGCCCGTCTGCAGAGTTAGTGACCTGGCATGATGAAACTTCAGACACTGGCTTGTTTGGAGCCCCGGCTTTCTCGTGGGAGTCCCAAATCAGCCTGCTGCTAAGTACGGACATATGCAAAGCTCCCTTTACGTAACTGAGCATTAACGCCTACTTGATCTCCTACCTCCTCATCTGTCACAGTCAAAAATTGGCAGCATGAATTCAAGTTTCGATGGAATGAAAAAAAACATATTACACAGGAATTCCACTTTAAAGCCTGACCTCAAAATGCCTTTGCTCTTTGTCTTCAGTATTGAGTAAACTGGGGGGGAGGGAAATGATTGAATTTTGGTGGCCCCAAAAGCCGACGCCGATCATTTGCGTAGGTACTGTCCTGCATCCCGTGCTTCTTGGAACAGTTCAGATTCAAAGGTCTTGAGAATTTTTCAGATTCGAATTCTGGAAGTTTGAGATTCATATTTGTATTATTCCTATATAAGAAGAAGCAATAATTCTCTGCCAAAATATATATAAACCCCTCTCTCTACTGCTGAATTTCTGCCCATCTAATAACTCCTTTTATTTGATATCTGTTTATGTGTTCTAGAGAAATGTCAAACTATTTTGAAATCTAGCAATTTTTTTAAAGTTTAAGGAATAATGTTTATTCTAAACCCCGAGCAGTTTCTATAGTCAGCAAATGTGAACAATGATCTTTATATCAGAAGATGAAGACCAACTAACAAAATTACATGCAATCTCAGGGAATTGGGGCTTTAAACGTGAGCCAAAATGATGTCATCCACCTAACTGACTCATTCAATATTTATTAAACATTTATCATGTGCCACTGTCTGGATCTTGAGGATATAGCAATTAAACAGAGTCGACAAAAGTCCCTGCCCATGTGGAGCTTACATTCTAGCAGCAAGAGAAGCAAACTTCCAAATAAGTAAAATATACATCACGTGTTGACAGACGCTGTGTTCGACTGCATTAATGGCCCTGATTCTTCACCCTCCCTCTATCCATTCCCTTTGTCATGTTTTTTGTTTTGTGTTGTTGTTGTTGTTGTTTCTGTGAGCTGGGCTTCATCCCTTCTGCTTGATCTTGATCTTAGCCATATGACCCACTTTGGCCAACAGAATGCGGTAGAAAGTGACAGTGTGCCAGCTCCTGACTCCATTGAAACACAGACCTCAGAAGCCTTCGTGTGTCCAATGGCCTTCTTGCTTCTGTCTCTGCCATGAGAACACGCCCAAGCTAGTCCTCCGGTCCCAAGAAAAGCATCAAAGACGTGGAGCAGAGCTGCCCCCGCTAAGCTTCCTCAGCCAAGCTCAGTCCAAGCACAGCCAAAGGGCCCGTCGGAGGCCTGCGTAAGCTGAGCCAACATCAGCCATACCATCCAATGAGCCCAGTCAAGGTCAGCTGGCCTCCTGCTGACCCCTGGATGCATAAGCTATAACAATAACTAACTTTTGTTTTGGCGTTCAGTTTTGGGGTTGTTTGTTACATCTCAGTAGCTAACCAATACAAGAGCTAAAGAATAGTGAAAACAAACCCATAAAGCAGGATAAGGCAGTGTGCGTACGTGCAGTAGCGGCGGGGAGGTTGAGTTAAATAATTTCCTTATATGGTTATTTTTTAAATATAATCCATTATGAAGCGATTCTAAAAAAACACTCTCTTTCCAAGACTCGAAAGGGCCTTGTCTGTCACCTAACATCCTCACCACATACTCGGCACTCTCGTCCTAGCTCTACCACGCAAGCAAATGGGAGGCAGAAAACCTTGCTAATTTGATCTGGTGTGAGAGGCAGAGCGGAAATTCACCCCCATTTCCAGTTCCCATCCGGTTGTACATTCTTGCTGTTACTCATGTTCGAAGTGTGGGGTGTGACTTCATGTTCTCTTTTTTAATGTGGCGTCCTGTGGTTGCTACAGCTCTACTAAAATCTTCCCCCAAAGCACACTTCTTGAACTTATCACAAGCTCGCTGAGGGTTCAAGGGCAGAGGGATCAGCCTATAGAATTCTTCCCACACACTCCCTGCAGTAAGGAGACCCCGTTGGAAGGATTCTTTCCCATCTCTATGAAGGCAGCCAGTGTTGTTCTGTGGGGCCACAACCTGTCCTAAGAGGCCACCCTACCTTCCGGCAAGTTGCATGCAGGTCCCAAACTGCCGTTTGTTCTCCCACCCGACAAAAAACGAGACCAGAGGGTCCCGAGCCATGGCCAGGCTCCCACCCGGTCACAGAACCATTGCTCTGATGGAAACAAAGCCGCGAGTTCAGTGTTCTGGAAGACTCTAGTGGCCAGAAGTGCCGTGGCTCCCAATGCGGCCGCAGTTAATGAAGTGCCAACGTCATATTCCTCTCAACCCCTGCCTTCTAGGGAGTCACCTGTTGGTGGCTCCAGCGGGCTGGTGGAAAGGTTTGAGACCTTCCTGCCGGAGGTATTTTCCAGCGCTGCTAGATGGAGTGTCGTAAAGCTTCCCTCTTCTTTATCTTTTATGGGCTGGAACTGATGGCGATCATAATTCCAGAGCTGTATGATCTTGGGGAAATCACTTAACCTCTCTGCGATTCAAGTTCCTCCCTAGTAAACTAAGAACGGGAGGTTCTAACAGTTCCTCCTTTAAGTGCACACAGTGAAGCTGATTGCAAACTAAGAATCGCCTTCAGCCTGTTACCAGCTACAGCACCGCCTCGATTGAAGTAGTTTAATTACATGGGTTAGATCGGATCTGTCATCAGATTTTGGTTAAGTCCTAGCCTTTAAGTCCTAGTCTTTCTGCCTTTTTGTGTTCAGCCTTACGATTTCTCAAGCAGACCATAGACCAAAGTGTAAATCGATTTCGAAATTCTCCTCAGCATCCAAACTATTTGGTTTTCCAGCTTTCTGGATAAAATGATAAGCTATAGGTTCTGTAGGAGAGCGTCAGAGGTCTTCTGGAAGACTCTTCCATTCTGTGATCTTAGGCTGTGAGCAGGCTGATAACATTTCCTCTGTGAACGCTGAGTTTCTCCAAGCCAGACCTAACTGCTACCGGTTCCCAATCAATCGCTATTCACACTCACACATCTGCACGCATAAAGCCACTTTAAACATCACGCTGTGGGGTCCTGACATGATGACAGAGCCACCAGCTGTCGGGGCACTGCACTGAATTGGGGACACAAACCCCATTTTCCTATGTAAATTGGCCTGGACGTTGCTCCTGCCCCAACAAAAGGGGACGGTCTTGTTAAATGGGGCCATCTGGCTGTCCCTCGGCCCAGTGGCACCTCCGGGTGGGGGTGGGAATGGGGAGAATCGGGAGTAATCTTGGGGGGCCTGGAAGGTAGCTCAGTTCCGCGCAGCTGTCGCCCCGACCCCAGGGGTCCAGTCCGCAGAGGTTGGGGGCGGGCAGTTCGCGGTGGTCTTAAGCCTCCGGGCCTGGGGCGCCTGAAGGGCTCAGAGAGCACTCTCGAGAAGCGGGAGGGCGCGCTTTGTTCCTGGGCCCCGAGGGGGCGAGGCGCCAGAGCCTCGGGCAGAGTCACGGCTCTGTCCCCAAGGCCCCAGGGCCGCTCCCGCCGGGCGGGGAGCAGCCGCGGGCGCCTCCATAGCAACCGCGTGGGAGCAGCTC
>NW_011889071.1:1138567-1161847 GCF_000151845.1 Pteropus vampyrus | reverse complement strand
CCCCCCCCCAAAAATGAGTGATCTCGTGGGAAAAACATGTTACTAACATTAAGACATTAAGCTCAGAAACTGAAAGTATTTTCTGAGATCCAGCCGAAACGTTTGGGGAAAAGCCCTGTCGCAAACTCGACATCCTTCTGGAGTGCTGTTTGCCGAGCACGGGCTTGCACAGGACGTGTCACGAAGTGGGCGAAACGGGTGTGAGCCCTGCTTGCTCTCGAAGAGCTGACCACACTCTGAAAAGCATTTTAGAATAGCTCTGATGACGTGGCGTTAAATGTGTGAGGGAAAAAAGAAGAAATTTAGACTTAGTATTTCAAAAGAAAGCCAGTAGATATAAAGTGCTGTAGATTTTATTTTAAAGTCATTATAAAAAGGATAGGAAAGAAAAATAAACTTTTTTGGACTTTCTCAGCTAACATGGCCTATGGGAAAATGAAAATAAACCTAATTGAAAAAACAGTGCTCGCCATAAATAGGTTTAGCTTTCAGGCAGGGAACATGGTTTTAAAAAAACGGCCGAAAATGGACCAATCAAATGTAGGATTGTCCGTTTTTCATAAAGCAAAGGTCAGAATCCTCTAAGACTTAACGCGATGTCTGTGTGTAGAGCCAAGGCTTTTGTTTCGTGGGTTTTTTTGTTCTAGAAATCCTAATCTCTAACTCCAATTTTCAGGTATTACTCAAAGGAATATTTTATGGTTTCTTCTACCCACGTTCTCCCAAATTAGATACCAATCTAAAAGCAACAGGAAAACTTGTAGGTTTGTAATTGTGTGATATCCCATCTGGTTTCAACTCTATCTTTGACCAACAAGAAAAGATGAAACATGTAGGCAAACCTCCAGCTAGATCTATAAAACTCTAAATGTTCACTTGTTTTGACATAAAATGAATGACTTCCAGTCTTTGCTTCTCAACTCGTGGACTTGTGAGTTTTTGGGGGGTCTCACTGCATTTGGGGCATGAGTTTCAGCAATGTATAGGTATTAGCATTTTATTTGATCTTCTTAAACTTAGAAGGCAGATATTAATACAGTATTACACCATTTTGCAGATGAAGAAACTGAGGCTGAGGGCCTGAAACATAAGTGCGAAGACTCCCGAACAGCCATTGCTGACCCACGTTCCACAGGGGCGGGACTTCCCTCCTGTCTTGTCTAGAATAATACTGAATATAACTGGGTCAATTATATTTATGAATTAACTCAATTTCTCATTTCATCCAGTTTTTCTGGCATCGGGTAGACATGTGAATTTACCACTCGTTATTTTCTTATTTTTAAAGTGGTCCTCTAATAAATCTTTGTACAAGATTGTAAACTTCAGAAATATGGAAAGTAGAGACCTGCCAGGCCCAAATCTATGAGCACAAAGTGCTCATGTAGGTTCACATGAGTATTTAGAGTTGTGACAATATTTTAAAATACATATTCTGAAATCCACGATGAACCGTATTATTTTTTAACTCGTGTGTATCCTGTTGCGTACACTGTTATGACTACGATGTCCTTCATTCAAGGGAGAACGACCCAAGAAATGGGGAGCATGGGGCCTCAAAGCAGTGGAACACTAGTTCGGGGAGATTTGGGGTGAGAGCGAGTTTTACGGAGCATTAAAGGAGGTAGCGAGGAGCCCCAGGACCGACCGGGAGGCGGGTGGGGGCCTTCCGTATGAGGCTAGTGGGTCCGGCTAGGGTACGGTAAACCAGCTGACGGTGATGGGTGTAGGTGGGGTTTCCTTAACAGGTGTTTCTCCTCGGTGCGACCTGGCAGGTTTAGATTTGTGACGAGCTGGGGCCTCTGAGGCTGACTCCATTTTGTGGGTCCTCTTATAAGAATTAACTTTATCGGGACCCCGTCTAATTAGTACTCTCAGATGTACTGAGAGTTGGTCGAATTTGAGGTTTTAGCACCGCTCCGAGCGGCAGCTTCTTGTTGATGGAGTCAGGAGAGATCACTGGCCGCAGGACATGGATTCGGGTATCGGGGTCCCTTGGTGGGCTGTTTCCTCAATCCCGTTCTTAGCATTCTAGGCAAAGGGAGATCGTTTGTCTGATCCCCAGTGGCTGCACACCTGCATTTAAAGCTTTTGACAGAACACACACAGGAACCGGGGTGGACGGCTGGGATGACGGTAAGGAGAATGATCCTCGACATTTGGAGGGTGCTCTGAAGCCATAGTCCTCATGACCGAAACCAGCTTAGATCCGACAGGTCAAGGAAAGACCCCATTGAAGGAGTCGCTTGCTGAAGCCAGGCGGCTCGCTCAGTGATCTTACGTGGCTGAGTCTCAGCTTCCCCAGGGCTATTAAACTGAGTGCAGCAGGTGGTGTTGGCCACAGCACAGACACCTCCTTGCCCAGCCGAAGATAAGGAAGGGCTGTCGCGTCATCCAGAACAAGCTTGGCCAGAGAGTCTGGGGACTTTTGTTGGGAAGCTATTTGTTTGGCAGCAGATTCTGCAAGTCCTTCCAGAGATAAGCAGAGGGTCCTGAGCACGGCCTCATTTACACTGGCAGCGGCTCCAGCAGTAGGGAATCTGCCAAAGGAAGCAGATTCTGAATCACGGATGCCTCCTGGCGATTCCCGTTTGAGGAGAGGTGTCAGGCGAGGAGGCCAGCACAGTGTAAGGGTCCGTAGACCCCCGCGTGGTTTTCTTCTGTCCCTTGTCCCTTTCCTTGTACAGAGCCAGGAAACAGGAAGCCCTGTGTTCAGGTTGCCCTGCTGCTTCCACTTCGACTTGTTTCTTTATTTTCTATCTAAAAAAATCTGACCACAACCTTAAATTCTTAGGCACCTGAAAATTAGGAGGCATAGACTAAGCGTCACGTGGTGCTCGTTTGCCCATTCAAAGTCAAGTGGGGGTTGAGAGTTCCCTGCTGAATTTTGCCTATAAATAGACAATGAGAATATACCCACCCCTCAAATCTCCTACCTCGTCTCCGTCTCCGCTGTGCTGTCGGAATCAGCCCTGCAGTCAGTCCACCCCTTGACTCTGCTGAGCTTCCGGTAAAAAGTGAGCAAAGCACTAACCTTTCCCTGTGCAGAGTCGGCGAGCAGGGAGCTGAAACAGGGGGCCCAGGATGGGGGCGATGAGGAGGCGACCCCGAAATGTTGCTAGGGCCCTCTGTTCTAGGCTGAGAACTAGAGGGAAGAGCTTTCTTAGGCTTGGCTTAGGGGTCAAGCTTGAATTTCAGTGGACTAACTGGGGATGGGGTGAGGCCAGACCCCCAGGAAGCTTCAGAGAGTGGGGGCTTACTCTTCCTTCTTCCTCCCACTGAAAAATCGATGGGGGGGAAGTGTGTTTGCTCACGACTAAAGCCGTTTCCCCGATGGCCTGTCAGAGGCCTCAAGAGCAAGAGAACAGGGGACGGGGAGGGGTCAGGGGGGAGGGGCGTCCTTCTGCTGTGGCCATTTCCAATCTTTTTATTTTCTAAAAATATTTTCCCCTTAGGAAAACACTCCCTCATTAACTTTAGTCTAAAGGTGATTTTTTTTTCCTTTTTCCTTTTCCTTTTAATTTAGGGGGGAAATCCCTGTGACTGTTTTTAGCACATGTGACAGAGAAGAGATTATTTTCTCTTTGCTTAAATATTCTGATATTCCCACCACTAGTAACTGACATTTCTCAAAACTAAAAGTGAAATTTCCCAGTAGGGTCTCAAGTCAGAATGAGATTTATTACAAAATAAGAATGGAGGAATAGGGGAGGGAAGGTGGGAGGCTCTAAGAATTTTTCATAGGATTCTGGTTTTCATCTCAACAAAAGTTCATTTGAATTCATAAGCAGCATTTTACCTTAATATTGTTGCCTGCTTGTTATTTGTCTTTTTTTTTATAACTGCAGACTGATTTTTAGGTCTGAAATTTCAAAGAATATAAGTGGCTGATTCCCCCCACCCCCTTACTAAGGAGGTCAAACAAAAAGAAGATAATTTAATCAATATAGAGTATGGGTTAACTGATTCAAAGTGACTAGATGAAAGTCTGGAATGAAAGCATTAAACATCCACTGAACAGAATACCTGATTAGTATTGATCACCAAATAATTCCAAGCACATGTGCCATTTACATAGAAAGGAAGCAATATATTTTCTTAGAAAAATAAAAGCAACAATCCTATATCTGGACCTCATTAGCATGAGGAAAAGAAAAAGAGGCCTTATAAAGTGTGACTCGGGACACTGCCACATTAAAAAACAACTCTGTTGGGCAGGACACAGTATTGCGTGGAAGCCGTGACAACGTGCAGGGAGAGGAGACAAGGCTTGGGATGAGAACTGTGCTGGCAGAGAAGTCCGAATGGGGACCGGGGTGACAGGCCGAGGTGTCCAGCCAGGCTTTTCTGCCTGGATAAAAAGAACAGCTGACATTGTTTTGTGTGTGTGCGTGAGGCCGTGCAGGAAGGTGAGATGTTCTCCGCAGTCCGCACAATGGCCCCGGGAGGTCCGCCTGCCCCCTGTGGCGTTACCGAGCTGATTGTCCAGGTGAGGATTTTGGGGATTGGAGAGGCTGAATGACTGACCCAAGGTCACCCAGATCGTACATGGCAAAGGTGGAGTTTCGTCTCTGTTCTCCCCCTTCATCCTGCCATCACGGTGGTCAGTGAGGGGGAGAGGGGAGCCCCTCCCGACTCCCGAGGACAAGCGCTCACGGACAAGCACGTTTCAGCCACTCGGAGCTCCCGCACTGCTCTGTGAGGCTTGCGTCACTGAACCGGGCCTCGCGGCTGGGGGCCTCGCAGCTGGGGGCGTTGGTGGCTCTCCTTGCGGAGTGAAACCCTAGAGGACATCATCTCTCTGAGTGGGTGGAGCGCGGAGGCTCTCTCTTAGGCACCCAGATGTGCTTAGAAACAGCCAGGAGACTGACTGCACTTTTCGGTTTTGACCCAGAAGTTTTGACCTAATGAGAACTGAGTGGGTGACATGGCTGAGTGGGTGGATTGAAGGAGAATTGGGAGAGAGAATATTTTAGCTAACAGATGAGTCGAATCTTGAAACAAAGATGGAGGACGACGTTAATACTGTTGCTATTAAACCGAAGTGAAAATCCTCATTTTGTGGCATTTGCCAACTTAAAAATCATTAGTCTATTTCTTTATGGCCGGAGGGAACAGTCAGGGACAGATGGACCGGATTGGAAAGGAAAGGCCTCCCCGAGCTGGTGACTTTCCAGTGGCTCCTTTGCTAAGGAGCCAGCCTGGAGAGACCTGGAGGCGGGGGTGGCAAGGGGTGGCTTGTGCAAAGACCCCGTGAGGCGGACGGGACGATTTTGCTGGATTCACCTTCTCCCCTGCTGCCCAGGAACCAGATGGCCAGACCAAAGCCGCTCCCCCTTTACCAACCTTCCGTGCCGGCCTCGGCTGCGGGGGGTGGGCCTGCCCCTTCCTGCACAATGTCCTCGTGATGCTCACACAGGATCTACTGTGGGGATCCAGGGACCTGGGTGCACTGTGGGCACCCCGGCCCCAGGAGGGGCGTGGCTGTCAGGAGCGAGGCAGGACGCCCCGATTTCTGCCTTTTGTCTCTATTTCTCTTCATGAAGCCGCTTTGCCTCCGCCTCTGCAGACCAGTTCTGCTGCTCTCTGAACATGGGGTCGACGTGGTCCAGCAGGACCTGGTTTGTGTCACCTCAGGTCCAGGGACGCGACGCACTGGCTACCTCTGAATCTCATTTCCAAATACAGGGGTGACGTTCTGACTGATCCAGCTCAGCCCGGCGCCCGCCTGTGTGCCCATCATCTGCACTTGAGATTTCAGATAGGAGAAGGGTCCCCCTCAGAGAAGGGGGTGTGGGGTGGGCTGGGCAGGCTGTCTCTCAATCTCCCTGTGGCTTCCTGCGTCACGTTTCGACTCCTCAGCCCCTGGCTTTCAGATGCTCTACAATCTACTTCTTCCCTTGTTCCATGTTAACCGATACTCGTTCCCATGACTTTAAAAATAAAAATGGATGTGTCCTCTGCTCTCCCAGCCCAGCAGCCCAGGTCTTCCTTCCACCGTGCCCTGGGGTAGCCCTCCCATCGGTCACGAAGCCCCTGCCCTCCCATCTTCTTGCTTCTGGATTCAGGGGCAGAAAGGAGGGCTGAATTATTGCCAGGCAGTCACATACAGTGTCCTCTTTTAAAAACGGAAGTGAAAAAAAAATCATCTTCTTTTTGAGATTGTTGAGCATCTTGTTTTTTCTTGTTCATCTCAGAGACCATCTAACTCGGTCTGTTCAGAACTGAAGATGACAAGCGCGGTGCCTGGGGTCAGCCGCTGCCCACCCTTAGGCACGAGAAACCCCCCTCTGCTAACGGAACCGCCACATCCCAGCAATGGGATCTTCTCGACAAGTCACACGCAAAGATGACTCTCCCGGGGCCCCCACGACCAGAGTGATTAAGAGCTAAGTGACTTCTGCGACCGCTCACAGCGCTAAAATCCCACAATTCCGTGATAAAAATAGAGAAAAGACAGGAGACATTCATCATGCAATAAAACGCAAAAGGGGGAGATAGGGTGTCCTCAGACAATACGCAATTTTTAAAAATCCAGGCTTTTTTTTTTAAAGGGCCCAAATTATTAACTGCTTAAAAATTTTAAGAAAATGCTCTTATAACTCCAATGTGAGAAAAGAAACAGTTGCAACAATAAAATATTTTTTAAATTATGAGATGAAACTCTATGCGTTAAATCTTTAAGACACGGCAAAGTCGTTCCCCTTTGCAGCTCATGAAGCTCTTAAACACAGATTATATCACGGCGACAACCCTGCTGTGGAGCAGGCGGCCACCCACTTAATAAATGAGGACCTGGGGATTCAGAGAAATGAGTCTCTGGTAAAATACGTGCTCATGAGATCGCAACCCAAGGTTTCAAAAGGTGGACAAAACTGGAAATTTTGAAATTGAGAGAAGCTTTATTTTATCCACTGAGCATTTCTTCATTTTGACTTTTAAAAAAAGGCTTGTGAGGGAATCTCAATTCAAGAGTTCAGTGCTAAGATAATTATGCATATCAAAGACGACATGTAATTTAAAAATGTTGCACTTTGATGCTTACGTATTTGAAAATATGAATAATATTATTTCTCTCAAAAATACCAAAACTGTTATCAAATTAACTCATCTAATTTTAGGAACTCTGTAAGTGTAACAGTTGAAACTTTCTCTTCCTGTTTGCCAGTTTGAAAAACATTCTATTTAAGAATGCATGCCTGTGCATGTGTGTGGGTCTGTGCTATGTTTCTCTGTGTGTGAATGTGTCTTTGCGATATGTGTTGATGGGTCTAAGCGTGACGACCACATGGAACAATGAAGAAAGATCTGGGTCTCGTTATGCCAAAAAATACAGCTCAGTTTTTTTAAAATGGGAGAATCCCTCATATACTTACTTTCTCACGTAAGATTCTTCAGAAGGAGCCATGAGGTATAAAAGGGGTGTTTCTAGGCAGCATTTCTGAAAGTGTAGTAGGATAGATAATTTTATGTGGCATATGAATAAACATTTTGATTTGAATAATCATGCATTTATTTTTATCGTTCCTCTGCCTCTCTCTCCAACGCTCTGACTTGGGAATCACTGACTGGTTTTATTCACATTTATTTGGTTCCTCGTGTCTGCCACCAACAGCCCAAGCCTGAAGGTTATTCTGTGTCCCTTACTCCCACTTGACACTCTGCATGTCTTTTCTGATCCCATCTCCCCACCCCACCCCCAAATACAGGAACCCCTGCCTGAGCCTTCTTGCTACTCACAGTAAATCATCAGCCGAAACTCAATCTAGAGAAGCAAGTTTAGCTGTCTTTCCAACAAAGCGAAGCTATTCCCTGTTACCCAAGAGTTATGGGGCCAGTGAATGGCTTGCTTTCTATTTCGGTTATTCCTTGCTATGGAACAAATTACCCCAAACTTAGTGGCTTAAAATACAACCACTTTGTTTGCTTTCTAGCTTATGTGGGTTGACAGCTCCCCTGGCAGTTCTGCTGATCTCCCTTGGTGTCTTCCCAAGGGTGGCCGGAGCTGGAGGCATCTGCAAGGCTCCTCCCACTCCATACAGAGCATGTGGTCTCTCTGTGAGGCAGTTTGGGGCTCCCAAAAGAGACAGAAAATGGAAACCTCCAAGCCTACGGAAGGCTCAGGCCCCGAGCTGGCACGCCACCACTTCTGAGGCTT
This sequence comes from Pteropus vampyrus, assembly GCF_000151845.1. Classification (NCBI taxonomy): domain Eukaryota; kingdom Metazoa; phylum Chordata; class Mammalia; order Chiroptera; family Pteropodidae; genus Pteropus; species Pteropus vampyrus. Next base: position 1,153,689 of record NW_011889071.1, on the reverse strand, counting down.
TCTGTTAATTCAGCAGGCCCAGAGCCAGCCCATATTCCAGGCACGGGGAAAACAAATTCCACCTTGGGAAAGTCATGGGGGACAGGGGGAGGTGGTGACAAAGAATTTGCAGTCATCTTGAATCTGCCACAATTTCTCCCACAAGGGAGTTCCTTTTAGTTTCTATGCAGAACAACCGCTTTGAGAGTTTCAAAACCTGTTTAGTATTCTTTGGAATAAACGTAAGTGCCTTGGATTTAAAAAGTGTGAGCTTTCCCCAAAGCAGTGCGACACTGAGGTGAAGAGCTGGTTCAGGCTGCAAGTGATTATAAAATGATGGACACGTGAGAACATAGAAATATCACTTGCCTTTCGAACACTTTGAAATCCAAGTTTTAGGGCGATGAACCTCACTTTGTAGATGCTCTCACTTTCTCTACTCTTGTAGCGTAAAATTCATTTCTCAACCAGTGAAGGCATTTCTGTCCACACTTCCACAAGTTAAAAAGGAAACAGGTTATATAACTCACAAGAAGTATTAATAAATTGGTTTTGAATAAATGGAATTTTTTCCATCCCAAATATATCAGAGCAAATAGAGAACATAGTTTGAGCATGGGCACCTTCCCTGTTTTTATTTAATCTCACCTTCCTCTGGACAACTTCCCAGAGTATCCAGACACTTTGAGGACAGGTGCCTCTATCAGCTCATTTCACAGCCTACCTTTTCTCTCTTTTTTTAATTTAATCAAAAGGCATACATTTATTCAAGGTAATTAAAGTCAGTCTACCAGAGGGAAGCAGTGGTGTGGACAATTTAAAAATGACTGACATTCAGTTTGTGCTTATATTTCGAATAGCTGTATAAAGATGTTTTTCAAGTCAAATCTGGCCGTGTGGGGGCAAACTGCCAGTTTTGTCCAACTGCTCCTGCGCGGTCACTCCCTGCCGTTCTGCTTATGCTAGAAGTAGATGGCCTTCCTTCCGGTCTCCTCTGTGACTTGTCTAGGGCTGGGGTCAATAAATGTTTGGGTTCAAAGGGCTTTTCCTTTTGTAAAGTAAATAGAAAGAATGGAGATGGGAAGAGTGTAAGAAATCAAGTAGAAATATATTGTCGGTTTACTGGAATGTGCAGATTTGCTGGTCGTTTTCCACCCGCGTCATCGTTCACTGACGGTATTTGTTATTGCATATGCAAGGTGTAGCACGGAGCTTAAGTGGCTGAAAAACAGCCTAGTGGTTACTTACAGTGGTGTGGGTTTCGATAGGCCAGACATGTATCTATAATAACTCGGTAGGAGTTCTTTGCATCAGAACTTTGTAAATGAAAGAAGCTACAGATGGGGTCATGATTGAACCGACACTGCGGAATAAGAATTACGTGCGTTTTACACTATTTGATTTATATATGACTGCGAATATATTTCCAATCCCGCTTCACTCTCATAAAAATCTTAGCCAGCTGTGCAGTGGAATAACCCCAGCATCGAGCGATTCTCCTTCCCGAATCATCCAAATTCTCCTGGCCCCGACGTGGGGCGCCGCCCCAGGGAGGGAGCTCTCTTAGTTCCATTGAGGGTAGCTTACTTCGGGGAGGAAAATCTCCCAGACCTTGTTGGCCCTGGGAGAGATGCGAGTTCCTGGCCCTCGTTTCTAAATCCCAGGGGACTGGCTCCCCGTCTGCAGCAGGCTCTGCTCAGCCTTTCCGCCCCCATCCATCCTGATGTCGTCCAGCAGCGCAGACGGGAGGGCAGTTTTGTTTCCTCCTTCTAAGAAACGGGGTGGGGAGTGGGCCGAAAAGAGGTTCCCCTGAGCAGAACCGTGGGCGCTCGACGTTCCCGAAACGCAAAGCGTCCCCACGCCGCCGAGGCCCGCGCGCCGCGCGCTCGGGAGGCCGGAGCGTCCGGCGCGCGCGGCTGGGCCGTGACGTCGCCGGCCCCGCCCACCGCGCTGACGTCACCGGGGCCGCCGGGCGCGGCGGTAACTGCCGGCCGCGCGCCGCGCCCCGCCCCTCCACCTCGACGGCAGGGCTGTGGGTGAGCGCGCCGGGCCCCAGGAGGAGAAACTGTAAAAAGGCCAGAGAGAAAACTGTAAAAACGACACTGCGAACGTCCTTCCGACGGGGAAGTAGCCTGGACGTTTCCAGCTGTCCCAGGGTGGGGTGGGGGGCGGGGTACATCTGAAAATGCTGAGCAAACACCAAGCGTGGCTTCAGGTGACAAATGGCAGAACGAGACGCGAGCACGTGTTTCTGAGTTAGCTCATGGCGAATTACGGACATCATTTGCGAAATAGCTTGTGGTTATCTGTTTGGAAACTTCTGTATGCAGTCCGTTCGTATACATAGGGTGAGATGGTGCCATCCAAAATATTCATGAAACAACATTATGCTTTAGAAAAGGACGCTAACTCACGAGCAGAAGGAGGTCTGGTTAGGAAAATCAGTGTATCGCTTAGGGAACTGAATGAACTTACGCTCGCGTTGGTAGGACACCTATATGCGTGGCTTACGCTGTCATTTTCTTTGGGTTTCTAGAACCTCAGGCGTCCACTGGGGTCGTCTGCCTGTCAGTCGGTCATCCACAGTCACCAGGCTCTGGGCGCAGAGCACCGACAAAGCGCTTTGGGTCTGCTCTTCGAGATTTTTCGATGACTCATTCTCCCCGTCAAGGTATTGATACTTCCCCGCCCCCCCCCCACATCATTGCCTTTATCTGTATGTTTCTTCTTCTGTAGATAAATACGAAGTGATAGACACTCATTGTAATTTCACTTTTTATTTTGTACAAAGTTCTTTTGTTGTAATATAACGCTAACGTGAGAATGTTGTCATTTTAACAAGGTCATTTAAGCAGTCATCCAACATTTTGCATTATATTTGGTTAAATAAAGTTAAGACAGAATCTTTTAAAAGGGAAAAAAATACATGTCCAATATGATGTGTGTGTGCATGTGTGTGTGTGTGTATTTGATAAAGTTTGCAAGTAGGGCTTCTTTACTGTGACACCTTCCTACTGATATTTACTGTCAGATGTCATGATCAAGCAAGGCGCCTTGCCCTAGAAATGTAAAAACACAACTGCAAAATTCTCCATACTTCCAGAGTTTCATCCACTGTGCACATAAGAAAACTCTCCTTTAGTTCTATGTATATGTAAAATATGGACCTAATTTGGTAACATATTTTCGACCATCTTTACATACGTTTCTAAATAGTGAGATGTCTTATTATACTTATTATAGCATATTACCAGGAATTATATCTTTGGTTTTGCAGTTATAAATACAGCTTTCAGCCTCTAAAAACAAGCAGTAAAGTTTATTGCAAGCAAAGGTTAGAACCCTGAGCACCTTAGAGAAGCATTTCCTTAAGTGTGTTCTGTGGACGGCAGTGAGAACCTAAGTTTAAGCCTATGTTTTTAAAAGCAGGAGGGCAGTAGGATTCCTTGTTAAAAACAGTTTGGGAAACGTTCTGTATCCTCCCTGTTGGAGACTCACAACATCATTAACATATTAAAGGCTTTTACATTTATGCTCAATTGAATTTCTACAAAAGTGCCAAGGCAGTTCAGGAGGGAAAGGATCATCTTTTCAACAAATGGCAATGGGACAATTGAATATTGACATGCAAAAGATATATTTAAATTCTTACCTCCCATCATACTCAGTTTAAGTGCAAATGAATCATCCTTCTAAATGTGAAAGCTAAAATTATAAACTTACAAAACATAGGGGCAAATCTTTGTGACTTTCGTAGATACCACGAAAATGGACAAGCAATGAAAAAGAAATTTCATAAATTGAACTTTTACCAAAATTAAATATTTTTATGCTTAAAAAGATACCATTAAAAAAGTGAAAAGAAAAACCACAGAGAGAGAAAATAGTTGCAAATTGTATTTGATTAAGGTCTTGTATCCAGAATACAAGGAATTCTTGCAGGACAATAAGAAAATAACTCAATTTAAAAGTGGACAAAAATTTTGAATAGACATTTGAGCCAAGAAGATATGTGAGTGTCCAATAAACATATAAAAAGATGTTCAACATTATTGGCCATCAGGGAATACAAATCAAAACCACAGCCCAGTCACCCTTACACACCCTGCAGTAGGTGAAGAGGGCTAGTTGGTGAGGATGTGGAGAAATTGGAACTCTCCTGTAACTGCTGATGGGAACGCAAAATAGTGCACCCATTTTAGAAAACAATTTGGAAGTCTCTCTAAAAATGTAAACATAAATTCACCATGTGATTCCCAACTTCAGTCCTAAGTATGTACCAAGAGAAATAACAATATATGTCCACATGAAGACTTGTCTGTGAATGTTCATAATAGCATTAATCACAGTAGCTAAAAAGTGGAAATAATCCAAATGCCCATAATGCTTATGAATGGATTAAAAAAAAATGTGTTATATCTGTATGGAATGCTATTCGTCACTAAAAAGGAATGAAGTTGTGATATGTGCTATAGAATGGATGAACCGCAGAAACATTATACTTAGTAAAAGAAGGCAGACACACACACACACACACACACACACACACGAAAACACAAATATTTCATGAGTCATCCATTTATATAAAATTTCCAAAAGAGGCACATGTAGAAAGACAGAAAGTAGATTAGTGGTTACCTGGGGCTGGTGGTGGGAATTCAGAGTCCTGGCAGGTGTGGGAACAAGCAGCGTTTTTGAGGGTCTGGAAATGTCCCAAACTTGGATTTTAGTGATGATCGCCCAACTCTGTAAATTCACTAAAAGTTGTGTAACCATATGTTTAAAACAAGTGAATTCCACAGCATGTAAATTACACCTGAACAAAGCTGCCGCTGTGTTTTTAGAGGAAAGTGTTCTCTGTTCGGAACAGTTTGGGAAACGTTTTATATCCCACCTCTTGGAGATTCACAACGTATATTAACGTATTAAAGACCAAGAAACCCTACAGTAAAGAAACCTGCTTAATCTTTTAATCCAGCATAAACCAAATTTATGCGACCACAGGACCTTTTTTTTAATTACACCAATTAAACCCTTTCGATGAGTGTGAAGGGAAACATTACTAGGAATTGCGGACAGTAGCCGCCTTCTCCGGCGGCCCCTTAACTTCCCCAAGCATTCAGGTCTAGGACATGGCACAAATTTGACTAATCCCTGAGGTTTTTTTTTTTTTTAGCAAAGATAAATACAATTTATGTAATTAGTCCATAGAAATCAGCAAGCTGTAAAGGCCTCTCTACCATCGTGGGGGCTGCATTGTGGGTACCAGATTTCTGCTGGGGTGTCAGGTGGAGAGGCTGAGATTAAACAATAGTTATAATTGAAGCTGAATATAATTAATTCCATAATTTTGAGTTGCTCCAGGTTAATTCCGCTACTAAAATTACATCATAAAATTAGAGCATTAAGGATTACTGTCAAAAGGAAAGTAGGTGCGAATCAAGCACCTGACTCATGTGTGAATCATGTCCAAAGCACTTAGCTCATTTTTGAATCAAGTATAACAGTTGAATGACAAACAAGTACTCACTAGATTCCCCGTCATCATTAGTTAGATAATTGATGCAGACTGTACATAGAGAGTCCTGATCATGGAATTACCGTTGGAAAAAACTGGAAGCTCCGATGACATGTCTTTTTTTTCTTAATGGAGGAAGAGTGATCGTAGAGAAAGTGTGAAGAAATTTTGATTAGAATCATTTACATAGGGAAGAAGAGGAATTTTTAAAGAAGTATTAACAAGTAAGATGTTTTCCATAAACAACTATCCTGCACTTTTTTGTCAAAGAGGAGATTGATTGTGGAGATGATAGATACACGATTTGTTATACCTGATTGGTTATTTTGCAGAGAATTTCTTGTAACCATATTAACAAAGAACTAACTAGTACAGCCACATAGTAGGACTATGAACTGGATTTGCTAAGAGAACGATACTTTTTAATGGTACTCTTCGGAAAAAAATTGGCTTCAAGCAAGGCACAGATGATGTTATTTGCCCTTTGTCTTTAATCCAAATATATACAAATCATAAAGATATTGATGAGCCTAAAAGACATCAGCCAGAATTTCAGGAATATTGATTTTCGTGTTTGGGAAGTGAGTATAAACTTTTGATGGAATTACTTTGGATACATGCAGGGTAGAAGGCAAAATGAACATTTTTAAAACATTTTATATAAACTTCGCACTACCTATTATTAATTGCTTGTAACTAGAATGATCTTTTAAACAAAAGTGTGTATTGAACAGGAAAACGCACATCATTCAAGATTAAACTTGTCTAGTCAAGAGGAGGACTCTCCCCTGATTAAAGCAAGGGGAGAAGGCAGGAGCTTTCTTGACAGTCTCTAAACTATGAATTTGTGTTCCAAGTACACATGGAAACTATAGCTTTAAAACATGCTTATGACAGAGCAGCAAGCCAGAAAGCCTGCAGCTGTGCAGCCCTGGACCGTTTTGAAAACCCAAAATACCCTCTTCCTCCCAACAACCCCTTACAAGTTCATGTGATTTTTGTTCATAATTTAACTTCTGTTTATACCAACAATTGTCTGTAAAGTGTGCGGTTCAACTGCATCTATTTTGCAGATTCCATTTCCACTTCTTGCTGGCTTTCCTACGCGAATCCGAAGGGTTTTCTCTCAGCCGTCGGGCTTGCCTCTGACGGTGTCACACCTTCATCTGCTCTTTGCGCCTCTTCATGTAGACCGAACCTTATTTTCTCAAAAACAGCTTTGCCATTCCTAATACGCATTTGCCATTTTCTAAATTTAAAAGTACGGTATTATTCACTCCTACTTAGATGTCTTATTATACTTATTATAGCATATTACCAGGAATTATATCTTTGGTTTTGCAGTTATAAATACAGCTTTCAGCCTCTAAAAACAAGCAGTAAAGTTTATTGCAAGCAAAGGTTAGAGCCCTGAGCACCTTAGAGAAGCATTTCCTTAAGTGTGTTCTGTGGACGGCAGTGAGAACCTAAGTTTAAGCCTATGTTTTTAAAAGCAGGAGGGCAGTAGGATTCCTTGTTAAAAGCAGTTTGGGAAACGTTCTGTATCCTCCCTGTTGGAGACTCACAACATCATTAACATATTAAAGGCTTTTACATTTATGCTCAATTGAATTTCTACAAAAGTGCCAAGGCAGTTCAGGAGGGGAAGGATCATCTTTTCAACAAATGGCAATGGGACAATTGAATATTGACATGCAAAAGATATATTTAAATTCTTACCTCCCATCATACTCAGTTTAAGTGCAAATGAATCATCCTTCTAAATGTGAAAGCTAAAATTATAAACTTACAAAACATAGGGGCAAATCTTCGTGACTTTCATAGATACCACGAAAATGGACAAGCAATGAAAAAGAAATTTCATAAATTGAACTTTTACCAAAATTAAATATTTTTATGCTTAAAAAGATACCATTAAAAAAGTGAAAAGAAAAACCACAGAGAGAGAAAATAGTTGCAAATTGTATTTGATTAAGGTCTTGTATCCAGAATACAAGGAATTCTTGCAGGACAATAAGAAAATAACTCAATTTAAAAGTGGACAAAAATTTTGAATAGACATTTGAGCCAAGAAGATATGTGAGTGTCCAATAAACATATAAAAAGATGTTCAACATTATTGGCCATCAGGGAATACAAATCAAAACCACAGCCCAGTCACCCTTACACACCCTGCAGTAGGTGAAGAGGGCTAGTTGGTGAGGATGTGGAGAAATTGGAACTCTCCTGTAACTGCTGATGGGAACGCAAAATAGTGCACCCATTTTAGAAAACAATTTGGAAGTCTCTCTAAAAATGTAAACATAAATTCACCATGTGATTCCCAACTTCAGTCCTAAGTATGTACCAAGAGAAATAACAATATATGTCCACATGAAGACTTGTCTGTGAATGTTCATAATAGCATTAATCACAGTAGCTAAAAAGTGGAAATAATCCAAATGCCCATAATGCTTATGAATGGATTAAAAAAAAATGTGTTATATCTGTATGGAATGCTATTCGTCACTAAAAAGGAATGAAGTTGTGATATGTGCTATAGAATGGATGAACCGCAGAAACATTATACTTAGTAAAAGAAGGCAGACACACACACACACACACACACACACACACGAAAACACAAATATTTCATGAGTCATCCATTTATATAAAATTTCCAAAAGAGGCACATGTAGAAAGACAGAAAGTAGATTAGTGGTTACCTGGGGCTGGTGGTGGGAATTCAGAGTCCTGGCAGGTGTGGGAACAAGCAGCGTTTTTGAGGGTCTGGAAATGTCCCAAACTTGGATTTTAGTGATGATCGCCCAACTCTGTAAATTCACTAAAAGTTGTGTAACCATATGTTTAAAACAAGTGAATTCCACAGCATGTAAATTACACCTGAACAAAGCTGCCGCTGTGTTTTTAGAGGAAAGTGTTCTCTGTTCGGAACAGTTTGGGAAACGTTTTATATCCCACCTCTTGGAGATTCACAACGTATATTAACGTATTAAAGACCAAGAAACCCTACAGTAAAGAAACCTGCTTAATCTTTTAATCCAGCATAAACCAAATTTATGCGACCACAGGACCTTTTTTTTAATTACACCAATTAAACCCTTTCGATGAGTGTGAAGGGAAACATTACTAGGAATTGCGGACAGTAGCCGCCTTCTCCGGCGGCCCCTTAACTTCCCCAAGCATTCAGGTCTAGGACATGGCACAAATTTGACTAATCCCTGAGGTTTTTTTTTTTTTTAGCAAAGATAAATACAATTTATGTAATTAGTCCATAGAAATCAGCAAGCTGTAAAGGCCTCTCTACCATCGTGGGGGCTGCATTGTGGGTACCAGATTTCTGCTGGGGTGTCAGGTGGAGAGGCTGAGATTAAACAATAGTTATAATTGAAGCTGAATATAATTAATTCCATAATTTTGAGTTGCTCCAGGTTAATTCCGCTACTAAAATTACATCATAAAATTAGAGCATTAAGGATTACTGTCAAAAGGAAAGTAGGTGCGAATCAAGCACCTGACTCATGTGTGAATCATGTCCAAAGCACTTAGCTCATTTTTGAATCAAGTATAACAGTTGAATGACAAACAAGTACTCACTAGATTCCCCGTCATCATTAGTTAGATAATTGATGCAGACTGTACATAGAGAGTCCTGATCATGGAATTACCGTTGGAAAAAACTGGAAGCTCCGATGACATGTCTTTTTTTTCTTAATGGAGGAAGAGTGATCGTAGAGAAAGTGTGAAGAAATTTTGATTAGAATCATTTACATAGGGAAGAAGAGGAATTTTTAAAGAAGTATTAACAAGTAAGATGTTTTCCATAAACAACTATCCTGCACTTTTTTGTCAAAGAGGGGATTGATTGTGGAGATGATAGATACACGATTTGTTATACCTGATTGGTTATTTTGCAGAGAATTTCTTGTAACCATATTAACAAAGAGCTAACTAGTACAGCCACATAGTAGGACTATGAACTGGATTTGCTAAGAGAACGATACTTTTTAATGGTACTCTTCGGAAAAAAATTGGCTTCAAGCAAGGCACAGATGATATTATTTGCCCTTTGTCTTTAATCCAAATATATACAAATCATAAAGATATTGATGAGCCTAAAAGACATCAGCCAGAATTTCAGGAATATTGATTTTCGTGTTTGGGAAGTGAGTATAAACTTTTGATGGAATTACTTTGGATACATGCAGGGTAGAAGGCAAAATGAACATTTTTAAAACATTATTTTATATAAACTTCGCACTACCTATTATTAATTGCTTGTAACTAGAATAATCTTTTAAACAAAAGTGTGTATTGAACAGGAAAACCCACATCATTCAAGATTAAACTTGTCTAGTCAAGAGGAGGACTCTCGCCTGACTAAAGCAAGGGGAGAAGGCAGGAGCTTTCTTGACAGTCTCTAAACTATGAATTTGTGTTCCAAATACACATGGAAACTGTAGCTTTAAAACATGCTTATGACAGAGCAGCAAGCCAGAAAGCCTGCAGCTGTGCAGCCCTGGACCGTTTTGAAAACCCAAAATACCCTCTTCCTCCCAACAACCCCTTACAAGTTCATGTGATTTTTGTTCATAATTTAACTTCTGTTTATACCAACAATTGTCTGTAAAGTGTGCGGTTCAACTGCATCTATTTTGCAGATTCCATTTCCACTTCTTGCTGGCTTTCCTACGCGAATCTGAAGGGTTTTCTCTCAGCCGTCGGGCTTGCCTCTGACGGTGTCACACCTTCATCTGCTCTTGGCGCCTCTTCATGTAGACCGAACCTTATTTTCTCAAAAACAGCTTTGCCATTCCTAATACGCATTTGCCATTTTCTAAATTTAAAAGTACAGTATTATTCACTCCTACTTAGAAACAATATCTTTTGTTAACTCCAGGTTGCGTGGAGGGTGAGGATATGAAAGAGTTAGATGGAGAAGTCAAACAAAGACTCTTCTGAGGAAGATGAGAATGGGAGTAGGGTTTATTTTGAAGGGACTGTGTCCACTGATGCGAGTCACCTCTCTATGCCTTGTAAATCTGAGTGAGATCGCAAAGGGCGAACTGCTGTCAAGACTTCCTCCAGATATGTGTGTCTCTTCATTTTAGCCATAGCTCAGAATGACCTCTGCTCTCTCCTGCTGGATTCAAGCATTGTTAAGTACTTAACAAGTGTTTCAAATAATTTCTCATAACAGTAACATAATCACCTGTACAGATTGTACAGAAAAATGAGAAAAGAAAAAAAAATTACTCTTTATTCTTATCACCCTAATGCAGCTCTTGTTAGCATTTGAATATGTTTCCTTTTTTTGTGTGTCCATTCTTTTTTGCATAGTTTAATCACAATCTACTTAGCGTGGGGTACTGTTCTATATATAAGAAGATCTCCCCAGTTGCTGAAAGTTCTTCATAATCATAACGTATAAACTCTGCATAACGCAATATACTTGATAATCTTCAATTTTTTGACATTTTAAAAATCACAGATAATACTGTGATGGACATCTTTCTGCAAAGACTCTATCAATGTTTGGGGCTTCCTAATTACCTTTAATGAATCTTAGCCCTCTAAGACTCAGGCCGTAGGTGTCAGTGTCCACACGGCAGTGGATGCGCTCTACCGCCTTTTCGAAATTTGCACTGGTTTTAACACTTAAAAAATATATATATATGGTTAAGACTCAGATTCGTAGTTTGCTTAAATCAGCAGCCACTCAAGATTATGGACAAAAGAGAAAAGAGGGAAAAACACCAAAGGGAGGCGCAGAGGGTCTCGACGCCCATTTCCTTCCGCTTCCTCAGTGAGGGCATCGCCACCGCAGGACGAGGGGAAACGCATCTGCTCAGTGCACGTCTAAGGAACACACCCCTGTGAGCCAGAGCAACGGCTGTGGCCTTGACAGCTGCCGTTTGCAAAGACAAACCTAGGTAGTTTGACTTAAATGGGAATAAGAAGAAAATTAGAATCTAGTGGCCTTTTGTTCTTAATAAAAAATGGTTTACATTTTACCTTCATGAGGGAACCAAGGTGGTGCTGCTCTAGCTTATGTGCTGCAGTATTTTCATAGATCGAAATGACTGATAAGCCCCAAGTGGGTTTCTCCAATCTCGTTTTCATTGCTTCTTCCCAAATAATGTATTTCATTGTTAATATAAAAGTGCTCTGTTGTATTCTCAGAAGAACTTGGCAGTTCATAAATAATGGGGGGAAAAGTTTGCAAATCTTTGCCAACCTCCAGGTCCCTTAAGGTTAATTTAACTGCCACATGTAATTTCCCAGGAAAGAAAGCAGTTTATGTCCACGAACCAGCCAGTTCACTCATCTACATCACACGCTTCACTCCTGTATCATCTTTTCATCACTCTGTGATTCACTGTGTCAAAAGCATTGATGAGGTCGGTGACCATACCTTGAAGCATCCCACAGCAAGTAACAGGTCCTTCGTCACAAGATTGCAAAGCACCAGCATTAGATAATTAAACTTCTCATACCTGTTAGATGATTTTAACACAGCAGTAAAATATTAGAAGAGTTTGCCACCATCATTCTGTAATCATGAAAATATTTCTCTCTCCTTCCTCCCCCAAAACAAAACAACAACTACAGCGACAAATCCAGGCATCCAATGCAGTTTTAGGTTTTCTGTTGGAAAGTTAGTGGGCTCTGTTTCCAGGGACTTTTTGTCTTAGTTTGGGGTCGTCCTGCTTATTCTGATCCTCCTTCCATTCCACCATGTTGCTTCTCACTACACCTGGATGAAGGACAAGAAGTAGGAGAGGGCTCCGGGGCCCCAGCCGTCCCCTCCGTTCCCACTGACCTGTGGACCCGTGGTGGCTGTCCTGGTGCCCTACTGCTCAGAACACGCTGCCTACATTCAGTGGCTTAAAACAACCACCATCATTTATTTTGCTCGTGAATCTGCAAATCGGACAGGGCTGAGCAGGGACAGCTTTTCTTCCTGCAGCATCACTTGGTGACAATAGCTAGAGGCTGAAACCATCATCCGAATACTCACATGTCTAGCAGTTGATACTGGCTCAAAGCTGGGACTTCATTTAGCTGGGGCTGTTGGCAGGAACACCTGCATGTGACCTGTCCTTGAGCCTTCTTGGCTTCCTCAAACAGTGGCTGTGTCCCAAGAAGACAAGGCAGAAGTCCATGGCATTTTTATACCCTGCCTTGGGAAGTCATGTAGCATTACGGCAAATGTCCTGTGCTGATGGGGGCAGTCACAGAGATCTGCTCAGGTTCAAGAAGGGGGCACATAAGTCACACTACTCGGTGAGAGGAGTGTCGCCTTCTCATTGGGTGGGATAGATTGCAGTGGCCATCTTTGGAAAATAAAACCTCTCACAGTTGCTAAATAAATTATTCAGGAGGAAATATCTTTAAACAATAAAAAGGCCTGCTTTTGAAAATATTTAGGTACTGCCATTGATAGGTAAGTACCGTTATCTAAGCATCGGCAGCATGTCAGGGATCGTGCCGGTGTGTGTGCCGAGCACCATGCCAGGGGCCAGGGTCCTAACAAGAAATGAGGCATTAGTGAATTATCTGTTGGGAGAGACCCTGAAATAAATAACTGCAATTGTATGTGAAGAAGGCAATAATGTAAATAAGTGTTCACATATATGTGAAAGGTCAACTGTATCCCACTCTGAGTGAAACGTAAGTGTCTTCACAGATGGGGGGACCTTTTATGCTGGCTCTTAAAAAGCACGGTGACAAAAAGGAGGAGGAAGGCAGGCAGTCACAGTGGTGAGAACTGGGTACCTCAGCACCTGCTTGTAGCAAGGACACCAACATCAAGGCCATTGGAAATGATCTTATACTGGGATTTTTCTGGTTGGCTTGAGTTTAGTTTCTCATATATCTGAATAAATCATACTTGGCTTAGTGGCACCGTTACCGTCTCACAAAAGAGAATGGCATGCTGAAGATCATGAACTGGTACATAACAGGAAACCTTCGAAATGCGATAACTCTATGAATACCTGACGTTTCCATAAAACCCTTGAGTATTGGTTTCCAAACCATGATTGACCAATAACTACGCGTTGGATAAATGAATAAATAGTAATTCGGCTTTGTGTTCTCGAAGAGCCCTGTCTCTCGAGTGTAAATGCTCCTTAGTGACTCCTAAAGCAAACTCCCATGTCCATGTGAGACCAAAGGGGATGTTTTTGGAGAAAAAAATACATCCAAATCCTTCTCCACCTATGCATTTGTAACATGACCGAGGTGATTTTATGCACGTGGTTCTGGGACTTGCTCACTTACAGACGGGTGGCGGGCATTTCCCACGTCAGCCCACGCAGCTCCTCTCTTTTCTAGCAGGTACGTGGAGGGCGTCTTAGTGTGTCTGTGCCATAATCTAACCGTTGCCTACCTAGGGACATTAAAATGTTCCTTCTGTTTCACTGCGACAAGCAGGGGTCTCTCTGGGCAATGGACTGTGGATCGTTTTGACTTTTTTTGTATTTTCCAAAATTTCATTTAGTATGTAATATAAAAGCCTATTCTGGGTTTTAAAAAGATACCAATGCATCCGATGCCTAAGAAAGCCAGAGACAGGTTACTTACTATATAAATAGTGGTTCACATTTGGTTTTAATTCTTCCCATTTTATTTTGAAATATTTGTTTTTTAAGGAGAGTCTTCCAGAAAGCCTTTTGATTGGCCTGTTCTTCGTTCCACTTTTACTCCGACTAGGTAAACAGTATAGAAGTGAGGGAAACATTTTGGGTAAACAGTTGAGAACAGGTTGGAAATAATGTCCTTGTTTGGATAACTTTTAAAGAAATACATCCTTGCATACGGATTTTTCTGTTGGAGAGTTTAGATTATTTTCTTGTCGAAAAGTGTCCCCCTCGTTAGAAGTCAAGATGGAGAGTGGCTGGCAGGGATCGTTGGGCATGGCAGATTTCGGGGTTGCTGGTAATGTTTCTTAAAAGCGGTGTAAGTTACACACAGATGTGCTCACTTGATGACAGTTCATCAGGCTCTATGCTTTTGTTTCCTGTACTTTTCTATATGTATGTTAATTCTTCGAGTGCACGTTACAAAACAGAGGGCGTGGAGTGAAAGATGACGTCATTCGGGCAGGTCCAAAGGGATGGGTGCAGTAACGGGGCGAGGTGAGAGGACGGTAACTCACTCAAGGGGCGGTTTCAGGACAAAACCCTGCCTGCCTGCCATCGAAGCACGTGACAAGGGCGCTGATGACAGGAGTCCCACCATGTCAAACGATCGCCTTAGTCTTCCCGATAAATCTAACAGCTGCTGCAGGCTTTGTCTGTGCTTTTGTTTTGTCCATAAAGTAGTCACCACACTAGTTACCTTTTCCCAGGTGAATTCCTCCACCTCTGTACTTGCTCCCCCAACCCCACCCCCAAATCTGCCAGCACCTCTGTATCAGTCATGCCCTGTCTTTGCCCCTCCAGGAGTTCCTTTTCTCCAACCTGGAAAAAAGTCTCTTCCTGTCCTAGGAAGTGTCTTCCCACAACCCAGCTCCTTCCCCAGTGTTTGCCTCGTCTCCCGTCACTTCCTCCCCTGCGTGCAGCCTCCCGTTCCTCTATTTTTAACTGTCCCTTAACTCCGCACAACTCGAAAACGGTTC
>NW_011889071.1:1129573-1138517 GCF_000151845.1 Pteropus vampyrus | reverse complement strand
GGATGTTTTTGGAGAAAAAAATACATCCAAATCCTTCTCCACCTATGCATTTGTAACATGACCGAGGTGATTTTATGCACGTGGTTCTGGGACTTGCTCACTTACAGACGGGTGGCGGGCATTTCCCACGTCAGCCCACGCAGCTCCTCTCTTTTCTAGCAGGTACGTGGAGGGCGTCTTAGTGTGTCTGTGCCATAATCTAACCGTTCCCTACCTAGGGACATTAAAATGTTCCTTCTGTTTCACTGCGACAAGCAGGGGTCTCTCTGGGCAATGGACTGTGGATCGTTTTGACTTTTTTTGTATTTTCCAAAATTTCATTTAGTATGTAATATAAAAGCCTATTCTGGGTTTTAAAAAGATACCAATGCATCCGATGCCTAAGAAAGCCAGAGACAGGTTACTTACTATATAAATAGTGGTTCACATTTGGTTTTAATTCTTCCCATTTTATTTTGAAATATTTGTTTTTTAAGGAGAGTCTTCCAGAAAGCCTTTTGATTGGCCTGTTCTTCGTTCCACTTTTACTCCGACTAGGTAAACAGTATAGAAGTGAGGGAAACATTTTGGGTAAACAGTTGAGAACAGGTTGGAAATAATGTCCTTGTTTGGATAACTTTTAAAGAAATACATCCTTGCATACGGATTTTTCTGTTGGAGAGTTTAGATTATTTTCTTGTCGAAAAGTGTCCCCCTCGTTAGAAGTCAAGATGGAGAGTGGCTGGCAGGGATCGTTGGGCATGGCAGATTTCGGGGTTGCTGGTAATGTTTCTTAAAAGCGGTGTAAGTTACACACAGATGTGCTCACTTGATGACAGTTCATCAGGCTCTATGCTTTTGTTTCCTGTACTTTTCTATATGTATGTTAATTCTTCGAGTGCACGTTACAAAACAGAGGGCGTGGAGTGAAAGATGACGTCATTCGGGCAGGTCCAAAGGGATGGGTGCAGTAACGGGGCGAGGTGAGAGGACGGTAACTCACTCAAGGGGCGGTTTCAGGACAAAACCCTGCCTGCCTGCCATCGAAGCACGTGACAAGGGCGCTGATGACAGGAGTCCCACCATGTCAAACGATCGCCTTAGTCTTCCCGATAAATCTAACAGCTGCTGCAGGCTTTGTCTGTGCTTTTGTTTTGTCCATAAAGTAGTCACCACACTAGTTACCTTTTCCCAGGTGAATTCCTCCACCTCTGTACTTGCTCCCCCAACCCCACCCCCAAATCTGCCAGCACCTCTGTATCAGTCATGCCCTGTCTTTGCCCCTCCAGGAGTTCCTTTTCTCCAACCTGGAAAAAAGTCTCTTCCTGTCCTAGGAAGTGTCTTCCCACAACCCAGCTCCTTCCCCAGTGTTTGCCTCGTCTCCCGTCACTTCCTCCCCTGCGTGCAGCCTCCCGTTCCTCTATTTTTAACTGTCCCTTAACTCCGCACAACTCGAAAACGGTTCCGCTGGTCCGTTGCGGTGTCGTACTGCATTGCATCGCGTTGATCTGTGTGTCGCCCACCCCCTCACTCTCGGACTAGCAGCCGTGAGCAGACGTTGTTTGTTCATCTTCATATTAGCAGAACCAAGGACAGTGTCTTCTTTTCTGAAAAACGCACTTGTTGTTACCACCAGGATTCTCTTGAGTAAATGACGCCCGGTGCCATGAGGTGAGAGCACAGCCCACCTCCTTCCTCCCTGCGCCGCTGCCCCTCCCGTGGGGTTTATCTCTTCTGACTCAAGTTCCCGTCCCGCAGGGAAGGTTGGTCCTGTTGGCTCTGGGCTCAATCCTGCCTGCCATGTCCTCCCCTAGAACAGCCAAGTGCCCAGCTCATGGCAGGGACTTCGTAAACGCTCCGCGAATGAATGAATGAGCGAATGAATGAAAAGCAAGTGTGGGAAGTGACTCTGACATAGATTGGCAAAGTTCTCGGGGCTGGTCCAGAGAGAAGACATTTCTAATGTTCATCCTTCCTGTACCTTAGACTAGAGCAATGTTTTTCAAACTGTTTGTTCAGATCAATTAGTGAATTGTGAAATCAACTTTGTGAGCCATAATTGATACTTTAAAATAAAGTAGAATAGGATAGAACAAAACAGGAATAGGATAGGCTGGAATGGAATGCAATGGAAGAGAAAATATCAGTGAACTGCAGGTGGTAAAAGCGACATTTCATACAACGCTTTGTCAGTTATATAATTGTCCACATATGCACAGTTGCACACACACCCACACCCACACACACACACCCACACACACACACCCACACACACCCCCCCCACACACACACCCCCTCACACACCCCTGTCTTAGACTTCCATTTAAATATTTCTCACATGTGTCAGGGTAAAAACATTGGAAAGCTACTCCCCTAGTACCCTATGCAGGGTAGAGTTTTCGGAGCTTCAGAAGGTAGATGGCCATGAGAGAAATTAGGTTCTCGTAACGATCAGCAAAGTTGGAGCTGCTTATTTCTTTATTATTTTTGTAATCTTTTGGTATTTTTGGCAGCACAAAGTCTCCTAAACAAGTTAATCTTCAACTCAAAAGCACAGTTCACTTCGCAATATCTGGAAATACTTTTTGAAACAAGGGATGGATAAATCAACTATCTTGATAGGATATATTAATGCACCAATGTTGCAGAAACACTACGCAGGGCTCAGTGTGGAGATAGCATGTATCCCTTCTTTTCTCTATCAAAAAAGTTTTGAAATGTTTCAGATAATATAGAATATTTAATATAGTTTAGGAATATTTTTACTTGATTCTCAATTCTCTAAAACTGTCCTCAGGGTTGGGTCTGCCTTTACATTTTCTGAATTTATTAGCAGTTTCTTAATGAAATCTCACTTCATTTTCGTAATCTTTAATATATCTGATTTCCTAGCTGTCATTCTAATGAAACTGCGCAGTGACTTCGCTGCGATCTGTCCCCTTTGCTTCCCTTTGACCATGTTACCCTGTAGCCGAGAGTTCCATTAGGGCCCCTGTCACTGGGGCTTGCTCCGGACACCCTTGTCCAGCTGGAGACAGTTCCCAGAGCCCTGACCAGGGACGAGGGGCGATGTGGCTTCTGTGAGCACTGTGGTCGGGGTGACATGCCTGCCTGCAAAGGCAGAGGGGGGTTAGTGCTACCTGAACCATGTGGCTGAGAACGGGAAGAGGGTTGACATCCGAGGTCTAGAGAAGATGACCAGACAGACGCAACAAGGGCACTTCCTCCCTGCCGGTCCCTTGGCTCCCAGGCTCCATCCCGTACCCAGCTGTTCTCTGTACCGCTGACTGTGGAATGCGTGCATGAACTGAACCAATGTGGGAGGCTCAGCTGTCACATGTGAACATTGTTTATTAAAAATATTTTCTTTCTGTATTTCCTAAATCCAGATTGTGTTCAGGAAGAAAGCAAGCAAGCCTGAAGCTGTCAAGGCATAGAACCAGACCAGGCAGGGTAACGCCAAAGAATTTCAGGTACGTAAGAGCAGTTTTGTGACATTTTCTCAAAACTTGTAGTAATCGTAAAGGGGAGATGGCGAACGAACAGTGACCTCCGGTTTGGTGGGATGTTTGTCAGAGTGCAGGCCACATGATTATCGTCTGCGATCTGAAGGAGAGGATGCCAGCTCTGGGGTGCGGGGGGTGAGCCCACAGCTCAGAGGCCTTCTGATCTAGAGCACATTTCTAGAAGTTCTTCCAAAGTACACAGACAAGCAAAAGGTGTTTCACCTTCCTGGCACCGCTCAGGGTCAGAGTTTCTGTTGAAGGCTCCGACAGACACCGGGTCCTACAGATGGACAGAGTGACCCAGAGGGAACCATGGAAGTCTGGGGCCCTTTTTTAGTTTTATTCTTGTGCTTTAGGAGACCTTTGCGAGAAAAAGGATTGAACTCGAGAAACTTTGTATACGAAGGCGCCATAAAAATATTTCCGGGAGGGAGGGAAGGAAAGTTGTTTGGTGGGTGCAGAGCTTCACGTCTGCAAGGTGAGAAAGTTCTGGACACTTCAAGTTGTTTGGTGGGTGCAGAGCTTCACGTCTGCAAGGTGAGAGAGTTCTGGACACCTCTCTCACAACAGTGAAGATGCCGAACACCAGCAACCCGAATAGTTAGACATGGTCACGATGGTAAATGTCATGTTGTCTTTTTACCACAGTAAAACAATACTTCGTTGTATATGTTTTTTAAAATCCTGTCTAAGTAGGAAAATTAGATCCCTGTCTCCTCATTGCTTTTCAGTGGTCCCTAGAGTCTTGCTACAAGGGATTAGAATCCTAATCAGGTGTTTCAGAGCTCTGTGCCACGTGGTGGTCACCTCAGTAATAGTAACAGTGACAAGAACCAGGCACACAGAAGTTTTAATGGCCTTATCCAGGCTCATGCCTTGGTGCAAAATACTGTCACCCCACCCGATCAGCATCCGGAGTTGGCCGTATCCCGCGGGCTGGAATGCTCTGCGCTAAATTATGGAGAGCTGCGAGCCAGACAAGGAACTCGGTAAAATTTACATAAAGGGATGTGGCATAGTTAATGATAATTTGATGGTCTCCTTTGCCACTCAAAATAGAGTAAAACAGATGACTGTGAATGAGAAGCTTGACCCAGTTCTCCGGGACGAAGTGCACCACGGCCACTGTAAAGTTCATTCTCGTGGCACGCGATTTCACGAGGTGACACCTGTAGGAGCATCCGGCGCAGAGCCAGACGCAGAGCACAGGCTTCTGTCCCTTCTGCTCTGTGAAGTAGGCGCAGCAGCGCTCCGCGGAGAGCGGGCGCCTCGCTGAATAAGTGGACAGCAGGGCTGGGCACGGAGCTCGCGATGCCCTAGAGTCCAGCGTGAGAGCAAGGACGCTGTCTGTGGGAGACGTGACTAAGCCGACGACACTGGAATACCCTGCAGCTCCAGAGAGGGCACACGAGGAAACTTGCTAAAACTTTAGATGCAATAAAAAAGGCAGCGAAACCCACGGAAGCTCAGACAAAGGCGGCTGTGCGCACAGACGGAGGTGGCCGTGGACGGCGCTCGTTTGTGGCGCCTCCACACGGGGCCTGCGGCGTCGGGCCCCGTCCTCCCGTGGCTCAGGGGAGTCGGTGGGCAGGAAGTGGCGGGGGCCAGGCCACCCTGCAGCTAGGAACCCGCGCAGGACCTGGGTCCCCACTGAAGGGGATTGCCGCGAGGGGCTGCCGGCACACGATGGGGTGGCATCATGTGGCGACAGGACGCAGCGCCGGTTAAGACCGGTGGCCACGCAGAAGAGAGGGGTGAGGGCCGAGGGGGTGGGAAGGGCTTCCGGAGAAAGCCGTGGCGTTTCGAATGGTCCCCAGAGTGGGACCTTGCCAGGCAGACAGCTGATCCGCAGAAGAAAAGACAGATGAACGGGAAAAGGAGCGAAGTTAGTGATACTGATGTCAGTAATGACAGTCGTAGGGCACTGTAGCCCTCAGAACGCACGTCATGTGCTGCGTCACGGACACGCGTGTGCGTGTGCGCGTTCCTCTTCAGGAACACCACTGTGACCAGGGCCTGAGGGAAGAGGACAGGGAGCACGAGGCGAGTCCCCACGCCCAGTCCCCCCGCCCCCTCTCCTCTGGGACCCCCTCGCTCCGCCCGCTCCGTCTTCCTGCAGGGCCTTTGTCCTTCCGTGCTCGCTGTGTTAGGGGTGTCTCAGTCCTGGGGGACAGAGTCTAGGAGACAGTGACGCTGATTCTCACTTTTCTCAGCGTCCTGAAGGACAGTGTCAAGACAGTGTGCGTCATCATCGGGCTCTAGTACTAGGCTCACCGCACCCGCGAGTATACGTATTCTGTACATATGCACCGACGAGTGCTCAGAGTCCGCAGACATCGCTTCCTCGCCCACGCGGGCACGCGCCGGGGAAGGACAGGTGCGTGCACGCTGAGTAAACTCCCGCCTCCCGGGACGGCAGGCCCGAGGCCGGGCCAGAGGGCTCTGCGGCTGGAGCGTGGCCGCAGGGCTTCTCTGCCGCCGCCGCCGCCTCACTGGCTCGGCAGCTCATCACGAACCGCGGTTAGCTGGAGTCTTTCGTTATGTTATCTGCCAGCTACTCTCATGTCCTCTGTCTCCGAGAGCGAGAAGAACCTCACTTAGCTTCTCGAATGTCTCCCTCCACCGAGAATTTTGCGTGACGCTTGGTCGGGCTCCGTAAAAATGTAACTTAGAGACTGTCTCAGCAGGGCAGTGTACGGTACAGAAATTATGTGTGGCAGGGTGACAGGAAAGGGGGTACAGTCGTTCCTCGGTGTCCAGTATCTGTGGCGATGGGTCCCAGAACCCCCCATACCGAAATCCATGGACGCTCAAGTCCCTTATGTAAAATGGTTGATGTTTGTATACAACCTACATACGCCCTTTTGTATACTTCATATCACTTCTACATCGCTTATAACTGCTCCACACGTAGCCGTCACACTGTATCGCTTAGGGAACGATGACAAGAAAGGAAAAGTCGGTACGTGTTCAGACGCAGCCGTGGTGCCTCCTACACCGGACAGGTCAGCAATGTGACATTTCTTTTCTGAGTGTTTTCTATCTGTGGGCAGTGGAATCTGTGGACGTGAGCCCGGGGACATCGCGACCACACTGTGGCCTTAGGGCAGTGGCTCTGGCTTGAGCGCGTGGGGGCCCTGGGGGGTCTGCTGCGGCACCCACTGGGGGCCCCACCCTCCTGCACCTCCGCCCCCCATAGCTCCTCATGAGTTTCGGGTGATGATGCATCTTTGAAAATCACGGGCTTAGGGTAATTACATTTCATTGGCTTTAAACCAGGGTGGGGGAAAAGATGTTCGGCGTTTGGTTTGTTTACTGCAGTGGCTGACTCACATCGGGGACTCAGAAATCCCGTTCAGAGATGACAGTTCTGCGCGAGCTCTAAGGCTGTGAGGGGGACACCTCAGCCATTGTCCTCCCGCGTCAGGGTGGCAAAGGGACTGCAGTGGAGCGTGTTGGAAATGCCACTTCTTCCGTGAGGAAACACGGCCGTTAATGAAGCAGGAGAGGGCCGGGCGGGGGGAGAGGCGTTGACTCCTGTCTGGATCTAAGCGCACCTTGTTCTCACGAGGTGTGCCGCGCTGGGGACAGCACGGGGTTAAGGTGTCCTGCCAGTCCGCCTCCCCACCCCGACTCCACCTATGGTCCAGGGAGGTGCTCGCACCGGTGCACAGTGGCCCCAAAGCCAGCCTGATGGAGGCCATGGAAGGTGGCGGTGGTTAGCAGCACTTCCCACTCGGCGCCCCCCACCCCACCCCAGCCCAGGCACCCCAGGAAACCTTACTCAGTGCGTAGACCACTGAGGCTGGACCTCAGGAGGGACTCAAAGCCACTATCTAATACTGTTGAGCTCAGAAAAACCAGAAGCAAACTTGTGGATTTGGCGTGCGAGAGACACCTCAAGAAAGTGCCAGGAGCCACCAGGAAAACAGCCGCCCAAGGGGCCTGGTGGGGGGGGCCCCGGCCCGCACGTGCTGGGTCTGCGCTCGGCCATGCTCTTCACGTGCTCTGAGCTGGGAAAATGTGCTTAAGTCCTCAGCCTTGGTTCTTTACCCGTGATTAGCGGCCGTGGAGGTTTTTATTTCATACGGTGTGCACAGTGCTGTGACCGGTATGTGCACGCCCACCCCTGACTTATCCATGATTGGGAGAGATCCCGGGATGCTGCGTCCTTGGTCACAGGCGAGCCTTCGAGGCGTGTGGTCCGGTGGCCTTCCTGACGGTTTCTAGCCTTTTACGCATAAGGACAGCATGTGGGATGCCCGTGTCCCAGCATCCTTGATGTCACAGGGCAGTGTTACAAATCTCGATTGTTTGACGTGGCAGCGTGCATCTCGTTGTTGCGTTGTTTGGCAGTGCTGTGATAACTACGCGAGTCGGATGTTTTCGTGTTTCTTTTGTGAATTGTTGGTTTATGGCTCGTACCCATTTTCCTGTTAGTCTATTTGGGTTTTCCTTACACTTTTACAAGAATTCTTTAATAATTTTTTAAGTACTCCCGAATTTCGAGTATGCTTTTACTTATATATGTGAGGTGCTTTGGTGTCTACATATTTCAATAAAACATTTCTTAATAAAAATGATGTAATGTACCAGAACTGGCAAACGCACATCAACAAAATAGGATGCTTATGTGTAGAAGAAAACGATACTAAATACAGCCGAGGTGAGTGAAAAAAACGGGGTCAGTAATGTGCGGTTTGACATTTTTTAAATTTGGAAGAGCACAAAAGAACGACAGGTGCAGGCGTCCATTTCTGGGCCCGCAGTCCTGCCAGTGGCCCCTGCAGAAACCAGCCCCAGGCCGGCAGCACCTGAACCAGAAGAGCGAAGGGTTCGAAACCAAAGCTGCAGAAAAGGCGAAAGGCTGGCGGGACGGAGTGAGGCCTCACATCGGCTCAGACCTGCTGGTTAACTCCACCTCGCCTAAAGCCAGCGACCTGCGAACACAGGACAGGCGGCTCGCAGTGTTCGTTATTGGAGTGCTTGACACTGGAGCAGTAGAAACTACTTTTTAAAAATATTGCTCTTTTTTCTTCATAGACTCGTTCTCTCACATGGGTCCCCTAAAGCAAAGGGGTCATGGGGAATGGTTTTCGTTATCCCTCAGTTAAAGAACTTGGCGTTTTTACCAAGAAGAGAAGCATGACAACCGGAGGGTACGAAAGGCCCCCAGTGCTTGTCCTCGCCCCGCAGTGGGCTGAGATGGGGGACAAAGAGAGGGAGGAGTAACTTCCTGACTCTCCGGATTGTTAAATTTGTAAACAGCTGAATGCAAAAGGGGGCAGATAGGGCTCCAGAGAAATATTAAAGTATACCAGTGCCATCTCCAGACTTTCGACAATCTCGTTTAGCTCCAGCCAGATCAGGGGTCCTGATTACACCCACACAGGCTGCTGCAGACCGTGTTTCTAAATTACATACGGGTTGGCACACCAGTGCCAACTGCACGACCTGGA
>NW_011889071.1:1119364-1129238 GCF_000151845.1 Pteropus vampyrus | reverse complement strand
TCATAATTATATCAGATAATATCTATTCCAGTATATTTTGGTGAAAAGGAATAGGTCTGTTTTCTTTTCCAAATAATTATTTGCTAATGTAAAGGTAACATACGTTCACATCAAAATTTTGAAAATGACAGAAAGTATAAAGAAACTGAAAATCATCCATAATCCCACGACTCAGGAATAACCACTGCAAACATTTCGATCCTTCCTGTTTTTCTTTCCTGTGAATATATATATTTTTTCTTTTGCTCAAAGTTCATAACCTCTCTCAGTTATCTATACTGCTTTTTTCTCACTTACCTTTATAATCCTATGGCTGCACATTTCTAATCAGAATTTCTAAACACGTCGTGAGGAATGGAAGTGAAATCAAATCCACACGCTACTCAGTAGGAGTGCAGAAGAGGCGCTCTGTGGGACTCGAGTGCCTCTGTGGAGTCGAAACAGGAAGGCGAGAAGATGCTGTGGAGCGCGGGTGGTCAGCTCCCAGCCACAAACCCTCGAGCTCATCTGCCGGCCCCGAACTCAGTGGCTCTTTTGGAAAGATCGAAATTTTAGCCAGTTCCTCCATAAGGCAACATGTGGGTCATTCATTTGTGTGTCACAAATGCACAGAAAGCTTTACAACAGGCAATTTCTGAATTAAATTTTCTCTCCTGGGAAATTAATGAGAGACCATTTAAGAAATCATTCAAGATATGAGCTAATTGTTTAGACAGGAATCCAGGGTTAATCTCTAGGCATACGAGCGCTATTCCACACTTCATGGGTCTCTGCAATTAATAACAGGAAGCAGTTTCAAGGTAACTTGAAAAGCGAAGTTAAATTTGAACCTGATCACTTTGGGTATCAAGACTCGTAATGGAGCAGCGAATGTCATAGTAAAATGACCTAACGCGTCGGGACGGAAATCGAGGCAGAAGCCAACCAGACTTGGCTCCTCTGGCGGGGATTCTTCCCAGCGAATGGCACCGAATGGCCAAGCAATCTTACACACAGCCTGGAGACTGGCTTCCTTTCAAGAGAAATATTGAAAGGGACATAGATGACTTTTGAAATAATGTTGGATCGGGAAAGGTCTTTATAAGGCACTGAAGGCAGAAACCATAAAGGAAATATTTATTTGACCATGTTAAAAAAAAAAAAAAAGCCTATACATTTACATGCAAAAATCTACACAGCAAAAAGGTAAGATAACGTAAATAAAATCACGTTAAAAAGCTGTTTGCAGGTGGGGCTGGATCATAGGAAAACGTACCTCTGTCCGTTGTGGGGGTTTTGAATGTCATTAGTTTGCGGGGCTGAATTCAGTCTGAGCGCCTGACCATTCTGCCGACCAACTGGTAATTTGTTTTGGGTTGGAATAAGAACCTTGTAGAGACAGGCCTTTGCAATTACAACAAAATAGCCTCTAACAGGGTTTTTCTTGAAAAACAAAAATTTTACTTCATTGGGTGGCTAATAATTACAGGGCTGCAGGCTAGCAGAGCTTCGTGGCCTTTGAAGACTAACGAGTCTCGCTTTACATGCTGATCCTGCACTTGGAAGCCCAGGTTACTCATAATGTGCCCCACGGTTTTCGTCTGTGAAATTGACGTAAATGCCTACCATACCAGGTTTACGTGACGATTAAATGAGAGAATGCACAGTAGGCCCCGGGAGAGCACTTGGCAGACAGAACGTTTCTGAGGACGTGGTCACTGGTAACACTCGGCGTTCCTTGGTCAGGTAAGAAAAAACAGCAGCGCTTAAGCAGCCCAGACTGTAACAAGGACGCACATGGAACCAGGTTGGGCACCTGGCTGCCGGAAGACCGCATTAAGGCACCGTTTCCTTCAGTGACAGCCAGTTTCGTCTCAGTAAAAGTACAAAAGCGGTGGGAAATTTTTGCAAAGAAAGAAATGGAATTTATGAAATATACCAGCGTATGCAGTGAACATGTTCAGTTTCTGGAAAAGTGGAATAGTTGTGATTTTAAAACAAATGGTGTATAGCCTACCTCTGAATTCTACATCTGCAGTTTTAGGATTTGGGTTGGAAACGTGTGATTGAAACAGCAAGCTAGGTCAGAGGTATGATTTTTTGCTTTATTCCTTTGGAATTCTCTGGACCATCAAAAGAATATTTTCCAAGAAGGTTAGCATCTAACTGAAGGAAACTTAGGTGTGACACTGATAAAATTCATGGCAGGAGATGAACCACATCCTATATAAAGGTCGTCTCTGCTGTGGGACAGTTTCCTAGGAGTGCCTGCGGGGGCCGTGGACATCTTTAATGACGCTTGACACGTATTACCAGACTGCTTTGCGGAGAGCCTCTTCCAATATCCCGTGGTCGCAACTCACCTCATACCGGCCAGTGTAGAGTATTACAATAAAAAATAAATAAATAACGTCATCCATTTTTAGAATGTTTTCATTTATATTTGAAATCGAGTTACACTGAATTATTTTTGTGTTTCTTTGCCATGTAAATGGCATTTTGATGGCAAGCACTATTATCAGAGCACCATACTGACAATTACCCAGTATGTAATGGGCCAGAAATTTTATTGAAAGTTAAAAAAAAAAGTTTTTAACAATAGATTAAGGAAGAACTGTATCTGTGACTCTTATTTATGTAGAGTTTTTTGTTTCCAAAAATGTGATGGCCTTCTATTAATCCACAAGGTGGGGCTATTCTGATCTTACAGTATTTTAATTTTAGTGTTTAAGTCATATAGTTTTAGTATTCGTATTAAGCCTAAATCATAACCATTCCACTAAATCATTAAAGAAAAAAGAACTGTATCCAATTTCTAGCTCATGATACTTGCCATTGATATATATATTTGTAAGTTTACATTCAAAAGGACTTTTTGTTTCTGTGGAATATTTTTCATGCAGTTAGTATGTGGTAGCATCAGGTAACAGCAGTGGAATGTTTGTTTATTTTTTTAAAAAACAACCAAAACTTTAACTTTTAATGTTTAGGCTTAGATGCTCTAATAAAGGGACTTAGAAATGTCAAGGGAAAGAAGCTTGGGAAACAAGCTTGGGAAACAAACACACATAATTAAATCTTTCTCACCAATCTTAACTGTTACCAGCCACCATTATATAACCCTGGTATCATCTCCAGTTGTTATGTTCCATTCTGCATTTCTGGGATTTTCACCCTAGAATCACATAGTTCTTTTGTTGGCTTTTCTCGCCCCACTTCACGTGGGCTACTAACCTTAATCAAAACTTCCATGTAATTGAGTCAGTGGCTTTGGCTGTCTTTTGTAGCGAGCCTGTGGAACAGGATAACTGAAAATTGGCTATTCTCATGTGACAAAAGCAAAAACCAGGAGAAAAGAGGCACGTGGAGCCCACCATCCCGTGACCCCAAAACTTTCCGGCCCCCCCCACCCCCCGGGAGAGGCGTCCTCGGGGAACTCCCACTCAGAAGCTCTGTGCAGGGACCGCCAGACCAGCCACCCTGGTTCATCCTCCTTAGCGCTGCCCACAACTTCTAACTTTACAGATGATTGAAAGGAGAATGCATGAGAAATAGCTTTTAGGAAGAAACTTTTTATTCATATAGAGAACATTTTAAGACGGTCATACATTGTTCTGAACAAGGATTAAATGGGCATCATGAAAATGGTCGTAGGAAGATCATTTCAATACTGTACACTAATGTGTTTGCTGAATGAATATTAAATTTCACAAAGAGGTGTCCATCCATTTAAGGAAATCTAGATTTCAGTACCAATTTACAACCAAAAGAGGATAAGATTTTTTTCATGTATTGACGATTATAAATTACTCGCTACTAACCATATATACTGTATTGGAAAAATTGGTTGGAATCGACAGGTAGTTTCATAGCAAGTCCCTGAATGTAGCCTTGGGCCTCTTTGACGTGTCTTAAGCAGGAACTACTATGAGTCATTTAGTCTTGCACCTAACAGGAAGAACTTTAATTGCACCCAGCTTTCCCTGGTAAGAATGGGCACAGCCCAGGAACGACGATTGGTTACCTTCTGGCAAGAGCGACTGAAAAGTCAGATGGGGGTTGGGTGTTTGTGTCCTTTTTAAAATGCGGCTATGACATTCCTGGGCAGGGCATGCTGGTAGTGGAAATAGTGAAGGTCGTTCAAACCACTGAATTCTCTGCTCTACAATACAGAAACCGGCAGACTTACCCCAAGCCTAAGGTCTCCACACCCTCCTTCTCTGCCTGCACCCCACATCTAAAATGTTAGGTCTCAGCATAAATTGCTTTAGGTCTTTATTCTAGTAGGCATGCAAAGAAAAGCTCCAAAATCCTAACTGTCCTGATCATGAGGATCGTATGGCGTTTATAATTATCTACCTATAAATGTATGCAAATTACAAATACGTAAATACAGAAACAAAAATCTTCTATTAGAAGTTGGTGAGAATGAAGATGATAGAGTTAGAGATTTTTGTTCATAGACTGACTTCATCATGAAAAATTACATCTAGGATCTGTGATAATTTGGTGTTTTTCTACTACCAGTATCCAAACAAGCAAATGGCAATACTTTTAGGCTTGGGGAGGCTTCCTAATGAGAAGTATGAGGTCACAGATATCTCTCACCTTAAAGTAGGGGCAGTAAATTGGCCTCATCTTGAATACCAGCACCAGTGACTTAGGAGCAATGGCGTATAGCCCCTCGTGGAGTTGGTGATCAATGAGAAATATTATTTTTAGCCATTAGCTCTGTCTGCCTCAAGGGTAGGTACGGGGTAGCAGTACACTCACCTTATATTTGCCATTCTTGACTTAATCTTAGACGTTAATTGGCACACTATTCAGATATGAGTCCAAAATCTTCTCACTTAGTAGCTGTGAGCCCTTGGGCAAGTTACTTCCTTAAGTGTCAGTTTCCCCATTTGTAAAATCAGGATAATAAAAATGCTTGTTCTTGTAGGGTTTTTATTTTTAAAGGATTAATGGATTAATGTTAGAAAATATTTAAAGCAGGGTCTGGCACATGATAAACATTCTATAAACAAAAGCTACTATTACTATTATTATCATCCACGAATATTTTTAAGTTAAGTTGATGGGTAAAGCTCTGAGCCCTGGAAGCATAACAAGATAAAAGTGAAGCCTGCTCTAGAGGTTTGGCTGAAGCCCAGGGCCCCACCTACTCTGCTCCAGCAAATTCCACACCCAGAGAGGCATCTTCAAAGAACCCCTACTATCCCAGGGCACAATTCGAAAATCCCTGAAGAAGGTTATTTACAAGTGAAAACAATGCTCCTTTTTTGAGGTTTGCTCTGCATTTTTTAGCCAGTTAGGCTTAAATAAGAAAGGTCATAGTCAGGGCAAAATGGCCAGACTTAAGGCAGAGGGAAACCTGCTGTGAAGACGCGGCCAGCGAGGAAAGGACCCGGAATCAGGCAGTGAGTGCACGTGGTCGCCGTTGGAATAAAAAAAATGTTACTTGAAATTATTTTTGGCAAATAAAATAGGGTTAACGTTCACTTGAGGTTAGCTTGAGGATAAAGTGGACCCTTGGTTTTGTATTTATATCTAAAACGTGACTAGATTTGGTTAAACGAATTCAGCCAGGAAAAAATAACTCCCAAATGGTCAGGACGTATCAAAGGAAAACATTTTTCAGTTATTCACCAGATTTACCTGCTCAAATAAGGAAAGTTCGTGTGAACTTCTGCAGTTTATTCTCAAACCTTTCTATATCATATCTACAAATCATGTAAACTTTTGCTGGAAGAGTCCTCTTGTCAATATATCATCCCTCACCAGACTTCTATAAGTCCCTTTTCCAATGTCCACGAGTGAGAGAGCCACACAGATGAGTTACAACTTTACTTTTTAGAAGCCTTGGAAAACTTTCAACTAAGAAACTAAAATATTAAAGGCCTTAAATATATACCATATTCTAATAAATTAATCCCACAATGGAAATACTTTAAACATATTTAAATTATGATGCTGGGACTCAATTACACCATACTTTAATCTTTAGTTTCAGTTGCTTGAGATTTTGCTTCAGTGGCATGATCAAGTTCTGCTTTCTGTATGTACATGTGGCCAAATAAAACCGGCAGGCTCTTTTTTAGGGTGTACGAAATGCCAGATTTTGCCTGTGCAATTGCCTCGTTAGTCGTCTCCAGCCACGAATCCTGTTAGCGAAGGTGGGAATGTAAGAAAAAAAGGTTCTGTTAAAAAGCAGGAGCTTAATGACAGTATGACATGCTGGGAAAATGCTCAGATTTTTCAAGTCACTTCCTTTATGGATGCAGAAAATGTACTTTTACAGCGGCAAACCGGCTCATGCAAATGTATTCATTTTTAGCTTGCAGAAAAATATTACATCTGCATCATTTATGCTTTGTTTCCCAAAAATGGCCATTCCGAGGTCTGGATTAGAGTCACAATGATACTTCATAGAAATTGGTTATATTAAACACAAACGTTATAACAAATTGGCATGGTGTCAGTGAGTGATGAACTCTTAAAGAGTAAAAACATCCGCTCTTTTTCTCTCGTGTCCATAAATGGCTGAAAATGGCAATGAATTGATCACCCACCCAGGCAAAAAGTGCTAGGATTCTCAGCTTTCATGTTCTAGAATTTTCCACTGAGATACAGATGAAGGATTTGGTGGTAGCTTTCCAACAGTTTGCAGTAAACTTTATAAAACGCGTTTCGGTAACTACTTTTAATGAATTTCTTGACTCATATTTTTAAATTTCAAACATTGAGAAACAATACCTTGCTAATGAGCATTCAGTAGTTTTTAGGACTTATTGGCTACCTGCTGAGGAGTGTTCCCATGCTTCCTTCTTGGTGACATAAATGCACTAGAACAGTAATGCATCATCTTTTTCAAAACAAGTATAAAAAAAAATAACGAAGCAGCCATAATTATAAACCTGCCGTGCTGCTAAAAGACGAGGAACGGCTTGGGCCTGATGGAGCTGAAGTCTTACAAGACTTAATAAAAGTGAAACATTTCTCACATCTTTTAGAATATGACCTAAAATGCGATTAAAGGAAAAAAATAACTCATCTTCCTTGTAATACATTTTCTAAAGGGAGTTGAATCATTAAATTTATATGTTAAAATTATACCGCATTAAGAAATCAATTCATTATGAAATTCTTGAAAGCCTAGGATTAAGCAACATTCAAATTTTTCATATCGAGCCGCAAATTTAATTCTTGGAGAAGCAACTATAATGTTATGTTAAGTGTTAACATACCTCTGCCAGCAAATTAATATTCTACTTTAGAAGAAATATTTTGGGGCGCTTTTCTTTAACACCTCTCTTTGGGCATCAGTTTTCCATATTAAATATTTGATGCTTCGCCTTAAAATGACGGGTGAAATTCTAAACCGGAAAAGGGTGTACAGTTTGGTTTCTGACATGAAAACACAAAACTGTTTATGAGGAATGAAAAAACTTCAAGGTCCTAAGCACTCCTGAAATATAAACACTCTCCCCGCTTCAGTTTCCACTGTTACACAGACCATTATGTGGAAGGACATGAATCTCTCTAGCATCGAGAGATGGAATAAGCAGATTTGAACTCAACTCAGTTTACAGAACTAATAGAAGGACCTCAAGCTCAGATGACCTGCTGTATGAGGCAATGAACATTATGGAATGAGTTCAAGCAAAGGCTGGATAAACGTGTACAGTAGCTGTTTCTAATGTTCAGTTCAGAGATTCTCTTGGTCTGTATAGTTAAGAGACACATATATGTTGATATGACATGATAAAGTCAGCCAGACACCACGTCATCAAATAGTGTTAACATGGCTGGCATGCGTGAAATATCTTTAGAAAAATCAAGGTTATAGTTCTTCTAAGGGCAACTTTGCTATGCAATATCAACTCGTGGAGACTCCATATAGTAAAATGTAAGTCTAACAGCCTTCTGGTAGTGCAAGAGAAAGAACTGTGACCTTCTGTGCATCAAACAGTGCACAGTATCATTTAAACAGATATGTGTAAACTCTGAAGCGAGGTCAGCGATGAAAGTCTCCAGGGCTTGAGTCGCTGTGATCATCTGGGACTGAATGAGGCCCGGGAAAGTGCCCAGCACAGAGTGGAGGGACTACCGGGACCTGCAGGGTCAGGAGAGGAGAGCTGGGTGGAGGAAACGAGCTGCTAGCAGAGCGAGGTGCGGGGGTGCGGCTTTGGCTCTTCGGTCTTCAGTGGCCTCGATGAAGGTAGATCCATCACATATCGATGCTGCGGTCCAGCGTGCAGGGGCGAGGACGGGATGGGACGCCCGGACGGCACCCCCGTCGCGGGCCGAGGGCCTGTGTTCCCCGCGCTCCATCGCAGGTGCTTTCAGAGTGTCTCCGACACGTCTGACGGTCCGGGCAGGATCTCATTAAGCAGAAGAGCAACACAACTCGTTGTAACTCCCTTGTAATCAGACCATCTGTGCTGATTAATTTTAATCTTAGTAATAAGGAAAAACGCTTGGAACTATTTTCGACCAATGTTGAAATTGTTTTAAATAGAAATTTTGACTATGAAGAATTGTGCTCACTCTGTAGTTGGTCCATTTGACAGGTACTAATGAGAGCCTGCTCTTGCAAGAGACTGAGCTAGACAGTTGCATCAGATCGTCCTCGGTGGGGCTCGCAGTGGGCACCGAGCTGTTTGAAACGGTGACCCTGAATCCCGATTGTTTTAGTCTTTAGTGTTGGGAATTTATTTTTCCATAGGCTTGATGGGAAGTGTTCTAGTCAGACTCACAAGCTTAGCATTTTCAAGCTATGTCGAAGATGAAGGACAAGTCCAATTTACTGACACTTTTTATGAATGTAGCTATTAACGAAGGACTCCCAGAGTTTACATCCTAAAGGCTATGGAAAGGCAATGCCATAGTGCTCAATGAAGGTTGTGGCTTCGTGTAAAATAAAAGGATCTTTTAACATAAGATAAACTGATAATAAAAGGGTCTAGATTAGAAAGGTATATAATTTTATCAGCAAGTGACAGTCTCTTCTTCTTAAGCTCTGGGTGTATTTCTGAGTTGGCTGTTTCTCTTAGTGAGGAGCCAGGGAATGGAGGACCTTGTGTGCTGGGGTGTGGCATTTAACTGAATTCTTATGAAGGTCTTGTTTAATCAGAGCCAAGATGGTAAGGTTTTTATCCTTCTCAGCTAAAATGGTGCTGCTTAAGTGTTAAATCTTGTTGCTACTCCAGATTTGTAATTCTGGAAAGGAAAAAATTCACTGAAAAGGGAAAACCTCATGGATGTCAGGAGGCACATGTCTTTCAATGCTTGCATCACAGGTACAAAAGCGGCTGGGAGGGAGGGGGGTGGGAAGCGGGGTACTTAGAGCTAACTCAGGGGTCAGCAGGCTGCAGCCCACTGCCTGATTCTCTGAGGTCTGACCAGAATGCAGCACACTATCCGTTTACAAACTATGACTTTCGCAGTAGAGCAGCACAAGTGACTAGTTGTGATGGAGACCTTGGGGCCCACAAAGCCAAAAACATTTACTGTCTGGCCCAAACCAGAAAAAGTTTGCTGACTCCTGTAGACTGTTAGAATCTGGACTGAAAAGCGAATTGTGTCTCACACACAGTGCGTGATATGAGACCACTGCGATTTTGGGCGCTGATTAGATCTTGGCTCTTAAGAGATTTTAGTGAGGTGTAAATATGCTATGCTAACAAAAGCACATAAAAACCGAGTAGATGCTTAGGCTCTCCTGTTCCTTAGGAAGAACTTGGGCGGGGGACTCAGAGACTTGTGATTTCGCCCTCTGAGAGGCACTGTGGCTCTTTCCCCACCCAGAGCGAATGCAGGATGAGCGTCAACCACAGCACCTGTGACTTTGGACAGGAAAACTCCACGAGGTCCAAGTCCCTTTATCTAGGCC
>NW_011889071.1:1089514-1118044 GCF_000151845.1 Pteropus vampyrus | reverse complement strand
ATGGAGATGGTGTAGGTTTTAAAAAAAATCACGAGGCTCTGGCACTGAGATCGCCATAGTAATATTCTGCTGTAGGTTGGGTCTGGTCACCTTTGCATGTTTGAGGACAGGGTCCCAAGGGCCCGGGATGGGTGAGCCCACACATATCCTGTGCTTGGTAACACGACCTTCTAAACAAAATCTGCTCGTCACATGCCATTAGATACAAGCGGGCAAAATGAGAACGGTACGGACGTCTTTAAATCATTCACTTGGTAATTCTGTGTGCAGACTATGTGCCAGCTGTTACATTTGTGCCAAGATGACTGTCTTTTGCATCTGTTTCACTGAGATTCTAAAATGTCCCTAATTATGCTTGGAAGATAAGAATTTTATTGCCAGATTTTGTGATGGGAAAAAGAGAAAGGTCTCTGGCTGATGGTCAGAGGGCAGTGTTCATAGCATGTGAGGCACTGTGCAGCTGTGGACCCGACCCTATGTCCCATTCACTTTAATTAACTGAACAGATAACCTGTAGTCCATTTTTTCTTTCTCTAGTACAAAAAAGAAAAAGAGATTCATAACATACACTTAAGACCTGAAGGACCTTTAATTTTCTTAGCTAACCACAGATCCAGTCCTTTACCAGCTTCTACGCATCGGTCTGTGATGATTTGTAGTGAAATAGAAAAAGCTTAAGTGGCAACTTTTTTCCATAAAGTGAAACGTTTCTAAATTTTAACCGTGCCCTTTTTGGTGTCAAAATATCACGAGACATTTATGCATACCTACTCTTCTCAATGTTTTTACTAAAGCAGACAAAAAACTGGCAACTACAAAGGTCTGAAAAATTTAAAAACAAAATAAAAAAACCTTTAGAAATGTTTGGTCAGTACTGCCTTAGCCAAAATGCTTTACGTCAGGTAATCTTTCACCTTACCTAGAACATCTCCAGTGGGAGGAAAGCAGGATTTCTTCTGAAGCAGGCCCATTTCATCTTTGGGTCATTATTAAATGTCTTTTTAATCTTGAGCCAGGCGGCCCTAACCTAACCCCTCGGAACCGTGCAGGTCGTCTCGGATTCTTCCGCAGCATCAGTTCCTTCACGGGGTCGAAGACCCTGGGCATCACATGCCATGAGGGCCCTGCCCCTCTCCAAACTACATCGAACCCTCATTTCTTTAAGTGAAGCCCGGATTTCTGGTCATTCTTTGATTACCTTTGTTCTATTACTAACCCCACCACAAAAAAAAACTAAAAAAAAAAAAAAAAAGCTGATTCAAAGACGTGAAATTTATATATTTACTTATAATCCATCAATCCACTGATAGGCAGTAAATATGGGATGAAGTGATTTACCTTTACTTTTCAATCCACTGCCAAAATTATGCACACGTTAATCACAGGGAAAATATTTTAATGTTTTTGAAAATCTGTAGAGAATCCCAAAACTAATGATGATGAAAGACAGATGACATGCTGATTACGAAACACGGCTGTTAACTAAAGCAGCAATGCATTTCTCAGAGGTAGCTTGCGTCACTTACGCACTTCATATAAAAACATCCGAAAACTCTAAGGATATTCTAGAATTCAAACTTGTAAACCTTAAGTACGATGATATCTGAATTAGACATTAAGTCAAAAGTTCGCAAAGGTATTCCTCTACCCCAATTAATCTAATTTTGTATGCTTGAAATGCAAAGAAATCTGAATTAAATGTCAGAGTCAACAAAATTCACAAAGCCAGAAGCAGTTTAGTGCTCACAAGTTTATATTTTAAGGTTTGATAAAGATTCCTGTGTATTTTCTAAATACACAGACAAAACAGTTTTGGAAGCTTACATACATGTCTTAGGACACTTATACTAGGTAGGTAAATTACATCAAAAAGTTGGTCTTCGTAAAAGGTCTTCCCATAGAGCTTTTACAAACAAACAGCAGGCAGAAGCAAGTGTTCTTTCTATGTTTACAGTGTTTAAATGCGGATTCTCCCGTCTCATGGCCTCGACCATCCCTCTTCTCAACCCCAAATTTTGTTCTCAATAGCCAGCGCACTCCAAATTAAAGTACCCAATGTCATCAGATTCCGGGCTTAAAGTGTGCTTATCCCGAACACATTTTAAATGATCCAGAACTGTTGAGCCTCACTGGAAAGCAGGGGTACAGCAGGAACAAAACTTTCCATTTTAAATCCTAAAGTGACTAAGAGAAAAACGCCTGGTACTTCTGAGCACATATATTGTGTACCATAGTTAAGTTTTAAGGATCTGGGTGACTGAACGGCACAAAAACTTGGGTTCACATCTAGTTCTTCATTTAAAAACCATCCTTTTAAAAATGAAAATGCCACAGCCAATTCCTAGCATGTACTACACTGATGTTGGGTGTCTTCGTTATGTCGGGTGATAAAAAAAAAACCACTGCCGTATCAGGAGGAAAGAGCAGTAAGGATATTTGGGGGAGGGAGGATTTGACACTCAGATTCCTACTGGAGCTGTTTTATAGGGAAAATGTGTCTCCACAGGCGAGACTCCTTTAAAGGGCTGAAATTGTACAGAAGTGTAACGAGGCAGTGGAGCCCCCTGCGAGGTTCCTGGCTCAGCCCCTCGGTGGCCGAGTCTCACGAGGCAGGTGCAAGGAGGTGGCTGGGAGCCTTTCCTCTTCCGTAAAGTGGAGACAATAGCACCTACCTTACAGGAGAACAGGTAAAATAAAGGTAAAGCGCAACAGCAGGTGTAGGCACTAAAAAAAAAAGGTAACTTTTGGAATCATTCAGAAAAATAAACTCTTCGTTCTTTGTTGACAAAATCCTAAAAATATAAATAAAGCTTATCAAAATTTTAAAATTTTGTGACTTTTAAAACCCGTCTTCCATCACACTTTCCCCCATACTATATACTACAGTCATCTCCGGGCCTTTGATACTATATTGTATTAGCGTAATTTTCCAAGCCTTGAACCGTTCACTTCCTGTTTCCTCCCTCTTTCCCCCCGACTTCGAATTTCTTCTTTTCCTCTTGGTTCACACTCATTATTAAACAACTGCCAGACAGCGTTCTAAGCGCTTTACACGAATTAAGTCATTCATGTCACTCTGCTCCGTCAGGATGGCTCTACCAAACCAGCTCGTGTTTTCCCCCAGAACTTCCAACTGCTTGTTCCTGTTCAGTTCCCCTTCCTCGAATGTTTCTTCTTTCAGCTCTTGACTGGCTAGGGTGCTAAAACCTAGCAAAACGCCTAGTGAATCTGGAAATGAAGGGCCAGTAACAATGACAAAGTGGGGACCATTTGGAGGTAACTGTCTCTGAGAATCCTAAGAAATAATGCACGATCTTGATTGACATGAGAGGGTCTGTTACTAGAGTGAATAGGAAAGAAACAGTTTATACTCTTCCCCTTCATTAAAATGAAAGGCTTTAAAATATTTTTCATTTAAAATATAAATTACAGGAGAAAAATTCAGCAAATGTGTAACATAATTCTGCCAGGGCTCCACCGACAAAATTATGAGTATATTTACCTCTGAGACCAATCCTAAGTCCTTAGTATCTATCAACTTCCTGAAATTGTACTGTAAGTCAAAAAAAGAATATACTTAAAAAAATAGAAACGTCCAGTAGTATACCTTAGTACTAAAACTAATCTTTTAAAAAAAGATCTAGAAGGGAAAAGGCAGTCCCTCCAGATCGTGGAACAAAATAAGTTAGGCAGTCAGCAAGTAGAAAAATCTGTCAATGCTGCTTCTGGTAAAGTGTTTACTTTAAAGAAGAAATTTATATATAGGCTGAGGCTACTATATTCAAGAGTATAAACATTTTTCCTTTGGATTACCTTTCTAAAAACAAAATTTTAAAGTATCATATTTCAGTTGACTAAAAATATAGCCAGATCTGTCACAACACAACATAAAAGGTAATGGACAATTATAGAATATTTTAAATTAACAGTAACAAGCCATCTACATCAAACCTTGTTTCCAACTAAAACCCAAACAAAAGCACAACAATCCTGTAGTGTACCAAGTGTATTTCAATTTACTGTATGCACTCTAACAAAAATTTGGTCATAATTTACCAGATATACATAAATGATTTAAGTAGTAAAAGAAAATTCAGCTTAGAGTAAGTTCATATCTTGAGAAAAAGTAAAAGTACATTAAGAATGTAAAGCCGAGTCCAGTTTCTATGCAGTGAGTGAACTGTAGTCTAATAAAGCAGATTTAGGTGATTTTCAGATATATATCTTCTCTTTAATATATATTTATATATAGACAGATCTACCAATTGTAAACTATGGTTTATTTTAAAGGAGGGGATAAATGGGATGAAAGAAATCTTTATACTATACTTACATATTCACAATGCAGAACATTTTACGCTTAAAATACTTTTTCATTCATAGTATCTTTGCCCAACTAACGTCTACTTTGGACCCCACCAGAACTACATTTTACTCATTTATCTAGAACATTGAGAATAAGATGTACTCTTCAGTCTTAAACAAAAATCAAACCAAAACTATTCATGTCAGTTTTACAGTTATGTAGAAACTACAATAAAATTTAGGTGACAAAAAATGCATCTAACCATGTAACTATACTTTATCTTTGATTTATCCAAGCAGAAACATCAGTGTCTAACATTTAACCATTATTCTACTGAAATCAGAGACAGTGAGAAAACATGCCTCTTAAAAAACGTTTCAACTTTGATCAGATGGAGCACCAAAAGGATTATGTCTGTCAAAGTGTACTTTGCAACTTTTCCCACACAACTAGCATAATTTAGTTACCTGATATAAAATAGGAAAATATACTCAATTTCTATTTAAAAGAAAGCTGAAAATATGATATCCCTCAATTTTATATAATATACAATATGTTCCTGATAAATGCTGTGCATGTTAATATTTACTATGTGAAATGTTGCTGTGAGTTTAACAATCAGCTAATTCATCTGTCATTAGGCTAAATCTGACAGTTTCTACTCAATATTATCACCCCTTGTACCCTGAAGAATTTAGTATAATGAACTGTAAAGCCTCTCAATATTGTTGAATCATGGTAACTACCAGACTGTATCTCAAGGTGTAGTGACTTTAAAGAACTGGGGGAGAAAAATAAATTAACTTAATTATCTGTCATAGTTCCAGAACACTCAACATCCCGGTAAGTATGAAACGAAAGAGAATGCAATTTTTGTGTTAATTTTAATGATAAAAGGGCACAAGAGTAAAAACCTGATATTTCACTTATATTGCATAACAAGCTAACCAAACTGGACATGGAGGATAAATTATAAAACAAATCATTTTACTTATTGTTTCTATGCGTCTTCTTTCGATTAGATTTGTTTTTTTCCAATAGGACTGAGGTATAGTACACTGGCAAAAATAAAGAGGCAAACAAGAATAGTGCCAAAGTAACAGATACCTAAAACTGAATACCATGTCAGAAAACGTCATATAGTAAATAACCATTTATCAGTTTAGAGCAGCAGGAGAAAGTTACTTCTAAATCATAATCATTTAGTGGTATTTGTCAACTTCGCCTTGGTAACTTTGCAACGTCATTCTTCATTTGTGAAGTAGTAAAATTCATGTCAAAAAGGAAGGGGGGAATGGAGGAAGTCAGTTAGTTCATTCCAATAAATTACCTCTCCAGTTCTTATAAACATGCCCATCAGCACAAAATTGAGAAATAATACCTAAGACTAGAAGAGACTTAGTTTAACTTATGAAGCAAATTAAAATGGAAAATACAGAAAAGTACAACCAATGGGGCTGAAAAGGCCCCTCACTGAAAATCTGTATTAAAAAAAATAAAATTAATAAAAATAAAAATAGAAATGAAACTCTACTAGTACAAACTAGCCTGAGTGGTTTGATGGACAGAGTACTTGGGCCGGCTGTCACTGTACTCTCATAAATGGGTTTTCTTCATTCATGGTAAAGTGGTACATGAATGTCAGCTCCTGGACAGGTACTATATTTTCATAGGACCCAAAGTTACTGTATATCCTATAAATAAAAAATATTTTTGCTTTGATAACTGACTGAAGATGTGGGGACTCTGTGTAATCCAACCACAAGGTTGTTTGCTGTACAGTCCTGTGCAAATATAAAAAAAAAATTTTTTGCTATAAGGCTTTGACCCTACAGTTTTCACAGCAACATAACTACCATCCAGCATGTACCATTATTTTGAAAGCCTCAAGTTCAACAATTCAAATTGTCGATTCATATCATGTCCAAATGCAGCATCCTTGAGGAGTACAGTAGGTCAGTTAATCATCTAGAGACATACAAACATCTCCTGACTCATCCCATCGAGATGGATCATTCTGATCTTCTCCATCATCAGCCAGCTCTTCATCGGCTTCTCCTGCTTCATTCTCCTCATATTCTTCATCCCGAGGGAAATCTGTGTCCTGTC
This sequence comes from Pteropus vampyrus, assembly GCF_000151845.1. NCBI lineage: Eukaryota > Metazoa > Chordata > Mammalia > Chiroptera > Pteropodidae > Pteropus > Pteropus vampyrus. Next base: position 1,111,629 of record NW_011889071.1, on the reverse strand, counting down.
CCTGATCTACACCTTCTTGCCCTCCTGGTTGTGACTTATCTGCACAGTCTACACAAACACCATAGCGTCGAGATCCATGTCTTATTCCAACACTGGCTGCTAACATGAAGATCTTCTTACACACCATACATTTGTATTTTTTATCCTTTTTATGCACCTAATTGAAGGGGTGGAAAATCCAACGTAAGGATGGTATAGACAACAGAATGCATCTGAACCATTCAAATTAAACTACCCAGTTAACAACGAGTGAATATACCACTTTTTCTGTATGATGTTCAGGATCAGTTCATAAATCACATTCTTTGTTGAAAGCAATTTAATAATTGACTTTCCTTAAAATTGCAGTTGTGTTAAAAATCCTTAAACTTCATTGACATAAACATAGTTTCTCTCAAAGATGAATTATATTTAGTTACTTACCAGGGAATGTCTTTTTACATGCTCTCTGCGAGTAAACAGCTTCCCGCAGATATCACAGCTAAAGGACCTCACCCCTGTGTGAATGAGCAGGTGCCTCTTCAGTGTTCGTCTGTATTTGGCCACGTAGGTACAGTGAGGGCATTTTAACTTGTTCGTGTTGAGAGATGATTCACCTTAGAATTAAAAAACACATTAAAAAGCACTTACTTTAAACAGAAAACTTGCTATCAAAACCCTATCTATCCCTGAGAACGGAGATTGTTATGAGGTTACTGCTCTGATTTTTTAAAAACTCAGAATATGAAAGCTTTTAATTGTTAAAAATTATTTAAGAATTCTGTTGATGTTTATTAGTTCACGAATACTTGCCATTTTCCCAAGTTTCTTGTTTCGGCCAAGATTCTGGCAATAATCCATACTTGAAATCGTTTGAAGCACCTGGTAGCAATCCATACTTGAACTCATTTGAAGTACTTGGTAGCAATCCATACTTGAAATCGCTTGAAGGGCCAGGCATCAGGCCATACTTGAAATCATGTGAAGTACCTAATACATTAGAAAAGTGATTTTGATATAATAATGGTAATAAAGATGTCTCTGAATAGAATCAAAAAATAAATATATGAGCATCACGATAGAACGGCTTCATATACAAAGTATTTTAATAATAAAACAACTATATTTTTGCCTAAAACTGAGATGCCTTCATCTTTGTTATCTTAATTATGATATCCTAATTGGCAGGCATCTTAAGTAGAAAACAAACTGAATTGAAGTGTAAAATGCAATTCAACCATAGGAAAAAATTCAGTAAAATCTGAATACCATCTTTGGTGTGTGGAGGCCACACGAAACTGCCTTTAAAATACTGTATTTCAAACATATTCAAAACAGAACTGTCTTGAGAGTTGCTATTCCTAACTATTCTATCACTTGAGATCATCACCCTGAATCCCAGCTGTGGAACAGGACAGTCTCCTTTTGTCCCCCAAACAATCACATAATCTAGTTTTAAGGCTTTAACTGGCATAGAAAAGTGGACTAAGGATGAAAAATATAAATACAGGGAAATTACAAATGTACAGTTCTTGTATTATTAGACTCGTTTGTTGTTTCAGGCACACTGGGGCCCTCCTTAGGGGTTCATCGAAACCTCTCGAAATCCATCCTTGAATTAAAACCCAGAAAGTAGAATCAAAATAGAACAGTTGATGTCCCGTAGGGAATTTGTGCCCGAGGATCTTCTGTCTAGCTAAAACAGAAATGATCTCTTCTGGACTTAATCCCATCTTGAATATTTCTTGTATCCAGGAGTCCTTTGGAAGTATAAACCTATCCAGAATCCTCCATGGCTACTGCTACCCCGGATCCACTCAGGTGTCGACACTAGCTTCTGGATTATTTTCAGTAACCATCAGCTACTTCCCAACTCCACTAGTTTTGTCTCCTAGAGTTCTGCTCTCAACACCATCAGAGTCGGAGCCCGGCTCTGCCGGAAGGCTACAAGGAAGGGCGGTCTCAGTCACAGTAAAAGGCGAAGACGCCAGTGCCCCGCAGAGACTTGCCTGTTCCAGCCCTTGCTCCCAGCCACCCCCCGCAACATTCTGCTTCGAGCACACCGGCCTCTGCGCTGCTCCCCGTGTAGGAGTGCTCCTGCTTCAAGGCCTCTGCCTGGACGCTCCCTCCCAGGCCGAACACAGCCGCGCACTCGTGCAGCAGTCTGTTCATTTCTCTCCCGTGGACAGCATGGATGTTATAAAAGAATGCTTGCCAAAAGTGGGGTTTCTACGAATTCCATTTCCCTGTATCTGTTTGCCAGATACGCTGTCTCTCATACCTTTGGTGACAGGATCGCAATGCCCAACAATGCAAAAAGGTCTCTCAGGTATTTAAAAATTGCACTTCATTACTATTAATGTAAATTGTTTTGTATCTGGAATACATTCACCCACTTTTTTAATGTTAGGCAAGCCCTCTGAATTCGCAGCGATAGAATTTAACTATAAGGTAGCACTGTTTTGGGGGAAGTTTTTCGAATCCTAAAGTGAGGCACCATTTTCGATGTCTGTGGGATGGACACTGGGATGGGGATGGGATCCTGTGAAGGTGACTGTATCAGTTTAGAGCTTCACATTTCCAAATAAAGTTTGAGGTTTGTGACTCAGAGTTCTTGTCCAAATAAGTGCAAAACAAAGCAAGCTCTCGGAGAGCCAGGGCTATGCCTGCCTTACCTTTGTATATGTCTGATGTCCCAAACACATACCCTTCAATTATTTGTTGAATAAATGTATCTGGCAAACTCTAATATATATAGGGTATTTTTAACTTGCCCAAAATACTTGAAAAACTAACATCTGAAATGTTAGATATGCTATCCTCAACTAAATATTAATCACTACGTAAAGTAGAACAGACCTAAAACAACGCATGAATTGACAAAAATGCAGAATTAAAGATTTTTAATACTTGAAATTCCGTATTTTTCTAAATAACCTATAGTAAAGATATAATAAAAAGCATTCTTGATAACAGGCAAGAGACGCCATTCTGGGATACAAAATGATTATTTAAATTAAGAAAGCCTCATCCCAAACTTATTTAATCTCTCCAAATTCTTATCATCAGTAAGAGAAACTTATAGGAAATATAAAAGCAGCTTTAACAAAAGTATTCCTTTGTAATTCAATACACTGAAAATCATTAATAGGTCATAAAATCTACTTCAAAATTGCTTACTGTTCAACAATATCTTTTATCCTTCCTGGTACGTTATTCCATAATAACTGAGAAGAAAGCAATGTTCTTAAAAGTAAAAACTGTAAAACAAAGGCTGAGCTCAGTTGCAAAAATACTAATGGATCAAAATGTGTCCTCAAGAGAAATGACGCTAAATCGAAGGTTGAAAATGAGATGAATTATTTGGGCCATTCTCTAATTGAAATGTTTATGCGCACAAATTTAAAATTTTACATGTGAATTCACACAGCTCAGCTGAACCCATTCTTGAACCAGATTTCTAAACCAAAACAAGTGCAATAAACATTCGTATATTATTAATGATTTTCTATACAAGCAAAATCTTCAAAATTCAACCCATCTGATCTATAAACTGCTAATTTCAAAACATTTTTTGCAAGTTCAACAGTTAGGAGAAACCACTTTAAAGCAGTTTCTTCAGAACTGTGGCTTAAATCTGCTCAGTGCACACTGCACTCAGAAGCCCCTGACAGTGTGCTGTCACAGTACCTTGGGAGTCCCCTTCCCCAACAATTTCTAAAAGAATTTCAAAGTTATAGAAGTTGAATCGACGTATCTTCAGCAAATGCTAGTTTTGCCACATGTGCTGTCTATGTATACACATATACCTTTTTTATTTCTATTTGAAAACAATCTGCACTCATCACGGTACCCCTAAATAGAACATGTTCTAGAACTTTCTCTGACGTAACCATAGCACTTTTATCACACCCAAGAAATTTTTTTAATTGTTCCACAACTATCGTTTAACCCATATGACAACATCCCACTGTTCCCAAACACCCCTTCAGTCACTGTTTGGACCTATGATGCCATCGAGATGGACACAAGCATTTGGTCAGTCTCCTCTGGCCTAGTGGGTCCTCTGCTTGTCTTTCACAGCATTAACCCTTTAGAATCTGGACTAGCTTGGATTTGTGTGGATTCGCCTGATTTTCCCACCTCATGAGTAGAGCTGGGTAAAACATTTCGGCAAGACCACCCCGCAGATGAGACACGGTATGCCAGCCAGTGCACGTCTGAAGGCACGTTGTTGCACTTTCTGCTATTAGCACTGAGTCTAATCACTTTGTTATGGGAATGTTCATCGATCTCTTTACTGTAAAGATGCCTTTCCCCTCCGTCATTGGAAGTAACCTGTGGGGTGATACTGAGACCATGTGACTACACCATCACAACCACCTTTTGCTTAATCATGGGATAAGCCCATCAGCAGTGGCTTAACATCCACTGACCTTAAATTATTTCCACTGGGGATCAGGAACGGGGGAGAGGTGGCAAAATAGATATTTTTCCAGTTCTATCATTTTTCTATATTTATTAGCTTGGCATTCTTCTGTAAGGGAAGCTTTTTCCCTAGCTACCACAGACTGAAAAGAATTTACACAGAATACTCTCCTTTAGGGGAAAGAAACTGCAGTAGGTCCTTAAACACAAACACTTCCCAATTCTTAAATCCTCTTAAGTGTATTCTTGCTAAATAAATCCTACTGTACCTACCAGCATCACCTCCATCTTGACCCGAGCTGGCTTCAGCCAATAAACTTGCATTCATGTTCCTGTCACAATCTTGCCCTGAGAGTAGAGCACCATCCAGATCTGAAAAGAACATGCAGAATCATCACGTTATTACAACCACACCACAGCCATCACCCAAAACACCACTCCCTTCTTAGAACTGTTTCCTATGCAGACACAGAAAGGCTGTCTGCAAGTACTGAATATCTGCTTATGGCTAAGAGGCACAGAAGCTTAAGACGCGATTTTCAACTACAAACAGAGCACACTCAGCAATAGCTACAGTGTACTGGATAGGAATGAGCTTTACAGCCAGGTGAATTCCATGCTCCAGCTCCCTCTGTTACTGGCTATGTGAGCATGTGCCTCAGTTTCCTCATATATATATATCCACCTATACCACAGATTTGATATAGAAATTTCAGTAGGTAATGCAAGCCAAGTGTTGATAATCATGGTGTCTGGTACCCAAAAGTTAGTGACTGCTGCTAGTAACAATTACTAGATAAGTAAAACATGATTGTTTCTATATTGGTTCCCAAGTGGAAAAGACCAATTAAAGCCAGAACAGAAAAGGAAGGTATGAGAGAATAAGTAATTCCTAAGAGTTCATCTGGAAATATAGGAAGGATGTGGGGAGGCAGCTTAAAAAGGCATACCAAGGAGATGGATGTTTCTGGTTTCAGTCTGTTAATTTCCTTTAAACCGGTTCCATCCCTTCCTGTTCTCTACCACTGCCTTCATTCAGGCACTTTTGGTTCATTCTTCTCCTGGGTTAGTTACTGAATTACTGAAACAGCTTCTTGGTCTCCTTGCTTCCAAAATACAGTGCTTCCACTTCTACTTATATCCCCCAACACTGCCCAAAAGATCATCCTAGAGCCCGAATCTTAAGTTGCTCCTTTACTTAAAATATTCAGTGGTTAACTGCAGCTTTTAGGAGAATCTCAGATGCCTTACTTTAGAATACAAGGTCCTAATATTCAAGCTTTTACTTACGAATCTGGCATCGCTTCACTGGTACTATCTCCTCTTTCGAATGAATTAAACATCTCCGAAGACAGTTTTAAAATGCTACTTCGTAGGGACAGTCTCTGTTCTCCCTCCTATTCAAGACTTACCTGTGCTATCAGGGACTGTACTGCTCTGGCTTCCCCACACCCGAGGCCAAAACCAAAATCAAAAAACCCCTCTTTATGTAAGCGGGTATTTATTCAAAAAAGTATGGTGGGCAAATAAATCGTGGCATAGGCATATGATGGAATACCACCTAGCGATGGTCCTAGTATAGTTATAAACCCCAATCACCTCACATCTGGTACTTCCATACTAAGAGGCCAGCAGGAGTGCATAACTGCATAATGGCTGAGAGGAATAACAGTGTAAAATACTCTCAAGTAGTCTCATTTGCCTCTTAAAAAACTATTCCTGGTGTCGTGTGAACGAATTAAAGGAAGGCAAGAGGAGATGTAGGGAGACCAGTTAGAAAGCTACTTTAACCATTCACGCGAGAGCTGATGGCGGCCTTGACGAGGCTGAATGGCAGTGGCAACTGGATAAAAGTGGGTAAATTTAGGAAAGTTTGTAGGAAGAACTGATGGGGCTTGGTGAGAGACTGACTACTGGGGCGGGCCTGTTACTGAGGGTAATGAGGGAATTTTCCAGCCTATTGCTAAATGGCAGCCGAGAAACCCTAGAAGAGGGCCAGTTTGGGAAGGAATAGGTTTGGGAAGTTTAGTTATGAACATACTGAGGCCACTGGTTATCTCTAGTGGATCAATGGGGAAATCAGAGTAAGAGTGGACTGTGTTATGAATGAAAGATTATGAATTCCAAGATAAAATACTGACAATTTGAGAAATTTGGGTGTAAAAGGGGAGAGTGAGAAATAGAGTAAGAGTTTTGAAGGTGAAAATAATAAACATTTAAATGCTGAAAGGAAATCACTGAGAAATGAAAACTTAAAGATATTAAAGAAATACCACAACAAGAAATGATCGGTTTTGTAAGATTCCCAGGGAGTCTGTTCGGGTACGCTGAGACATGGCAAAGAATCAGTATGTAGAGAGGAAAGTTTGCAGATGGACACTTAAGGGCATTCCAGTCTATTAGCTTTTATTTTTTCTGTAAAGTAGAAAGCTAGGCTACTGTCTAAAGGAAATGGCCTGTGAAGTCAGGAGAATGAACAGCAGGTTCATGGAAAGAAGGAACAGTAGACAGACACAGTCCTTCACCTGTTCCTTGAGAGCAGGGGGAGTGCTTAGGTTTTATTTCCCCAGTATTTACCACAATGCATGACAAATGAAAGGCCTTTCAGCCAGTGTTAGATGCTGGCTTAAATATTTTCCTCTTTGCAACCTATATTAGTAGTTTTAATTAATGGTATTTGAAGATGAATTTCTCAGTTTTGTGGTATACAATAACACTAAGATTCATAAACTGAAAATGAACCAAAATTCAGTAGCTTTGTTTTCCTATGCAAAGTTAATTTCAATAATCAAAAGTAAAATTTAAATCACTATCCAAACAATTTTACTAGGTTTCTCAATGTCTTTTTTTAAAAGTCATTCTAAAGTGTAGTCTGTTCAGAGGGCACGTCCTAAAATTCTTCTCCAAGTGAGTTTGTAAACACAGGGTGTTTCTATTTATGTAACATTCTATAGTGATTCACTGATGCTTTCTTCTGCTAGTTCTTAAAAGAGACATTTCCTGTCTCCTCTCCTATCTCTAAAGTATTAGGATTTAATTTGTGATTTTTAATCCTTCATGATTCACTACAGTACATCTTACCCTAAAAGCTTAATAGACGGCAAATGTATTCTTCCTGGGTAGTGTTTCCTCTCAAAACAAAATCATGCCCGTGCTACAGATATTAAATTAAATCTCTTTTGAGACGTACCAACTATTAGGTTCTTGATATCAAAAATCTCAAAATAGGTGATCTCTTCCAAGTTGACAATAAGCTTTCATAAATAGCATGCTTAACTCAGGAATCAATACATCATTATCACTGCTGTACCTTATTTTGAAACCAGCAAAACTGCCTAGCAACTCCCTTTTAATCAGTTTTGTTGATGTGAGTGGGATAAAAGCCAGGCAACCAACCTTTTACTTGATGCAGGAATAAATTTTGCTTCACTAGAAAGCAAAAGCAGTAACTCTGGTCACCATCTTCTTCTCTAAAATTATAGGATTAAAAAATAAACTCTGATATACTTGCTTTTTGGAGATCAGACCTTGCTATGGAAATCTTTCACTTCATTTAAACTTAGCAAAAAGGGCTAAGAGCTCTCTACGAACAACAGGAGCTATTAAAACGTTCTGGATGGCAGGAGGTAGTATGTGTGCTGTGTAATACCATTCAAATGATCACAGCTTAACAATAAGCCATGCATAACTTCTTCTACTTTTACAAATGTCTTTCTCCCAGAATAGTAATAGCAGATTCCTCCCCAAAAGAAGATACAACCAAAATCAAGCAGTAGGTCCTTTTGTACGTTATCTCATTCAGACTTTACTACATATTTATGTGATAATAGTAAGAATATTCTTATCCTCAGCCTCACGAGGCACCAAGGCAAGCTCCCGGCAGAGTGCTGTGCAGCTCACCAACCACATTGCACCGCCTCCTGATAATGCAGGCGCCATACCTGGGGCCTGGCACACAGCGGGCAATCAAAAAGGGTAGTTTGCAACACTGGAAATCCAAGTGCAGAAAGAAGTATGCCCACTGAAACCTGATTTGCTTTCCTGCTAAATGAACAAAAATATACCTTACCTACACTCTGTGCTAAACCAGCATTTACTAACCTCTTTAATAAAACCAACTCCAAAATCTTAAGTATACCTAGATGTCAGCTGTCACTGTTCTTTACAGTAATACATTTGTCTTTTAAACAGGTACATTCTTTTCATTCATTGTGATCGAGTCTTTTTCCCCTTTCAGAGCAGAGGAAACTTAGCTGGCCGGTGTGCTATATATAAAGCACCCTTGACAGTTCCTGCAGCAGCCTAGAGACTCAGCCAAGAGTGGTTTCCCTTCCCTACCAGGCTTGCTGGCTCAAAGCGACTGCCCTGTCTTAGACCGGGCTCTGCTGCTGCTGCTGCTTTGCATTTCTGTCTGCCCTGACTAAGCCTCCAGTGCTCCCCAGTGTAGCTTCCCACTCCAGCCCACAAACACCACCCTCTAAATGATTGTGTCACAGGCAATTACAAACAGATCGAATCTCTAGTTAAAACCTCTCACTGCCTCGGAGTCGGTAAAATAAAATTCACAATCACCATGTCAAGAGTCACAGTCTGACCCTACCTACCTGCTTAGTTAGCCTCAGCTCCCTACCTCGTCCGCAACCCCCTCCCCAACTTTTACCCTCTCATTCCAACTTCTCGTCGCCTTGCAGTCAGTGCACACCCTTCTCCCTCTGCTGGCACACTCCCACACAAGAGCCAGCGCTAGTACTGCCCTCTCTTCTGAGCAGGGAGGGCCCTCCCGGGGCATCCCTGCCCCGCTGGCTGTTGTCACATTGACCACACTGCAGTGGGAACCACAGCCAACCTGCTGTGAGTGAGTTCTAAGTGAGGGACTCTTCCCATCTTAACGTCAACATCTTCTGAAATGTTGTTAAATTTCTTGGGGTTTTAAATAAAAACTTCACTGCCAAATTTCCTCTTATATATGATGTGGAAAGCTATTTTGGAGTCCCAGAAAAGTAGTATTTGGTTATAATATAACTTTTCTGGAGAGTAAAGCTTTGAATGAAAATTTAAGACTACCTGGTCACCTCGGAATATTAAAACTATGTCAGAAATAAAAAATTCAGTTTTATAAAAATTCTCAAGGTATGGCACTTTTGCCCTCAGCAGGTAGAAATCACAAAAATGCTCTTATAACTGACCACACAAGGCTTCTGCAGCAAACAGCTTTAGTCTGGTCACAGGTATTCTATTTCCTTAGGGGTTCTAACTTACAGGTAATCGCAATCATTATTAGTACAAGCATCTCCTGGGTCAAACGGAGCAGAAAGGGAAGGAAAGGAGCACCAGGCAGAAGAAAAGTAAAGGACAAGAGAAAAAAGGTGGCAGAATATCCTTACTACCGTATAATTGCCTGCTATCCTTTTAAGATTAAACATTGCACATTCTTCGAATTTCGCATATTTTATGGCCTATTAACTACTGGTGGACATTTTTTTTTTTAATTAGCATCAGGCCTTCCAACTACCATTTAATACCTGATTATAACAGTTTTTAAAGAAAAATGACTTAACATTATTACTTGTAGCTCATCCTTCATAACATACTCAACCAAAAGGATCCCTGAAAGGTAGAGCAGAACATGTTGAATCTTCTAAGAGGAAGAAAACTAACCCAGGATCCAGGCCCCATAACCTGTTATCAGAAATGCTGGGGGTAAGACGCAGAATGCGGAAAGTTTCAGATTTTAGAAAATAACTACAATACTCCCGGTGGAGTCTGGGCTGTAATCAGAAGTTATTTCTGCAACAAAACATATAGATGTTCACATCTAAGGAAATAGTGTAAAGAATATAAATAGGTGTTTTTGATGGCAACTGAGTTATCCGGTTTGTTATCAAAATGACTGAGAACACGCTTTGGGTAGTTTTTACAGCTTTCGAGATTTCAGAATTATAATGTTTTCCCTCTTTCCATCTCATGAGACATCATGGGGGATACACTCAAGGCTAGTTAAAGTGGCAGGACTGAGTCCAAAGCCCAAGCTCCATGGTTTTTAAACATATTTTAAAATAGTTCATATAGTAGACATATATGGCAGTCAAAATATTAGAAGTCTTAATCAGATGGCCAGTTATCAAAATAGTAAAATGTGTAATAGTTAAAAAAATTCAATCACTTAGAAAGCATTTCAAGATTCTGCAACATATGAAAGTAATGCCAAATATCAATTACCACCCAAAACACAGAAGGGTAAAAGTGCTGGTTAGTAGATAACTAATTAAAGAGTTTACTGTAATTAGAAGAACTCATTGTTTTAAATGTGACTCATCAGGCTATCTTAAAGATCTTTAGTATGAACATTCTTTTCTCAAAGCTGTTTATTAAATACTCAAGTTATATGCTTTCTAGCCAAAAGGCAATTATAAAAATTGAAATTGTAAAACAAACCTGATTTCAACTCTATTTGCAAGGATTAATAAAAATTTACAAATACAATAAAGCTGTTTTTCCATCAGAAATATAGATGAGAGAAAGGAACTTTTAGATTAACTTTATAATCCTTCGATCAAGTAAAACCACTCTGCATGTGAATATCTGTATGGCATTAAGAAAAATTCAATCATCAGTACAGAATTATATCAGCTTTTATTAAAGATAAAAATCAATCATATAATTTACTGCTGCATTTACTAGAGAATGTTTGTGAGGAAATTGTCCATTATACTACTTGGTGTCAACTATATAGAACCACACTGGAGAAATTCCTTTTGGAACTAAGTACCAGAAAATTGTTATGTTTCTCCTTATAAAAGAAGCTTAGACTATATGACATTTTAGAAAAGGCAAAACTATGGAGACATTAGGACTTGCTTTTTTGAAGTACTTTGGAATCCAACCCACAATATCTTCAAGGTATGCCTGTTCTTAGAGCCAATTAAAAGCTTAATTAGGGCAACCATATTAACGCCCTTGACTAGCACAATGAACTTAAATTTTATTTGCATTTTGTTAATTTTTCTCGCTGGGTCACTTCAAAATAAAATGTATGCATACATGCAGAGCACATTATTTACAATGGGTGCAACTTGCTGGTGTGACTGGCATCAATATAAAATCTAGACTCAGAAAAACATGTTCTATTAGCCCAGGGCATCAAGAGACCAAAAATGGGATTCATATCTGATTTGTGATCGAAAGTGACATGTGAATACTTTGAAAAAAATTTAGGCATAAATTATTCCTATAATTTAATTCCTATTCTTACATTTTTTCCCTACTTTATTTGCTTGAAATGTTTTCTGGTTATAAATCAGCAAGACAAAGATTTGAAATTTTTATATTATCAAAGCAATCAACACTTTTTTTCTTATTTTATTACCCAGAATTTAGTTTTTCCTGATGGTTTTAATTATAAACCCCAATAAAACAGTAAAGAGGACAGAAGTTTCTAACCTTTCTTGAATTCTACTTTCAAGTATCCTAATACATCAAAAATGATTCCAAGCGAATCTCAGTAGTGAGTCAAATAACAGACACGCTAAGCTTAAGATTAAAAAAAAAAAAACAAAAAAAACCATCTGAATAAAATCCCTGATATTTGTGGGTACATCTTCTTATCTCAATATCTTACATCTCTTTGAGGCGCCCAAACACCGGATTCAACATTATGTGGCAAAAAGAGCTGTGGTTTACAAACTGTAGGCTTAAGAATCTAGGGAAGTCACAGTTCCTACAAGGAATCCACAAATCCAAATATGCCGAGCACTGCTTGGGGACTAAGTGACAAATTCATGATAACGCTCCACACGTTTAGGTGTAGAACTTTACATTCATTTCAAAGCACTTCACTAAAAATTTTCATTATTTCATTATTTCCTCAATAAACAAAATATAATCAGTGATGTGGGGTTTATAAAAATGTTTCACATTTTAAAAGGGACTCAGTTTTTAAAAGATTGGGTCTACTGGTTTATTAACTGCAAGGTTTTAAATATGAGACAGTCCTAACAAAACATGAAACCTGCCTCTATTATTTACTAGCTGAATGACCTTGAGAAAGGCCTTAACCTTGGTAAACAGATCCACTGTGTTCTATATTGGTCACAACTTGCCTGGAGAGTTGTAGTCAATTCTGTCCGCCAAAATTTCAGGGTGAAACAAGCCATGTCTATGAGGGAAAGAATTCACATGGTGGGAGGTATAGCACTTAGCCTGGAAAAAGGAGACTTTAAAAAATGCCTAATATCTGAAAGGTTACCAGGTAGATTCATTAGAGAGAGTACAGGTTAGATTCAGATTATACTACCCAAGATGGCAGAATCAGGAAGTTAAAAAGAAGCAAATTTTGGCGCAATATAAAATACCTTCTCAATAATCATAGTCATCCTATCATCCTATACTGGAATAGGCTGCTTTAAAAGGTCTTCAAACCAAAAGGTAAAGCTGAAGCTGTAAGATTTTTATCTAGAATTTGGTAGAAAGTACACTCTACTGGAAAGCTGATTTTGAACAACCTCAATAGTCTCCCAACTTTAAGGGAGGATTAAGATGGCCATGATAGTTGTTTTGCTTTTATCTTTATCACTTAATTTTCATAATAATCCTTTTACGTTCCATATTTTTAAGCAGAAACTGAGGGCAAGAGTGAATTTAATTTGATCATGGGGTCACATAGTAGGTAAATGGAAGAGCTCATTTTCAAACCCCAACTCTATTTGGATTCTTGCCTTGACATCAGTGTATCTCAACTTTGGCGCACAGTATAATCACCTGTAGAGCTTAGAAAAACCTCACCAATGAGGCCACATCCCAGACCAATTATATCGGAATCCGTAATAGAGAGACTCAAGCACAGGGCCAATGTGCAGGCAAGATTAACACCTACTGCTCTACTACCAAGCACTGGCTTTACTGGAACACACCCATGCTCACTTGTTTACATACTGTCTATGATGCTTTCATGCTACAATGGCAGAGTTAAGTAACTAACCAGCAAAGCCAAAAATATTTACCACTCTTTGGCCCTTACAGAAAAAATCTGCCAGCCACTGGCTCTATGTAATATTATGTCGTAACCATAACACTCATATTTATATAAAACCCATTTTCTGCCACTAAATGAAGTTGGACTTAGAGGCACTAAAAAGTTGTAAACAGCGGGAATGTAGCACATATAAAAACCAAATCTGCGAATTAAAGTGATGTTCAGATACCAAAGTGATACCAATGACACAATAGAATTATCTTTTATAAGACATAAGCAGTAGTTGAAAGCATATTAGATCACCAATAATTAATTTATGATAGACCTACTCCATTGATAAAACCTTAGCCAGGGGTGCTTGGAAAGATAAAGGCTAGTGATTTTTTAAAGTATTTATTATGAGTCAATATTAGTGCTTTCCTTTTCTTTGACTCACTCCAATTATATGTGGGATTAATTTAAGAATGGGGCTACCTCTGATTAGTTTTGCCCATCAGCTATTACCCAGAAAATCTATTTATTCCTTAAATCATCCGTGTATACATATACGTATTTAAAGACAAAAAACAAAAACAAAAAACTATCGGGTTCTCACCATGCTATTAAACAATTAACCCATGCAGGAGAAAATTGAAAATTGCTTCAAAGCCTTATATTAAAAAATTAAGCCAAAATAAAGCACTGCTAAAAACAACTCTCCCCTGAATAATGTAAAGAACTGCCTCCACGGTTAACTGCTAAAGATGTATCTTGGTAACTATGAGAGAAAAGAGAGCAGCAAACAGTGTTCATTACACATGCCCGCTGATTTTCAAACAAGCACAATTTCTACCAATGAAAACTAAACCCAAAATGAAAAAGCCAGAGGAACCATTTCACAAGGTTACAATGATATTTTGCCTTTTTTTCCCAAAAGGAAAAGGAAATAAAAACAATAATTTTTAAACAGAAAGTACTTCATCCCCAGATGATCGCCACCATGGAAATCAAGACACTGAACAGTTGGAGCTCTGAGGCAAAACAAGCATTAAATCATATATGCTGGTAGTGGACAAGTCTGGGGTCTGCAGAGGAAAACCTCAAACCCACTGGGCTGCTTCTTCAAATAAAAGTTAGACACAGGCAATTAAAGTTTCAATCTGTTTACACTCAACAATGCCCCCTCACCCCATTTTTTAAAAAACTCACACTACAAAAGTGATAGATGTGCTGAGACTCTTATATATATTCCTTTAGGGATATATTGCAGAAAAAGGTTTCAGAGGCCTTTCGACTTCAAATATTGCAGCTTCTCTACGATTCATGGTGAGAACAGTAGCTCTAAACGAATTAGAATAATCCTGTTACCATTCACAAAATTCTATAAAACACTTGCACATGTTTAATTTACCAAAAAAGGATATGAAGTAGGTCTCAAAAATGTTCAGAAACGACGAACTACATATTACAACTAAAGATTTTCTTTTCCAGCACTAGGTGCAAAAAAAAGGTGAGCAGAGTCCAAAGACCAAGAAAGTCGAAGACCTACACATGAAGTAGAGTCCACATGCCACACAACAGTAGAGGCAAATGCCTGATGAACACAACCTTTGACAAACCCACACAGACATGCCTAGAGAAAAAAACTAAGACACCAAAACTATATGTTTGAACAAGTTTACCCCTTCTTATACGGTAAGTATTCAAATTTAGTGTTCCTTATGTGTATTACTTTTATAATGAAAAAAAAGTTAAAAGTATACTTTAGGATCACATTAAACCAGAATTAGAATGAAAACTGAAATACTTTTGTATATATATATTTACCTGGTTCTTCCTTAATGAATGACAAATCTTCTTCTGGATAGGCAACAGGTGGCTGCATCACTGAGCAATCTTCTAAATTTGTTTCATTATTAGGTGGTATATTATAAATAAATCTCTTTGTAGTTTGGTTTTTCCTCCTTGTTTTGCCAGTTTCTTGAATTCCCTGGGAGCTCATATTATTCCAAATAAACACTTTTGTTTGACTTTGAGATTCATTTTCAACCAATTCAGGTGAACCATCCTGGACCCAACTACTGTCATTCATCTGGTAGTTTTCCATTTGGCCCTCGTCGACATTACAACCATCATTTTCGATTTTTACATTACTTGCCAAATTGGTAAGATTCCGTGTTGCCCAAAAACTGGCAATTTTTTGATCCCGTGATGAAGACAGACCATCTCTATTAACTGGTTTTCTATTATTATAGTCCACAACTACAGACTCTGGAGCTTCTGATTTAATGCTTATGTTTAAGGCATCTTTAATGAAATTTCGGCAGGTTTGAACAACTTCACTCATTTGAAGATAGCTGGCCACTGTCATCACTTCAATGGCATTTTGGCTTGTGAGCACCAGGTTACCAGAATACAAGAAGTCCAAGATGACTGAAAAACCTTGAACTGCAGCAATATCTAAATGGGTAGTATTGTTTTGGTTAGGGCTTTCTTTGTTTGAAAAGCAATATAAAGTCTTAAAGAAACGGCTGCCTGCAACCAGGATGTTCTTATGAGCTTTAAAGATTTTTCCGCTCACCACAATGCTGACATCACAAAGAATACCTTTCTTTCTCTGTTCATTTAGTTGTCGCAGAAGTTGATAGCAATAAGAGTTCTCATTTGGCCTACTATTAAAGTCACAGTACCCCTCTTCTGATGGTATTTCTGATTCCTGTAATTAGATGGAAAACATTAATATTAAATTTGATTTACTTTTTAAAGCCCCCAAAGAAAAACAATACTATCTTCTATATAACTTTTTTTTAAAGCACTAATGAAATACAGTCGGCCCCTCAGGATCCACAGGGATGGGTACCAGAACGCCCCCATACTGAAATCCGTGGACGCCCAAGTCCCTTCTATAAAACGGGTAGTATCTGCACATAATCTACACACATCCTTCCATATACTTTAAATCACCTCTAGAGTACTTCTACCTAATAAGGTGTACATGCTGTATAAATAATTGTTATACTGTATTGTTTAGGGAAAAACGATGACAAGAAAAGTCTGTTCGTGGTCAGCACAGACTCAACCTTAGTAGGTCCGACTACACAGTGCATGTCAGCAACAGTGTAACATTTCTTTGAATAACCTTTTCAAATATTTCCCATCCACGATCCACGGCCAGTTGACTCCGTGGATGCATAAAGAGGGCCAACTGCACCCTAATGTTGGTGATCACCATGAACTGTTCACGGTCCCATATACTGAGAGGAAAGAGGAGAGGAGTGAAATCTTGGTGCAAGTCACTGCTATTGCAAGAAAAATCAAACGCACTTGAGAGAGGATCAGCAGGATTTCATTTACAGAATAACATGTATCATTCTCTTGAAATATAAACTAAGGACCTCAATTAAAATTTTAAAACAGCGCATTATGAAGTGTGTGTGGAAGCAGTGAATTAGCATTTATAAGTCAAGGACTTCTTAAAATTTATACTTCCAGCAGTTCGGCACTTGAAGGAGGCGGCTATGTCTAACTGCAGCAGTCATTTTAGGCTGTGGTCACCGTGTTCTGAATTTTCTGGGCCAGTCCCAATTTCTGAAATTCTCTGCCATTATCAGACCAAACGTCCTAATTTTTAAAAATAACTCAGACAAAAGCTTATCCACACCGAGATGTTTGCCCATTCTATTTTAACACAAACTATACAAATCGAACACAACTATTCACCACTATTTTTTCTCATTACTATTGTATAAGAACAGCAATGCTCCCTGCTTTTACAAACACTAGCAGTTTCTTTTTTCACTACTGATTAGAGCGCTGAGCTGTGTTTCGGAAGCACCTATTAAATATGCCCTTCACAAAGAAGGATTTACAAGTCAAGAGTATATGTACTCTCCAAGGGAAGTATTAACTTGAGGCTCTGGGTGAAACAGAGCTAAATAGGCACATAGCACTAAAACTGAATAGGTTTAAATATTTCCAAAACTGGTCTTTTCAAATATTATAAAACTTTTTCTATTCCCCTTCCCAAAAAGGAAAACACAACTTAGCCCAGCCATTAGTCTGAACTGGTTAAATAAGGAGATTTTAAGGAAATGGACAGACTTCAAAAATCAGACAATTTGTGACACTGGAGATTCTATAAATATGAAAAGCCTTCAATTTTTTTATTTGTGAAAACGCCCCTAAGTAAAATTGTAATTTTAGATCTAGAAGAGACCTTAGAATTCTCTTCTATTCAGATAAAATCCTCATAACATATTATCTTCAAATTTATTTCCAAAGAGGTGATCCAAAGTAAGGAAGACATGCAAATATGCACTTATGAACATTTGGAGGTGAACGTCTATAGTTCATCAGATTATCAAGAGATTGGAATCCCCAACAAGATTAAGAACCATTGCTATAGGTGCCTTACTGAGCTTTAGAAGCAAAGTGATCTGACTGGATTAGCAGATAGAAGACTGGGGATACTGTGACCAGGGAAAGCTACAATTAATAGTGCAACACACTCCTAAGAAGGGAACTAGGGAAGACAGATGTTAGTATGTGTGTGGGGGTGGGGGTAGGCCAGGGGTGAAGCAGAGTTTGGAAAGATCTGGAAGGTCAAATCAGAACCAGAGAGGTTAACTAGGTTGTGGGGGTGCAGAGAGAAGAATCATAATGCAGTCAGCATTCTCGCCTGGAGAACGAGATACTGCCACCAACCTGAAGAGAAATCTAGACTGCCATGCAGTCTTCCCGCCCTTCTGAGGGACAGTTGAAGAGAGAACCTCAGTTGCAAACAGTGAGCTTATCTCTAGTCAATCCATAAATAAGAAAAATGCTATTTAGCTAAAAATCAACAAGTAGTTAGTATTTACTTCCCTAACTGGAATTATAGCCCTTTTCAATAAATGATTGCAGAATCAAACAATGAATGTTACAACTATATAAATATTATTCTACAAAATGGTTTTTTAATGGACCGCAGGCTCATCTTTAATACTTCTCCTTCTTAGTGAAGTTTTTCAGACTTTCTTCCTAAATTGTTAAAGGAAACAAACCACTGGGCCTTATTTTTGCCAAAGGCAAAGTAGGCTGGTAGGTCTTTTTCACCTTTGCTTTAGTTGCTGACCTCAATATAGTCCAATTAGTAATTTCAATCAGATCACTGATCTGAATTCGGTATTTACTTTCTGGAAAGGTTAACTAAATTTATAACAATAATACATCTGAGTGCATGTTTATGGTTAGTAAACCGTAAAGAGTTGACAGAATGTGTGATTTAGGCTATGAAATTTTCACAAGTGGGTAGAAAGTGATCTGAATCAAAATATGTGGTAATCAATGTTTTTAAATCAATTTTAAAGTCCTCTAGGCCAAATGGTCGAATCCTGTATGTGCTAATTATTGAACTTGACTCTATAAAGATATAGTCAGTAGTTACTCAAAATAAAAACTTTATGCTGTCCCTTACATCTTACACTCACACATCTTTACAAAGCATACAGGGATCTCTTTGAAGTAGGAGGCCCACAACAGATTCTGAAAGCTTATGCACACTCTCCCGTTAGCAGTCCTCAACAACCAACATCCAATTAACAGAAGAACATCAAACTTTCTGAGCGTGCTATAATGTTTTGGTCACCACCCTGCAATTAATGAAAAAGCATTTTTCTCACAGAAAGCATAAAAGTATCCCTTAGTGACACAGTAGGATTTGGCCAAACTCTTCTCAAAAATCAGGCCTAAAAAAGTGTGTGTGTGTGTGTGTGTGTGTGTAATAAAGGGAGTGAACTGCTCCTAGCCTCAAACTGAATCCTTGTTTGAATAACTCCAGAACTCTCATTTCAGTATTTTTAAGACAGGAGAAAGCTACTGCCAGATAGAAAGTCTCAGAATGTTCAAAGAACTGGATAGTCAAAGTCTCTGAAGGTATGAAAAGAACTAGTTTGCTCTCTAGAATCAACAGATCCGTGAGATAAAGTGGCTTCAAAACTGACAAAATTGGAAACACTGAGATATGACATAGCAGGCCACAGAAAACAACAAATCTTGTTATACTTATCTGCAAAGAATATAGGGATAATGATAAAAAAGAATAGTTACCATTTACTAAGTGATTGTATGCTGGCATATATACTTTGCATATTTGAAGAAACTAGAAGCTTTAACTCATCTGCCTGCCAAGAAAGTAGAGGGTAAGGTCCCCCTAACCCTAAGCTCAAGAGTTTGCTTGCAGACTGTTATACTGCCTCCTGCAGGTAATCAAAGGCTACAGGACAATGGAAAAACATGACTGAACTCTGCCCACAGTTAGAATAAGCCAGTTCTTGAACCTGTCACTCATAAAATAACAAAGTGAAGTGTAGGTGGTACCTGGGGTCAAGGTACACACAGCAGCAAAGTAACACCCCAGAAGTTAGCTAGAATTAAAATAGAGAAATGATTAGGGTCAATTCAGAGTGGAAACACTCAAAATCCAATCAAGGGGACCAATATAGCCTTAGATGAACTAAATTGTATAATCCTGTCTAATAAAAGAAATGTCCTAAGATGGGCTGAAGATTATATCTGTAAAAAAGGAGTTTTTCAAGGGGGCGGAGGGGAGGGATAATTCAAAGATCAAGTTTATTAAAGGTTTCACCTAGGAATAAATTCCCTGATCCAGATCCGTGCCTAGGGGGAAGGATACACCATACCAGGTCTATCATAAGTTATCCAACTAATTCCCCTTCCTCTGATTTCAGGTTCACTAAGCAGCTAATTATAATTTGCATTCCCATTCAGATTTGCCTACAGGGAGAGACTATGCTGATAAGAGTAACTAGTCCATTGTATATAAGAAAATACATTCTAATTGTCTTTTTCAATTTTTCTAAATCACCAGTGCACCATTACTTAGAAAATACACTTTCATTTTCACAAATCCCCTAATTCTATCAACTTACTCAATAACATCAAAAACATATTACTTAACCCTTGGAAGCGAAGCCTCAGACTCCTGTAGAATGAGAACGAAATAATTATTTTGCAGTAAATGTGTCTGGCATACTGAAGACAAGGAAATGTTCTATTTCATGCCATTGCTCAAGCTCACAAAACTAGTAATTGCAGAAAGCTGAGATCTTAACCCAGATTTACTTGGAAACCCATTCTTTCGCCATTACAACATTCCTTATAGGTTCTAGTCTGAGTTGTCACCAAGGACTCAAGACCATTTACTTAACCTTTCTGGGCCTTTTATCTTTAAGTGACCTTCTTTCTAGGGCTTAGGCAACTAAAATTTGTGCAAAACTACTGCCACTGTCACTGGGAAAAATAAACCTGCTGTAAAGTTCAAGCCGTAACTTCTGAGAAACTTCTGAGCCACGGGGGTTAGTTATTGGATAGTGCCTAATTCACTCCAATGTAAGTGTTCTGAACAGCAAGATCACTCCAATAAACAGAAGGACTAATATCTGAAGGTTGACTTTCTAAACCAATGACTGGCTACCAATACAAAAGAATGAATTCCATCCACCACCACAGGTTGTCTAAGTCTTAAGGGAGACCTGATCAACATCTGTTTGGCTTGAAAAGGGATTATCAAATGGCAAAGACAACGATCTCTAGAATGGAAATATTAAAACAAGATCTAATAAGTAAAGTACAGCTTAACTTGTTTTGTAACTAAGGACTCATGATTTCAAGGAGTTTGGTTAAGTATGTTGTCTACCAGTCCATATCGACTGGACTTTTTTGAAAAGGGGGTATTATATAAAATCTCAGCACAGAAATCTGGGTAGAAGGAAACAAGAAAAAAACAAAACAAAACTACCAAAAGCCTGCCTTTGCTTAAAAAATAAAATGTAACAAGTTCAACGGAGATGAATTTAGTAAAATTATTCACAAGAGAAAAGTGTGTTAAGCAAAGAGCTTCCACTACATTTACATACTGTTCTCATATTTCACATTATCCTGACCTAAAATAAAGAATTTTCTAGGCAGGATGTTTTCCTGAACGGGGTAGCGTCAAAGGTTAAGGAAATTGTTCAATTCATTCTTCAAAGAGTTGCCAGATTTGACTTCCACCAACATGCTAAGACTCTGAACATAAGGCAGCTTTTCAAAAATCACAGCTAATAAAATTTTTGACCGCAAAGTTAACCTTTTAGGGTTAAAACCTCCAACCTTGCTTTAGTAAACTTTCTTCTTAATTCATTCTGATAGAGAAATCTCAGTCATTAAAAAAAAAAAAAATTCAGCGCTACAATTAGTAAATTGTCATTCCCTCTCCCTCCCCGTCACACACAACTTTTGAAAACTTGTTCCCAAGCTCTTTCTACCCTCCCACGCGTAAAGTCCTCGCACCTCGCCCGAATGGAACGATGCGTTCGCCCAGGAAGGTGGCTTTTGTGGCTGACCAACCTTTCCCTAAAGGATCTGAAAGAGCCGGGGCAGGCTATACCGTACCTGGGCGTTGGCTTCATGGAGCTTGTGCTCGGTAGAGACGTGGTGCCTCAGGAGGAGGGTTTTCTTGTAGTTACGGGTCCCTCGCGAAAGCTCGTCGTGTCCCACTTGAGGAAGGTCCCCGCTTCCCCCGTCCTCAGGGGTCTTTTGGCACCAGCCGCAGGACATGAGGCCAGTCTCCTTGGAATAGCGCAGCCAGGGGAAGTCTCGGAGCCAGGCGGTCTGGAAGGAGCACTGGAGCTTCTGCATCAGGGACTTGGGCCGCGCGAGCGGGAAGTGCTGGACAGTCTCGCCGTCGCCGGCTCCCACTCCGCTGCCCTCCGCGTCG
>NW_011889071.1:1058028-1088020 GCF_000151845.1 Pteropus vampyrus | reverse complement strand
CCCCGCCGCCCGCGCGCACCTACCCGCGCCCGGGACGCTCATTTTCCTTCTCTCGCCACGAGTTCACCTGGGACTTTGGAAATAACTGCGCTCCAGCCGTGTCATTTGCTGGGGGTGGGTGGCGACGCCTGAGGAAGTGAACTTATTTTATTTTGTTCCTTCACAAAGGCTGGCCCGGGCGGCGCCTTTCACGCGAGGAGCCTGCGGCCACGGCCACCCGGGCGGAGGCGCCGCGAGTGCCAGGCAGCACCTCGGGCCCGAGGCGACGATCGTTTCACAGAAAACGCACCGCCCCGAGTGTCTTATTGCTGTGATGAAATGGAAATTTAAATAAAAGGTCGAACACGTGCGTTCACTGGGAAGTATTGACATGGGTGTTACATCACCAGCAGCCAATCAGATAGCGCCAGTGGTGTTTATACTTCTACAACCACCTTGTGAGTATTACAGTATGTCATAACGTTATAAATATTAGGCAGGGTTCCCCCGGGAGCGGGGAGGGGCCTGCCGCCGCGGACGTGGTCTGGGGCTCTGGCCGCTGGGTGTTCAAAGACCAAAATTGATTGTTAAGACTTCTGGTTTCTGACTGTTTACGTTGCATGTGGAATTTAGAATGATTGGAAGAACAGATTGAGCTGTTAAACGCAAAATCATAGTCAGCTTTGTCAGAAAAAGGTTTTCCAACTGAGAGCCCTGATTCTCACTGTTAAATTTTTACCGTGCTCAGTTTAGTGAATTCTAAAGTGTTGAGACTCGTTTGGACTATTTTTAAGTGTGAGATAAATCTTAAATTACTTTTATTCAAACCGATTTCAGGTAAAAAAAAAAAATGTTCGCAAAGCGTGGAGAGATTTTTTACTCTTTTAAAAAATAAAAGTTTAATCAAGGACTAAAATATGTTCGAGACAATTATTGAGTGGAAAAGGTATTTATATGGCAAGGTACGTTTTTTACATTCACATATAGTAGGATGTGCATAGAAAAAATGAGAAGTATCCATGAACTCTTTGCAGTTATAGACCAGTGTTAGAGGCTTTTATGTTCTACATTATATATTAGTGGAAGTTACATATTTTATAAAGAGCACGTGTTGCAATTTTTAGGCCCTCTGGTTTTATGATACTGTTCTCTTAAGAAACTTCTGTTTTTAGAATAACAGCATTTACGGCTTTGAATATATAATGATATAATGTGGAATATGGTAGGTTTTTCAACATTAACTTTAAAAACCAGATTTTCCTAGACGTGCTGTGTATACCATTTGTCCTAATATTTATAGTGGACTATACACATGCATGCACATCCAGACCCTACTATTGATTATACAGATTTATTCAAAGTAACTTTCACCTAATTCACTGTAATTTTGGTACCCATATAAATGAGCAGTATATGAACCAAAAAAACGTTAGTTCTGCCTTGTAGATGAAATGTAATTTTAATGTAAAGAATGATGTTGCTAACCTGCACTTTGTTTCAAAGATTTTGGCTTTGGGTTATTTTTCCAGTAATGATCATATCGTCACCTATCCATATTGTCACCAGTGATCAACAACTTGAAATTCTGATATAGTTGGTACAGTTTGTGATTTTTTTCTTTTAAATGTTGTTCTGCTTCGTTTTACTAGTTGGGTAGTTTAGGGCAATAGAATCTCTGTTGTTGACCTAATTTGTACCTTGGAGAAATGAGAGGATTCTGCCTACTTGGCTGTATATAATATGTGCTCCCATGTAACATATGGAAGAACGTAATAATAATACAGTGCTTTGTCCGTAATGCATTTTTAAGATTCCAGCACTTTGCAAATAAATGCATTATTTATTATAGTTTAATTACCATTGCCTTCTCCATAAAAAGAGGGGTTAATTGCTTATCTAGGATTCAGATGATGGGAAGTGAAAATAACTTGAGAATTTTTATTTCAACTTTAAAGGGTGTTTTCATTCCAAAACTGTTAAATTCGTGTCTTTGTTCCTTTTCATCTTATTTGCCTAGTATCTAATAGGCACTATACACGTTTATGCTAGTAGTATTATTTTTGCTTTCTGGTAGCGCTAGAATCACCAAAAATGTTGGAATCCATAGTGGTATTAATTGTGTCAGGACTTAATTTTTCTCAGACATATATCTTTACCTTATATTTTGTAAAACCCACATTGTCTTCTGTCTGGAATTGTGTTTTAATCTGGACTAATTATGAATATAAACAACACTGGATTCCAGTGGTACAAATGAACGACTTCGATTCTGGGACTGCTGGACCCCTAACAGCCAAACAGTGTGAGCGTGGTGTATGTATCTTTGTGTGTGTGTGTGTGTATATGTATTTACATGTTTACCGTTCTATGCATGTGAATCTATATTCTGTTGTCTTCCTCAATGGAGTCAGAAACAAAGTGCAAGAGGACAGTCACCACAGATGTCTCAGAACACCCCATACCAGGGAACTTTGAGTGGCAGGAGGGGATCTCCTCATTCTCTAGGTGGAGTTTTTAAGAATTCCCCCCGCCCCTCCCAGTCCTCTGCCAGCGAGCAGGAAGCTGTTCTGCCCTCTACTCCCTATCTTTATTGTTGGGCATCTACCACATTCATGGGGATTCCCCCTCACACTCACCAGGGGAACCCCTCGAGAATGGGGCATCCCCGACCAGTTTGTTCCCTAACTTCAGGTTGGGCTGTGTGAACTGCTGGAGACTGACTGCCTCAGTGCTGCCCGCCAGAACTCGGTGATGGGGCAGCTCCTGTGTCTGCTCCTGTGGAACTTCGATGTTCAAACCCGACTGTCCTTTGCTGCCTTGGGAGAGGCACTCTGCCTCTTCAGGGTTTAGAGGTTATGGCCTGTGGTTCTGTTTGTGGATGGTCATGTGCCATCCTCCAGAATGAAATACCTGAGAATAGAGACTGTTTCATTCACTGTTATGCTTCCCTACCCCAACCCCAGCCTGGCTCATATTGGGCAGTTAGTAAATGCTTGTTGAATATTTTTTATTCTCTTACAACCTATTTTGATAGGCAACTTTTTTTCTGGTTCTTCTTTTTTCCCTCTTAGCTAAGTGAAAAATATTCTTTTAAAAGATATTGGGCTAATGTTTCCATGACATTTACCTTAAAAAGCAACTAGAATTAGATTGATAGATAGATAGATAATTATAATGGACTATTATTCAGTCCTAAAAAAGAAGGAAATTCTGCCATTTGTAACAGCATGTATGAACCAGGAGGACATTTTACTAAGTAAAATAAACCTGACACAGAAGAAAAAAATAGTTCACGATACCACTTATATGAAGAATCTAGTGAGACTCAGAAACAGAAATAATGAAGTGGGCAGTAGGAAGCTTTTGGAGGTGATGCGTATGTTTATGGCATAGACTGTGGTGATGGCTTCACGGCTGTATACTTATCTCCAAACTCATAAAGTTGTATACAATAAATATGTATAGCTTTCTGTATGTCAGTCATACCTCAATAAAGGGGTTTAAGCAAAAAAAATAAAAAGCAACGGTGATCTTATAGTTGAACATAAAAAGTATATTATTAGCACCATTCCCTATGTAACATACAGTGAATTACAGTTTAAGCAACCTCTTGTGAGTTTAATCAGGATAGGTATTATCTTCATTCAACAGGTGAGGGAACCAAAGTATAAAAAGGTTAATAATCTTCACACTATTTGTTATACTACAATTGAACATTTCAAAACACTTTTATAACTTGGTTATCGGATGAGGTTAAAGTTATATTTGTAAGGTTGAAGATAAGGGTAACAGTCTCTAGTCTAAGGCGCCCTTACCTTCCAAAACACACGTGACGTGCTTAACAGCGTCAGAGCTGCATAATTAATTGTAGCCTGCACTAAATTTTCAACCTTTTTTATTCAAACATGCTCAGAAGGAGCAAATGAAAAGAAGGAAGGTCAGCCATTATTTTCAGTACTCAGAACTAACCACTACTGTGTAAACACAGTTTTCTTTTTCTTTGCCTGGCTAGAATTGGTTTTTGGTGCTTATGAATTGGATCTTAGTGTATTTGCGCTTTTAGCAATCAACATGTTTTAATCTGATTAAATCTTTTTAGTATTTTAATGGGTATAGTTATTCCATAATTGATTTAACCAGTCTTTCATTTTTGAACTTCTCATCGTTTAAAGTTTTGGGGGGTTTTTTGCCATTGTAAACAACTCTTTAGTGAATATCCTTGAAACTTAAAACTTTCTATCTATTATTTCCTTAGGATAAATTCTAAAGGGTGAATTTCAGGCAAAGGGCATGATCATTTTAATAAAGTCTTATTAGTATCTCCTGGTCGTCTTTCAGAAATGCTCAAAAGTATAAAAAGAAAATACTACTAGGGAGGTATTTTTTTAATAGTACTGGGAAGTGAAATACCTACTTCTAAGGAGAATACAGAAGCCAGAAAGATTGAAGGAAAAGGTTGACAGAATTGACTATGTAAATTATAAAACTTTCGTGTTTCAAAAACATACGTTTTTAAAAGTGAACTAGGAAAAAGAAGTTTGAGATTATGTGATAGACAAGGCTTAACATCACTAATACATGAAGGGCTCTTATAAATCAATAAGACAAACACATATCTAGTGGAAGAAAAACGTACAAAGGACACGTATTAGAAAATAACATAAGAAATACGAGTGACTAGTAAACATGAAAACATGCGCAGACTTGGCCACTAATCAGAGAAAGTGCATAAAAACACCAGTGGATCAGTAATTTTTAACCTATCAGATACTGGAAAATGAATATCATCGGGTATGTAGACAGGAATAACTTTTCCGGTAGGCTGGCTGTATGTGTCAAAGTATGAAACGTTATGTATTTTTTTACCCAGCAGTCGCAGTTCTAGGAATTTATCCTAGACAGAGTGCTAAGATGTCCGTGCAGGGAAGCTCACTGTAGCACTGTTTATAAGCCTGAAAACCTTGCGCTTTCATCAGTGTGGGGTTATTTACATGCATTATGCTCACAGTGAATTCTTGGCCAGCCATTGGAAAGGTGGACGTGGCATCATGTAAGTCTGAGGCTTACTGCTGAGTTTGAAAAGCAGTATGTTAACATATATTACTGGAATAATTAATTTAAACAATTAAATGTTTATCGAGCACCTACTTTGTCGAGCACTGGCATTTATACGTTGTTGCTGAACAAAACAGCCATTGTCCCCACGGCGTGTGCGTGAGTTCAGATGTGAATGCAGGCATGGGAGGTGGTTTAGGAGGATGATCTCAAGAATGGAGACAATAATTATTTAAACAGAATTTCAGTTTCTAAAAAACGTTCTTAATACACTTTCCGTACTGTCTTATATTGAGAATATAACTTATATCGAATATATAACCCAAAAAACCAGTAACACTATTTTCCTTGGGCTGGGGTAGGGGGAGGAGCAGTTAACTTTGATAATAAATGACATGGTTTCCCCAGGACTTCTGGGAAGGAGTACTGTTCATTCTTTTTCTCCAATTATTGTGACGACTTTTGCCCCGCCCCCCAAAATAAACACAACAAGAGGTTTAAAAGATAAAAGCCAGTTGTTTCCTAGAAAACTCCAATCCCTTTAAACCATTTTTTTCAAAAGGTCAAGTTTGCATGCGCGTGTTCAAGGAAGCATGTATCTCAATAAACCCCGCATTCTGCCCTGCCCTCTAATCCGTGCCTGGACTGACGCCAGTAATCTTTTCAAAATGCCAATCTGATCCTGTCACCCCACCCACACTTAAAACCCTAGAAAGGTTTCAATTATTTTCTATTGGTCTGCATATCAAAACACTGGTTGCCTGCAGAGCCTAGCAAGATCTGCCTGCCTTCCATCAGCCCAGCCCCAGCTCACGCCTGGTCCCTTCCTTCTGTCTCCATAGTCTCCATATTTGCTTTGATCCCTGCCTGGCCTTTGCACAGGCTGTTCCCTGCCTGTAACACCCTTCCCTCCATTCTCCTGATTAATCCTTAGATCACCTCCTCAGGGCAGCCATTCCTGCCCACCCACACCCCCCAACCCTCAAACATGCTGTTGCAGATTTTCCCAGCATTTTTAAACTCTCCTTCACAGCGCTTATCACAATCGCAGTTTTTAAACGTATAATTATTTGATTATCTCATGCTCTCCCAATAAATTGATAGCTTCATGAAGTCAGGGACCATTATTTCTGGTTTTGCTCAATATTGTATTGCCAGCATCTAGAAACAGTGACGAGGGCACAGCAGACAATCGGTAAGGATTTGGTGGATGAATCAGTATAGGAATGTGTAAATTTACAAGCAAGTAAACTACAGTTAAACATTTGCAAATGTGTAGGTACACACAGCCTTGAACTTTCCACAAAACTCAAAAAACATAGATCGGAATTTTACTGAATAAACTAGTGGAGCAGAAGTAATGTTACAGAAGATTTTAAGTGTTGAAATACTCGCATGTTATTCATTGTAAGGCATTGCCGTACAGTATACAATTGTAAAAAGGTTGTTTTGAAATTTTTTTTAATTGAAACTGGTGAATAAAAAGAATTTCAATTAAAACTACTAGGTCATTAGAAATATACACAAATAAAACATTGCTTTATCTGTGAAGTTACGCTTTTAATTAAAAATTTTCGAAAATTCCAAATTTAATGATAGTTAACTATTTTGTAATTGCAATTTCTCTATATTCTAATTCATCTCAAGTAGGAGTTAACTTACTGTATTCTCAGAGAGATGAAGTAAAAAGTAAAATGCCTCCTTTTTATCTATGAGTCGTACAAAATAGATTGTTTTTACAGTATGAATTTTTACATAGGCTGCAAACAGAACAATGGAGTAGGGGGTCTGATATTTATTTTTTATTGAAAACTAAATTATTAAAATCATACATACATTGCTTCTGTAGCTGACCCTTCCCTACCGTTTAGTTTACAGGTACAATTTGTTTGTAGGTTCATTTCCTCGATAGGTCCATTAGCTGGGCTTGGTTCAGTAGCCACAGGTTTGATGCTCATCCGCCTCATTCATAAATTTACAGACGCAAACCCATTACCTTTAGCAGGCAGATGTGGCAAGGAGAAAGATGCCGAGGTCATAAGGGTCCAGTGCTGTAAAGCAGCACCCTACAGCAGGGCTTTCTACACAGCTTCCTACGTTAACTTCACAGAGGGCTTAAATTCCAAAATAGGTAACTCCCTTCCCCTAGAATTTGGAGGTAACGTCATGGTCAGAAACTAAAGCTACTAGAGTTAATAAGAACCACAAGATCAGTCTTTACAAAAGAAACCCAGGGACCCAAAGATGTGATCAGGGGGACACTCCCCTGTGCTCAAGTTTGAGCGTACATCTGGGACTAAATGTCACCGCTGCAAAGAAAGGTAACACTTTGAAGTGTTCAGACTGGGGTGCGCTTAGCCCTGAAGGAATGCGGACCGTCTTGGGGACATGCGAGGTCATGCGAGGTCATGGAGCTATTAAGAGAATGAGTTGTCAGGCTTTCAACTCCATGTGCATGCGTGCTTTCCCCAGAAACAACTGCTGGAGGATGCTCTTCCCAAGCTGGCTTCCTCTCCCGCCGCCCCTTTCCCAGTCCCCCTTCTCCCTCTTCACCAAAAAGGCAAACCTGTCCCTGCCCTGGGTTACGTTGCCTCACAATGGAAAAGGGGCACCAGAGACAGAGAAAGTGACTGTCACTAATCGCTTCTGCAACTCTAATGGTTTCCAGCTTTCGCCTTCAAAAAAACTGAAGAGGGACCTAATTGAAACATCAGTTGATCATTAAAAATGATTTTCAACGATAGATCAGTAAGGGTTTTTTGCACAGAACTTGGAAGGAGTTTAAAGAATTTCGTGACATAACTAAAAATTCCTTCTATTCCAATCATTCATAATTGTTGGGCCAAATGTTCTCAGCAAGTATTCAAAAGAAGAAAAAGGGGGATAAAATGTATGAGAAACCCTTTCTCACTCTAACAAATTCTTGACATATTAATTAGTTGCAAAAACTCAGCTAATTAAGAAATGTATTCCCAGTAAATGTCGATTTCATGTTTAATATCAATATGTTGCTTTGACCAAATGTGCACTAATAATTATGGTACCTCATTTCAGAGTATTTTATAACATTTAGGGTCATCGAATTTTTTTTAATTAAATTTAATCGATAATAGACTTCTGAGGATAAATATAAAATCGTGAGGAAGTGGAATAGAAATAAAGGAATAATGTAAAATTTCCACCTCTTAATGTATATTGAAATGGACGATGGTGGGTGTCAAATCATTATGCTATATAGATTCCATCGAATGGGTTTTCTAAGAAGATATGATTTTACCTGAAACTAATATGAAATAATATTGAATGTCAACTTTAGTTGAAAAATTAAAATTAAAAAAGGAAGATATAATTTTATTTTGCTCTGTCAATATTTACAACATGCCAGAAATGACATTCATTACAATTTGAACTTATGATGAAAATATCTCAGACACTTAAGAATGTGTAAAAGAGTAATTAGTATTTCACAATTATTTTGGGGAGGACACTGCCCTAGTTCAGTGTTTCCCAAATGCTATTTTTCACCAGTTGGTGGTGAAATAAATAAATACTATCTAGAGATTTTTTTCATAAAGGCAGATTCGTTCAAATTAAAAGACTGCCTAATATTCTAAATTACATCCTTTCTGTGGTTTTAGACTTAAGACATATAGTTTGAAATTATGATATTAATGGATGGTAGCTTTTTAAAAAAATATTCATTGCTCTCCAAATTTTTAAAAAAAATTTTTTTTTTTAATAACTCACAAAATTCAATACCCTGAGAAAACCACTGGTCTAATGAAACAAAGAGGAATATATTCTATACAACAAAATATTCTGGAATTATTGAGAAATGGAGGCGGCCAACTTACCACCCAGTTTAATGAACATAGCCAGTTTAAAGGTGTTTTTTGAGTTTCTACTACGTGCCAAACACCAGGATTTAAGAGATACCCGAGATCGTTCCAGCCCTCAAGGAATTCACATTTCAGCGAGGGAGAAGAACATGGAAATTAATAGTTGTAATGGTTAAGTCTTGATAGATGTACAGATTGCTATGGAAACAAAGAGGATAGAAAACTTTCTATACTGGTTTGAAAAATTGAATTGCTAGGGAATGTAGATCTTTGAGCAGGGTTTTAAGATCCAGCTAGGAAATTTGTCAAAATAAAAGTAAGGAAATTTTAAGTAGCCCAGTGTACTTGGACTATAGAACTGGTTGAGGTGAGATCTGAAGAGAAAAGAGGAGAGATTAATGAAGAGTTTGGATTTTACCCTAAAACAACGGGAAGGCGGAAAGATTTGTACGCAAAGGAACGACCCACTCAGCTACTTCCCAATAACATCTAATTCCAATTACATGCTCACTCAGCAATCTGATCTTTAATTTGGCCTTTTCTGTAGATTCACCCACCAGGAAGACCTTCTCTTAGGAAAGGTAGGTTATCTTGCCAGATAAATGTTCTCTTGAAAAATAATACATTGTCAGCCTTTTCTGAATTTGATTGGTTGGAGGTAGTGTCCAAAATCTAATATATTTCAAATACAATGATCTAGCCAGTCTGGGGATGCCCACGCCTGAGTCGTGGGTCTGAGATGATGTAATTGAGATCAACAACCATTTCCCCCTCTTGAAATCCTGGCTGAGAAGCTAATAGGACTTCGAAGATCACATATCCATCAGCCTTCCACTTCTCAGGTGTACTGAGAATCCCATAGTCCTGATGGCAGTAATTTCATGAAAGATCGTAATTTAGATCCTTTAAAATTCCTTAACCCAGCCTCCAGAAATGAAGAAAGCCTTCCAGACATTTGTGATCAGCCAACATAAAATTTACCTCCAACTTTTACGTATTCCTCCTGCAACAAGAGCCACAGAGATGCCTCTGCGGACCGGACTGGTGGGCAGAGAAGGAGAAATTCCTAAGTTCCTTTGGAGAGATGCTTGAAGTACTGGCACTGCTTAGACAGTGGCTCGGAAGAGTGGTCTGCATGTCCACAGACGGTCAGCGTAAGTGAGCGGAGTTGTTTTCCTCTTGGTGGAAAGAGAATCAAGTCATTAATCCTGCCTTGATAAGTTTTTGACCGCTCTGAGGTGTATTTCCCCAGGCCAGTCATAGTGTTGGACTCTGCAAAGGTTACTATGCCTCACTGGTCAGTGAGACAATTAGGCTCACCGAACAGGTACAATTCGGGTACAGCCTACTCTTTTTTCCTTCTGTTTAAGCAACCTAACCTAACAAACGTGGGATTCTGTTGTTGACTCTTAAGTATTTCAGGATTTTCAGGTTTGCTCAAGACAATAAGTGATCAATTTGTGATTCAGAGATTTCGTCCTTCTCACACTCAGTGTGATTTTGGCTAATACGTTTATACCTACAAAGATATCCACAGATGATGCGTTCCAGTCTCACATATATGGTTTTAATGTAGGACTTCAGTTTTCCTATTACGAGACTTGGGAAAATTACCCAGTATCTCTAGACCCCATTTTTCTCATTTGTAAAACGGAGCTGCTGATAAAATGGTAGTCACCTCATAAATCTGTTGTGACAATTTGGTGATCTGTGGAGAGCAGGTGTAGCTCAGCGCCTACCAAATACAAACCTAAGAACTGGAGATAAAGTGGCAGACAAGAATAGACACAGTTCTCGGCCTCACGGAGCTGGCGGTCTCATGGAGGAGGCTGACGGTCAAATCATCACACGAATGTAAAGAGGAGGGGGAGAAAGAAGGGGAAGAATGTGGTGTTTTTGTAGATCAAACTTGAAAGAGTTGATTGACTCAGGGTGATGAGAGAGGGCTTCTCTGGGCAGGTAGCTCTTGAGGCGGCATCTGCAGGGCGATGGAGAATTGATTCGGTGAAGCCCAGAAGATGACTTTCCAGCCAGAGGAACGACCCATCACAGGTTGGGAGGGTGGAGAGCAAGCCTGAGAGGCCAGAGCAGCAGAGCGGGCAGGGCGAGCTGAGGTGGGTACGATGCAGTGGGCGCGGTCCTCGGTATGAGCCTGTAGCAGTTTTAACTTTATCTGTTTGAAAAGAATAGTGGGAAGCTGCTGAAGGGCTTGCTTTTGAACGAGGTAGGGAGGAAGGGGCAGCATGAAGTAGCATGATCAGATCTGAATTTTGCGATCATCTTGGCTGTAGAAAATGGATACGAAGAGGGCCAGAGGGAATACAGGGTATTACGAGAGATGATGACAGCGTGGAGCAGGTGGACAATGGTACGGGGCAGAGAACTGGACAAGTTTGAGAGAGATTTGGGAGGGAAAATTTACAGAAGTTGGTGATGGATCGAGTATGGGGAGTCTAAAAGAACAAAGCGTTGAGGGTGACTTTTAGGTTTCTGACACCATTACACCATTCGCCATGATGGGCAACATCAGAAGAACAAAGTTTAGGGTAAAATTACATATTTTGGGAAGTTTGATTTTGAAGTTATTTTGAGATATTTAAGAGGATGCATTTAATATGCTAGAGCTCAGAATATACATATCAAACATGTATACACGCATGGACGTACATGTATGTTATCTGCGTATAGATGGCGGCTTTACACCTGTAAGATGGGCATACTAATCCTGCTTCGTAAGAGAAGTGAGAATCGAGTTGGAGATGATGTACAAAAAGCACCTACGGAGATGTAGATAACTGTGCCAGGCTAAGAGAGAGCCAGGAAAAGGTACTGGTCCAGCAGTGGGCGTGTAACACGGAAATGCCCGAGAAGACACTGTGCAGGGTGTCAGACCAGCAACGGCCTGCACGTGCTGTTAACATAGTCTGGCATATACCACGTTCGATCACTAGACTCTTGTCAGTAAGCTGCTTAACTCAGATGTTTTCTAGATGAGCAGTTACTGAGTCTCAGGCCTGGAAAATATTCAAGGGAAGTTTTCATGAAAATTCATGAACATTTATTGAGGGTCAATAGTCCAACGAGGTGAAGCCAGAAAAATTCCTGCAATAGAAAAGTAAGTTGACTGCAGAAAGAAGTAGGAAGACGTGTTGCCAGAGGAGTGAAGAGTCCAGAGACAGACGTGCAGGACAGTGGGATAAAGGAGGTGAACTTATCTTAGAATCGGTAACACTTGGGGAGTGCGAGGAGATGATATTGGATAAGTGAGGGGCCAAATGACGGAAAGCAAGGACCTGATGGGGACCCCCTGGAAGATTTTAGACAAGGAAATGACATGATTAGACCTGCTTTGAGATGGAAGGGTTCAGACCATCTCGTGGGCCAGGGAACGGAATCGAGGGGCCGGAGAGATGGGTATAGCCATGATGCTCTTGCATTGGAGCAGGGAAAAGATGAGAGCCGGATGCCCAGGAGGCGTTTGGAAGGTGGTCTGGGCCGGAGGTATCTGGATACACGTTTGGAGATTATCGGCTTATAGTGGGCAATTAAAATCAGAGTAAGTGAAATAAACTGAGGAGAACATGTAAAGTGAGAAGAGATGTAGAACTTGGAGCCCCGTGAAGCAGCAGCATTTAATGAGCAGGTGCAAGAAGAGGATGCTGGGACGGTGTCTCATCCAGCAAGGCTCATTCTCAGAAGTTCTGTTTTGTATCTAACGTAGATCTGTCATGCTGTAATCTAAGCCAATTTCTTCTTTTCACTCTCGGTCGAGCTAGAAAGCGGCTGTTCGTCATCTTGTCTGTAACCACCCTTCCCATGCCTGAATACTATTTTTAAGAAACCTGCTAGTCTTCTCTAACTTAGGCTAAATAATTTCTGGCTCTGACTTTTCCAGCCCTTTAATCATCTCCCTGGCTCCCCGTTGAGTCCCCTCTGCTTTCTCCACATCTCTTTTTA
Organism: Pteropus vampyrus; assembly: GCF_000151845.1. Taxonomy (NCBI): domain Eukaryota; kingdom Metazoa; phylum Chordata; class Mammalia; order Chiroptera; family Pteropodidae; genus Pteropus; species Pteropus vampyrus. The sequence continues at coordinate 1,075,190 of NW_011889071.1, read as the reverse complement.
AGTTGTAGAGGCTGTCGCTGGACCTTGTACTTTCGAGATTCATTTTGAGGATCGTGGAAGAATTTTCTCAAATATCTTATGTGGTGACTTTATCCCAGTGCTGTGCTTGGATTTTCTCCGTGTTAAATACAAGATTTCTAGTAAACGGACTTCCTTTGGCCATTTACGCCTAACCAGCTAAGTTTTTGTATTTATTGTTAACATTAAATCTCAGCCGATGGTGGCGTTTCGAAGAGCTCATTCTCGATACCCTCATGTGATTGAGTGAAGTAAGTCGATCTGGGAAGGAGATGAGAGCTCTGTAGTCCTGTGCTTGCGCAGGAAGACGTAGACTGAGGGTATGTGGTTTTCATCTGCCCTTCCTCGCTGGAACTGTAAATGCAGATTAAACTGTGACGATGAAGGAACCTCCCAATTTCACTTACCTCCCATGCCTGTCTCCCTTACTCCACTGTGGGCTCCTTGAAGGAGGAGCACGATTCTGGTTATCTCTATACTCTCCGTTCATTTTTTTAACTCGAGGAAAACACATTTGATGCCTGCCTTAAATCAAGCGTGTAACAGGAAGGTCTGGACCAGGGTTGGCACTCCCAACCCATTGGTAATAGTTTAGTTATTGCCAAACTATGTGATTGGAAGGATTCTGAAGCAGAGTCCTGGATCATCAAAAAATGCTGTGGCAAATTGGAGTTGTTGGGCATTAGAACTATGAATGGCTATAGCCAATTGTCTGCCATGGACACGGGACATAGGAGAGGCAGCCCATATTAGCCATTAAAAAGAACAACAGGGCCTTAGATCAGGTAATAGCATTGTGCTAAAAACACCTTTGCTCAACAGGCAATTTTATTTTGAATTGTATTCTTGAAAGCTGATTATATCAACATCAGATAATTAATAATGACTGACAGCAGCAACCGCAAGAGGTATGTCTTCATTCCTGTACAGTGTCTTGGCCCCAGACTACTTTCTTTCCTATACAAAAGAAGACAGCATTTTGTTCAGTTTATGGATCATAGCAAAGACAACAGAAAACCTCAGAGGTCATGGCCCTCCTTAAAAAAATCTATCCACCCACTCATTTTGCACAATTGCACAAGATCTGTTTTTAGTAGCTCTTGGAAATTGAGTGCTAATCTGCGTGGTTGCCACACACGGCTCTGAAATGTCGTCACAAGAGTTCTTGGTTCTTTCTTTGAAGCTGCTCAGAAAACAGTTTTGATTTAATTTAAAAGTCAAAATATAAATAATACAAGGTTTAATTCAGCTGCCACTTTGAAAGTTCCACAAAAAAATCTTATGGTACAATTGTTAAATGTTACCTTGACAGCATATTGTCAAATTATTCATTAATAGACAAAGAGCCGGATCATTAAAAATTCATTGACATCTTTGCTAGACAGGTAGCGTTTGGTAAAAAAGCTAAACTAGGGTAAGACGAGCTGAAGAATTAGTATGTCGGGGGGATTGTCAAGCCCCTGGAATGTGAGAAATAGCCCCGAACGACTGTCAGTGCACTCGATTTTAGGTACTTTTGTTTGCTTCTGTTGTTCTGTGCTTCTTCACTTAACACGAGCCTCCATGTTTAGGCTGTGGAAAACACCCTCGACGATATATGAATTAATGACAAATCGAGTCGGTCGACCCACTCATGGTGGATGGGTACTACATCTGTATAGTTCACAATTAATGATGGGGACGAGCATTCTACAGTATAACTTCAGTGAGTCGAGAGAGAAAAAGTCTTACCCTACGTTCTTTCTGAGTTATTGGGCCATCGACGTAATTTGAACTGCCACTTGGTGTATAGCTACACCCCAAAGGCTTCTGCGGAGATGCTGACAGTCAGCTGCGTGTGTGTTCTAGGTGTCTCGGTACACCTCACCCTCAAGAAGTGGGGCTGATTGAAGTCATCACTTCCGTCAAGCCCACCCCTTTTCCTGTAATCCCTATTGCACTTGGTTTTGACGCTACACTTCACAACTGTCTTTAACTCTTCCATTTTCTGCATTTCCCACATTCAGTCAATCACCAAGTCTTACCGAGTCTGCCTCCGAATGTGTTCGCGAGCCCTCTGCCTGCTCTCCACCTCTGCTGCTGCTGCGCTAGTCCAGGCCCTCGTCCCCCCTCGTCCTCGTCCTGCCGTCTCCTCTTAACTGGTCTCCCGGTCTCTGGTCCGGCCCTGTCCATATCTTACCATCCTGTCTCCCTATTTAAAAAGTTCAGTGCGTCCTCATTGCTTGTAAGATGAAGTTCAAGTCCCTTAAGGTGAAATTCAAGATGTGTGGCCTTGCCCGCATCTAACTTTCTATTTTAATCTCTCATCGTCGCCCTCCACGTCTTATCATTCACTTTGTCTTATCATTCGCTTTGCTCTCTATAGAAACAGCGCCCTAGAGAGCAAAGTGAATGATGAGACGCGTGTCTCTGTCTGGGACACACTCTCCCTTTTTATCTTCTTCCTCATCACTTGGTTCATTCCTAATATTTTAATAATACCTACCTCAATTACCATCTCTTCCTGGAATTCTTTTCTACCTACGCATGTGCGCGCGCGCACGCACACACACACACACACCCTGTACCTTTATCAATCCAGGACCCACGCCTGTCCTCGCCCTCACCACAGGGCATCGACATGCCTCCTCATGGACTTGTCTGCACCACCATGCTGTGAGCTCTCTAAAGGGACATCACGGCACATTACCCTTTGTATCCACAGCATCCTAGCATAGTGCCTTACACTGGCAATCTTTCTATAGATAGATGTTGATTGAAAAAAGTGGCAGTATATCGTTATTAGTGCATATAGTAGAACACAGAAGCTGATCACCAAAATTCCGAACAGGGTTCCAATTTCTCACTTGTGGTCTTGGAGTCTCGGCCTCCCTTTGCCTAGCAATGTGCCAAGTAATTTCCCTGTTTATTCCCCCAGGTTAATTACTTATTTTCCCTGCTCACGTCTTCTGATTGTGCGTGTTTATTAAATTGTCTACATATGTACTCGTACAAGGATTTCATTTAAAAACCTTTAATATTACAAGACAACTACAATTTTAACCAGGTTTGAAACCTTTATTGATAGTTTTGTTTTTAAAAAGGAAATCATGGAAATGCTTCTTTGCTTCTTTTGGAGTACTGATGAATGTTAACGAGTCATTCTTTGAACATTTTGCTCATTTTGCATTCTATTTTTATAAGAAAACAGGTTCTTCACATTTTGCTCACTGAAAATTATGCAAGCATATGACCATGACTAAAACACTGATCTGCCCCATCTTTGGTTGATTCATGGGAATGCTGGATCAATGCTTGTTCCCTTGGAGATTTCAGTGAGAAGGTACTAGGAAGTCAGAGGGACCACAGTCACTCAGTTTGTGAACTTTACTTTTTATGGCTAAGGGACAATCTGAGTAAAAGGCGCCTCTTTCTTGAACTCACATGAAACAAGAAGATGATCTGTCTTCTTAAATACTATCTTCTTAAATACAGTGTTTTTAACACTCATTCTCTTTCAGTTCGATAAAGTAAAAAATCTTTGGAGAGTCAAGAATTTCACATAGGTTTATGTTTCTTTAACTTTTACAGTTCAATTAATAGTTTCATGAGTATCGTACACTCTTAACAGATTTGTATGGATGAGTAAACAAAGCAACCAATCAATGATGTGAGAGGGATGATGTCCTTTAAATTTTCTGTATAATATTTTAAATACGTTACGGTGGACATCTATGGTTTTGCTACCAAGCAATCCTTCTGGTGGGGTGGCCTCTCCCTTGATCCCTCACAGAGCTGTAGGATTCCCATGTGACACTTGCTGGCTGGCCATAGTGGCAGGTACTTGAAACCAGCGGGGCCAGTGAATCTCAGACTTTTTGAACTTTTGATCCAGAAAATAAGGTCAATTGCTTCCTAACGGTTGAGATTATAAGATGTAGAGTCAGGATGGTGCTGGTGGCAGCTTAGTGGCTTAAAGTGTAGGCTCTGAGCTTGAAGAGGTTTCCCCTGGCCAAAGACACGACGATTCGAGCATTAATAAAAATAAACGCAGCAGATTGAAATAATCAAATATGTTAGGATCTATGAGTTCATAATGATACCAAAAAATATTAACTGGTTGCTTTTGCTAGGGAACCAACTCACTATTTTGAACAACAGTTAATAAAGAAAAGCGCCTTCCTTGAATTTACTGCGTACTGGGGGAGCTACATAGTCAATGAAGAAAAATCTTCTGAAAGAACCGTTCCATCTAATAAACCAAGAAGACATGGTAGACTAGATTACACTCTTCTGCAGACCCCTAACGGGCTCTGCGATATATGACATCCGCTGGCCGCACAGGGTGACCGAGCACTTGAAATGCGGCCAGTCCAAATGAAATGTGTTATAGGCAGTGGTGTGCTGGGAAATAGCTAATAACTGGCTGTCTGAGAAGGAGAAAAATCTTATGAAACAACTGGAAATTTTAATGTTGATGAATATTTGATGATATTAAGAATTATGGTTTAAGAATTACGGTTTATTGTTAGGTCTATAGTGGTGTTGCCATTATGTTAAAAATTCTCTTTTAAACATAATGCCCTAAAAAACTTATGGCCGAAATGAAATTGTGTATAGAGTTTGCTTCAAAATAATCTAGTGCCGGTGGGGAGCGATTGATGGGGGGTATATATGAAACCAAGTGAGTGTAAGCGGGTCGTTATAGCTAGATGATTAGTCCATGCATGGGATTAATAGTATTAGTCTCTCAGCTTTGGAGTATCTTTAAAAAACATCCCATCGTAAAAAGCCGAGCGTGGGCTCTGGCAGTAGCCTGCTCGGCTTCCAATCTTGGCTCTGCCTCCCTTTAACCTTATGACCCCAAACAAGTTACTGTTCCTCAGTTTCCTCATTCAGAAAATGGAAATGTTAGCTGTATCTACTTCAGAAGTTATGAAAATAACAGTAATTAATATATAAGGAGGGAGGGGAAGTAGACGTGTAAAGGAACAGAGACTTGAGACTCTGGGGACATCTGTGACTCAAGTCTTTGGGTCCAGTTCCCCGAGATCCATACGGATCTCTTCAGGTCTCCTAAAACACTCCCGAATCCCCCCATCGGTCCCCTTTACGCTTACACAGGTTCAAATTCTGTCTGTGTCACATGCAACTAATAGATAAACATATACTTTCAATCGAATATCCTGTGAGATTCGGAGTTCATCGTGTGGGTGCTGGGAGCAGCCAGTCTTTTCTAGAGTTACTACTTAGCCTGTCGGGGTACAGAGTTCAGCTTAGAACTTAGAAGCCTTCCTTCTTTTCATTGATTGGTTGATTAGCCATTAATCTCAAAAAGATTAAAGTTAACTTGACTGCTCTATGATTTCATTGCAATTGAAAGATTTAAGGTGACTCTTCTCAGCTTCTCTTTTATTATTAATTTTCTCAGCCAGGGCGTGTGGCAGGAGGGGAGATAGCCAGATGGCCATTCAGTGAACAGGACTGAACCCTAAACTATCAATCACATAGGCTTAACTTCTGTTTGGTTCACCACTAAACAGGTATGTGATCATCAGTAAACACTTTCGCCCCCTTTGAAAAGCCGTGGATGTCACAGGGTTATTGTTCATGTCTTCATTTATGAATTCACACGTAAGTTTTTTGTTGTGGATTTAGTCCTCCCCAGGCTCTGCCTTAGGTACTGGGCATTCACCAGAACAAGATGGGTGTGGTCTCTGTGCTTATGGATCTAGCAGGTGAAGGACAGAAACACCAAGTAAACTGAATGAGGAGAGAGAAGGGAATGGTGTGAGGTGCTGTTGGAGGCGGGCAGGGGCCAGATCTATAGGGCCTTTGAGCCCATAAGGAGAGTTAGGGATATTATTCTAAGGCTCATGGGGCAGCAGAGGGTTTTAAACCAGGGAGTGACATAATCCAATTTAAATTGTTCTAGGTGGCGTGGATAATGGAATAAAATAAAAGCCATTGGTGGTAACGCATGAGAGCAATGGTGAAGGCCTGGACGCAGGCACGGCAGTATGGGAGGAGGGAGATGGATACATACTTAAGACATATTTTAGAGGAAGAAATTATGAAGTGCTATAGAATAATGACTTGAACAAACTTCATAAACTACAAAATACTGCGCGTACTCCGAGTTTTACGGTCGGCTCTCTGAGCCCATCGAACCGAGGCTGAGAGGGCCGCATCGAGTCCCTCTGCTGCCGCTGGGACGTCGTGGCATCTGGTCCTTGTACGTGCTCTGCATCACCTGTCTTATCCAATTAAATCGGCTCATACATTCTCAATATAAAATTCATGGATTCGAGAAATATTCATTAAACTAAAAATATCGAGCTCTTAGCATAAATCTGTGTAGGTAGCAGATTTGAATATAAATTGATCCAAAACATAATTCACATATTATTTTCATTCAAAGATATACTTGCTCTGTAAACGGTTTTTTAAATACAAAAGACATTCCTTTATCAACCAGGAGAATTACGTGTTGGCATAAGCAAAGTATGTTGATGGAAAATAACAGAGCAGACTCATAATTTGCACCGGAAATTAAGGTTGCAGAGACTCAGAATATTTTTATGTCTAAATAAATAATGACAAATTAACTGAGTAAAGAAAATCAAGAATAACCATTGCACAGAAATGTCTTCGACTTTAGAATCTTTCTTTTACTCATAAAATGTGGTACAGGAAATTCATCTTAGTGAATTTTCCTACACTTTTGTGAACCCAAATAAGCTTCTATACAAACAGGTCCACCTACTCACAAAAACAAAACTCGAAAAAATAAAGAAAGAAAAATCCTCCCTTCTTTTGCTCTGATTTAACCTTCGGACTAATTCTTTGAGTAGGTTCTGAGTTTCAGATAGAGCCAATCACTCCCAAATAATGACAAGCTCTCCTCTATCCGCTTACTTCCAATCTTCGCCTTTTTTCAAAGTAAACGGATTAAGATTTTTATTGTTGAGATTTTCTCCAAACTAGGTTTGATAGATTATCATCAATTTAAAAAAAAAAAATCCCACAAACACAGCCCTCCTTAGCTTTCTGCTCACCCCCGCCACACACCTCCCCCCCCCCCAAACCCCTTTGTTTCCTGCAAGAAGATCCTATGACTCATTTTTTTTGAATGCAGGCAGTAGTCTAGTACCTTCCTTTAATCACATGGTTGCGAAGTTTTTTCCCTGGTGGAGAAGTTTTCATAAATGTTTGCCTAATGTTATTAAGTCCAGGTTTATCTTTAAATTTTTTAATACGGAAAGAGTTAATCATTTGATTCTTCTCCTTCTGGCACTTCTCGTACAGGGCAGGCCAAGGCAGGAGTTTGGCGGGCTCGCGGTTCTAAGCGTCTGGATGGTGCCTGGGTGCTTCGTGCCCACAGCTGTGGCTCGGACTTCTGCGTTTCCTCTGTACCCTTTGCCACTGCTGACCAGCTCGATCGCCTCCCCCTCAAAAGAAAGTGACCTAAGTCTTCTAACAGGTCTGTGCGTGCCATTCATGATCAGAGCCTGCCATCAAGGCACTTTCTTTCTTCCAAAGGTACAGACAGACTCTTATTTTATTTTGATAGGCTTTATTTTATTTCTGATTACAACTCGGAATATTCGGCTCCTTGAATTGTACCTCCTTTTTTTTCCCTCCTCTTTCTTGACTGTTTGGTCAAGCGTATGTTCTCTATTTCTGAGTGTTTCCTGAACGTTGGTGTCTATAGGCTACATAAGTTCATTGTCTCATCAAAATTGAAAACCAGTTATGGTAGATACTGATCCGTGTTCTCTGATCTGCAACGTAAAGTCACATGTACACACACGTGCACACACACACACACACACACACACACACACACACACACGCACACACACACCCCTATAAAGTATATACATACATTCCTTGAACGTGCAAGTTTTTCATTTATTCCCGACTCCCTTCCTCCATCTCTTCTGACCAGATCTCAAGTGGACCCCAGCTATCGGTAGAGAAACCTTTTCTTACAGGAGGAGACACCTCTACCTTCCGACAAAAATGGTTTTCTAGGGTTGGGTCCTGAACTAAGTCCCTAGCTCTCCACGCCCTTCTGCTCGGCTGTGGTGCCGGAACTTTCACCGGCAGCAGGAGGCCCCGGGGACTTTGGGATCTAGAGAGGCAGCCAGTGCAGCAGAAGCGGCCGGGAAGCTGGGTCTCGGGTCCTGGGTCCCTTCCGGTCTGAGCTGGAGACCCTCGAGAGGTCACTTGCTTCTCGTGCCTTCTGTCCCTTTCTGTTAAATAGGACACATACCTTACAGGTTCAGATGGATATGAACGTGTTTTATTTTATTTTATAAAGGATATACTAATGTTAATTGTTTACATCATTGAAAAGCGAAGGCAGATGTTGTAAACAAACGAACGAATAAAAGTAGGAATTTAAATAATTGAACTTTGGAGGCCCTGGTCCAAAAATACCTCATCCTAGCCTGAATTCCCTCCTTTCTGTAGTTAAAAGGCCTTACGTTCTTCCTCCAAAAAGCAAACGTTTGAAATAGTACATATTCCCTGTCTTGTTAAAGAAGAGCTCTGAAAATATTCAGGATCCATTCGTCATTCACATATGGGTGTTCGGTTAGAATGTTTTAGTGGGAAGTTACGATAACTACACTGAGGGCCTCTGGAATGCAGCCTGTTCAACAGCGAGATGCCCGGCAGCCTGAAAAAGGTTCGCATCTAGAAACCTACCAGCTTCTGCAGAAAACTGGTTTTGAACGGAGCGGAATCATTTGTAGTTATAGAATTCTTGGAAGGAGACGGGCTCTAAACGTATAATCGAGGTATGTAGATAAAAACATTTAAATAGATTTGAGACTTTTTAGACAGAACTGTAGAATTGTATCACCATGTGCAGACATCCTGGAAATCTTTTCCCATAGTCCTGAGATCAGCTATTCACTTTCGGATATAATAGAGCTTCCTTAAATATATCCTAAGAAGAATCTCATCTATAATAAATCACACCTACGTGGGGACAAAAAGTTCTGCAAAACATTTATGATGCCGTAGCCAGGTCCATGGTTTATCAACTCCCTTTGTGATATTCGGAATCTCTTATGCTCACAATTTAAAAAGTAAAATGGCAGGTTGGGGCGAAATAATTTCCAAAGTTCAGCAAGTACTTGAACTTTTTTCAATCGGAATAGATATAGTTTAGAATTTCTTCTATAGTAATTTTGCTCAGATAACCGATATGAATAGTGATTTATTTATTACTAAATCATTCTAGCTAACTCATTTCTTTTAGACACTAGCTTACGACTGCAACCCCACTAAAGCTAACATTTCAGAACGGCATCAACTTATTTTTCCTTCTCAGGCAAGTCACTCATATTATGGCGACTATCATTTATGGTCCAAAGCAGGACACTCTCCTCTGGAAAAATGGTAGACCAGATGACGTATCCGGAGAGCAGCATGAAACCAGACTCTGGGAAGTAACTGCCGTGGTGGGGGGGTCACGCTGCATCATGGCTGCCCACACTCCCCTGGGCACAGCATGGCCTGCAGCAGAGGCAAGAACGTGTCTTAGAACAGACGCATCACCCACCAGCTCTTTAAACTAGAAAACTAGGATGCGTAGGCCTCCTTCCAGCCAGTTCCCAAGTCTCAATATCTTCACTTCCCAAGTCCATCCACTTGCGCCCACTCCGCAATCGCTGTCGTAGTTCAGGTCATCATTATCGAGCACGGGCCAATCGCCACAGCTTCCTGCTGGCTTCCCATTTTTTCCTCCGACCCCTCCAATCCACTCTTCATGCTGATGCCTAATCTTTATCACCGATTGCTGGGTCCCCGCTGTCCTCGTGTGGGTCTTAGGCTTGCCCTGCGAGGCTGCCGGTTGGACATGTCGCTAGCCACCCGCCCGGCTCAGTCACCCCGGCCCACTCTACTCCTCACTCTTCAGCATACCCGCTTCGTGCGGTTCCTGGGAGACACCTCCCTTTCACTGTATTTCACATAAATGCTTCCTCCTCCTTGCTCCCCGTTCTAGCCCGACCACCCCACTCCTGTGCCTGAAATGCCAGTCTTCATTATTTAGAAAGGACTCCCTGCAGGAAACCTACCTCTCCAGAGGCCCCAAGCCCTTCCTGTGTGTAGCCCAGTAATCTCTACTTCCCTGTCAGAGCACTTAACAAACTATGGGTCGCTTCTTTGTGTGAAATCCCACTGGAGTGTGATCTCAGCGAGGGCCTGCACTTCAAACGGTCCTGGCCTTGACCTCCAGCAACCTCTTTTGCATAATAATTCAAGAAAACCTCCTTGCTTTCATGAATGCCAGCCTGACTTTGTGGAAATTTCTCATCCCCAGCCTCCAGTCCCATTTTTATCTCCTTTTGCAGATCACAGTAAATAGCTAATCGTCCTCTCCTTCGCTCCCCCTGCTCCAGGGCTGCCCCTCCAGTGGAAGTGAATCCCATGTCCCTCGTAAGTGCCCCAGGGCAAGCAGCATATGGAAAGGAAAACTGGCTTAGTGCCATAAAAAATACAAAGTCAGCAGATTTTTCTTTCCTCCTAAATTTAACCCGATGGAAAAAAGTGCTTACATCACCAAAGCCTAGAGACCCCAGGGAAATCACTGACAGCTGATTTCTCAGTCTCTCCTCTGAGGACGGCTGTAGAAGGCACATGCCTCCAGTTACCTAGACCTGGATTCACTGCTGGGTGAAGGTGCTTAAAAATCGTCCACTACTCTGCAGATATTCATTGAGGTATGTGTACGATCACTGTGTTCTTATTTCAGATTTGAGACTGTCCTTCCAACACAGAAGGACATAGAAACATAGCCTCCTCCTCATTTGGGAGATTACCTCGTGGGCACAAAAATTCAGCTCATGTGAAAATAAACAATGAGAATAAATTTAGAGAAAACAGTGCAGTGATCTTGCGGCGCTACAGGGTGAGGACAGCCACTTCCGTCTCTGGCTTCAGTGCATCTGCTTCCTCAAGCTGTCTCAGGCCAGACCCCGCTGAAAATTTCATGGCTGGGGCAATAACCAACCGGACGAAATGTTGCCATTTGGAACCAGCGTTCCCAGAATGAAAGAGAAAAAAATTTGCCCTTCGGATTCTAATTTTAATAGCCCTTTTTTTTTCTCTGTGGCTTTCCGTTCGAGGTTGGTTGAGAAGGTCCAAGCTCCCATCAGTATACAACCAACTAGATCTATTAGAATAAACTGTTCGTATTTTAGGAAAATGTTCAGTATGCCAGTGTTCTCTCTGTATTCTCAAAGATAAATATTTTCATAAATCTTCCTGGAGGAGCTGAGAAACACAGTGCAGTGCTTATTTGCACGCAGCACAAGTTAGCACTGTGTTAAGTAATTCGGATGGACAGCAGCCTAGGCTCTCCACTTCCTGCCGTGATTACAAGGGAATCCCATGCTTCTAGCATCCCATGCCCATGCCGGATGGCCTGGCTTTGCCTCCTCCTGTAACCCACCGTACTCCTCGCCCGCACGCCCCATGTGCCCTGGCCTCCTTTCAGGTCCTCAGACACCTGAAATCCTTTCTGTGCTGGGCCCTCGCATGCCGATCCCTGTCTGGAATGCTAGTCCCTCACCCCTTTCCATGCTGGCTGTTTCTTAGACCTTAGATCTCAGTCTGAAAGTCACTTTCCAGGAAAAGCTTTGTTTGAATACCTGTTTCCTTCTCTCCTATTGTTTTCAAACCTAGCTCCCAGTTTTTTTCTTTCCTAAGGCTTACTCAATTTGTCATTATTTGTTTGTTTGTTGTCTTTCCTACTAGACTGTAAACACCTGAGGGTAGGAGCCACCTCTAACTTATTCACTATTGAACCCACTGTCTGTACGGGGCCGGGCACTTACTAGTGTCTGAACATATTATATATTTGTTGAGTAAATGTATGACTATGTGGACTGAGAAAGTATATAATGACATTGGTTCTATGAGTTAAGTATTGCTTTAAATGGATTTATATTTTATTAATCTCAAATATCAACATACTTTTAAAATATTAATATAGCATAATTATTGAATTACATATACGTAGATATCCAGACCACAGTACTTGATTAAAGATCAGTTTAAATAGTTTCGAGAAACTCAACTTCTCTAAGGATAGATGGCCACTAGAATAGATGTAGAAGGCGTAGAAGGCTTAGAAGTCGTGCTAAAATCTTGCTTGTGCTGTGACACACTCTAGAAACTGCCTTTTCATTCCTTCATTCATTTTTAAGAGATCCTTGGTAAAAACATTTTCTTCCTGAGATTTTTCTTTTTAAGCATAAGCAATCTACTGTCTTCTGTCTTCAAAAATTCCAGTAAATTCAGAGTTAGCTGGTTCTTATTAATTGAGGTTTTCTTGCCCCAAGCGATCCCTGAAGTCTAACCTTTGCTTTTCTCTAATTTAATTTTCTTATGCAAATGCCTTATTTATTGAGTTAACCTTTATTTAACTCCTACTAGATGCTACGGGGACCAGGTGAGCTCCCTTTAGTAGTCCATGGCCCAGTGGGAAACGGGCATAAACAGTTGTAGCTCAGTGTAGTCCAGTGAGGGAGTTGCCCCCTTCCCCGCCAGGAACCGCCTCACCCCACCCAAGGGCCTGGTGGGCGGTTCCTACAGGAGCTGGATCTTGCGGGCTGCGCAGAACCGCGGTGGGAGAAGTGGGGGCCAGGGGCGCAGCGTGCGCAGGGACACTGAGCCGGAAGCGCCCCACGGCGTCCGGGAACCCGAGCAGCTCAGGGGCCTGCAGCTTGAACTTGGAGGTTGGAAGGGTTTGGTTGGCGCTCCAGCGCGGGCAGGGCTGGACGCGGGAAGGGGCGCGCATACCTTGTCAGAGCGCTTGGACTTCACGCTCCCGGCCATGGGGGCCCAGCAAGGGGCTCTGTGGGAATCGTGTTAATAGTTAATCTCTAAGAACATGTGAATTGAAAAATTTTATGTAAATTACTTTCCATTTTTACACTACGAGCAGTTGGGAGAGACATATCATAAACAAAGACTTCAAAGGACTTGCGATCTGGCACGCCTTTAATTGTGTTTATTCCAGACACTTTCCACATCAAAATGGGCATTTACGATGAAGAAACTCGCTGTTGTCCATCTTTCGTCCTGATGTTTGTTTAATAGAAAGACTCAAAAATCATCCAATTATTCTTGGAAAATGTGCATGAATGTGTGGTATTTGGAACTCTATTTTAGAACCCAAATGTCATAGACATCTGGACACAAAAATTATGCAAGAGAGACCTTTAGAAATGTGTTACTAATTATTGGCTCTTCCTCGCAACGGCACAACCGAGCCTTTGTTACAGGCGCCTTGTGCAGTGCTGCTGTAGACTGCGGCTTTTTTCAAGTTATGGTTTATTTTTCTTAAGATATTCTCTATAAGTAGCATCACAAAGCACTTCATAGAGTCAATAACAAAGCTAGTGAGCATCAGCTATAAATTGTGTTCGCAGTGACAAATGAACCAAACGATAGCTTAGAAAAAAAATCGCATAAGGAAGAAAGAGGAGAAATATGATCAAGTTAGCTGAAGAATTGGGGAAAATTGAGGGCAACGAGCTATAATGGTGAGGCCATGTGTAAATCAGACTTAGGAGAACTAGATTCTAGTACTAGTCTTATAATTTCCCAAATATGTGTTTTAATCCCTAATGTGCTCTAATTTTTATTTATAACATGAAAATTGTACTTTATGATATTTAAGTTCTCCTTCTCTTCTAAAATACAGTTTTAACAGTTGAACGTCTCATGCGTTCAACCATTATCAGCTACCCTGCGCCAGGAAAGATGCTCAGCAGTAGTGCCTGGGAACGAGGCAAGATCCTTGTTGAGCTTAAACTCTAGTGGGAAGGGAAGGAAAACAGAGAGACAGCTATAAATAAAATAATTACCGTTAGTAGCAAGTACTATGAAGGAAATAAGTTGGGATCATGTTCCAGAGAGGGACTGGGTGGGTCACAGTCACAGGGATGGGCAGCGAATGGCTGAGACCTGAAGAAAGAATCAGATTTGTGAAGTCCAGGAGTCAGGCGTTGCTGATGGAAGGTACAGTGCCAAAGACCTGGGCCGGGGCCGCACTAGACGTCCTCGAGAAACACAGAGAGGCCAGTGGGATTGGAATATAGAAATGACTGGAAGAAGGACAAGAGAAGAGGTGAGCTAGGCCATGTAGGTTCTCATGGGCCGTGCTAAGGAGTCTGAATTTTATTTTGAGTGCAGCGGTCAGCACTTGGAGGAATTTCAGCTGGAACGTGACACAATCTAATTTATTTAAAAATATCACTTTGATTGTTGCGTTGAGGCTCGATTGCAGATGGCAGAGTTAAAGCGAAGAAACCAATTCCAGAAACTACTGTAAAATGCCAGATAAGAGATAGTGGTAACTTGGCCTAAGACAGGGAGGGGATCTAAGTCCTTGTATTTAAATGTGATGCTTTAGAAGCTGACTCAGATTTAAGTCATAAATCCAGTAACCCTGTCTTAAATTCAATGAAAAATAAAGGAGGTCAGCTAGGATGTGAGTAATACTGAATAAATTTCATTTGCCCTGAAAATTTTTGTACTGAATTTGAGACCAGGCATATTTGGGGATTTTCACTCAGGGTTGCAAATCAGTTAGAAACAGTAGTGTATTTAGAAAAAAAGACATCAGTTATCTTTAGGATAGCTTGATGACTTAGCAAGGATTTCTAATAGATATCGCTATCTAGTTCTATTAAAAAAATATGAATCTATTCAGCGGTCTGTTTTGTGATGCATGAGAGTAGACATTTTCAGAGGATGGTCTTACTTTGAACAATTCTGCCAAACCATTTCGGTGCAATTAAACAATTAGAACTATCTTTGAAAAATATAAAACATATCTATTTCTACTCCTTTTTCATTACATTTTTAAAGTAATACCGAAAAATACACTGGCCAATAACAGTAGAAAATCAAGACATGTTTTTTAAAAGTATAGTTGACATATAACATTATATAAGTTTCAGGTGTACAATATAATGATTTGACATTTATATATCTTACCATGTGATCATCTCTCTAAATCACCTGTAAACTTATCACAATATTATTGACTATATTCCCTTTCATCGTTTTCACCCACCCCACCCCAAAGTTACTCTTTA
The DNA here is from genome assembly GCF_000151845.1 of Pteropus vampyrus. Taxonomy (NCBI): domain Eukaryota; kingdom Metazoa; phylum Chordata; class Mammalia; order Chiroptera; family Pteropodidae; genus Pteropus; species Pteropus vampyrus. Next base: position 1,060,065 of record NW_011889071.1, on the reverse strand, counting down.
TTACAGTTTACAGAAAAAATTGACAAATCTCTAATTTTCTCAGGCATATTTGATTAAAACTCCTTCGTCTTAGGATCTGTTATACCTCTGGTGAGCTTTTTTCCCAGGCAGGGCCAAGTACCAATTCTTCGCCTCATCTAAAAGTCACCTTTTCCTCACTACTCAAATAGCCCTTGGAATCTTCCATGTTTTTCTATGAAGTTTTCCTGGGCTTCCAGAGAGCGGAAACCGCCTACAGGAGGTCACTCGGTGTGGCCCCGAGGTCATCTGTGGCTGCACCCCCTGTGCGGTGGGCTGGCATGCAGAGGGTCAGGCTAGTTCTTGTACCGGTGCTGCCACCAGTGCACGAGCAAGTCGTCTCTGTTTTCTGTGTCTCTGTCTCGTCATCTAGCTGGAAGGTGGATGCGTGTGTGTTGTGTGTGCGTGGCGGGGGAGGGATGGTGGCGAGGGGTGTATAAGACCCACCTCATCTTCTCTGCCGAGTAAGATCAAGTGCGATGATGCACCCGAAAACTCTCTGGATGAATACAAAGCACTGTAGTTTTGAAACAATGCTTTGTGGAGCTCTCACGATGTCCAGGCACTGTGCTCAGTGCTTTATAAGATTTACATCACTTAATCAACAAACAAGAAGGTATTACTAACCCCATTTTACAGAAGAGGAAACAGAGGCTTAGATCAGTTAAATGCCAAAGGTCCAAAGGACGCGGTCACATGACTAGTCACAAGGCAAGTTAGTGGTGAGCCGGGCCAGGGTCCCAGCCCATCTGGCTCCGGTACCCACCTCCTCAGCCCTGGAACGCGCTCCCGCCTGTCCGTACGTGTAAGTCAGCGTTACCCATCTCGTTTATTTTTACGAATCCTAAAGACACTTATCCATAATACAGATATTCTAATTTACTAATTTTCTAGCAACTCACTCAACTTACTTTGCTGTTCATATACTACACATCAGTATGTTCTGTGAAACTGTAACCTTCTTAAAGATAAGTATAAGCTGTCTTCCCGAGCATTTTACGACGTGAGGAGGAGGAATCAGGAATCGAGGTTGGAAGGGACTATGAGTAAATGCATTGAAAAAGGACCCGCGAAGTAAATGACCCTCACAGAGTCACCGAGAGCTTTATCGAACATTTCTCAGTGGCCGGTTTTAGTATAGTTAGCACCGAACTATGCTAATACTGTGTAAAGGTCATTTTAAAATTTGCGTGTGGGTAGAAAAAGTTGTGAGTCACATACTGAAAGAGGCTTAGTTTTTTTGTGTGTATTATATAAATAATTAGAATCATATTTGAGAAGAGTGCCCAAAATGCAGCAACCAGGATTAAAACCTTAAATAAATAACACATTGAATAATCTCTTTCTTCCTAGGAGCTGACATTGGTATTTATCTGTACAGTAGATCAAGACCATGTGTTTTTGTCCCTATTATACAGGCGTGAAAGGTAATGCAGAAGACGCACGACCTGTGCCCTTCAAGGCCATGAACACTCGTGGCCAACCTCGGACGAGAAGTCAGGCAGCTCGGGAATGAAGCTAACAAAATAAGCAAAGTCAGCTCATAAGCCACACAGAAACTTCCGTGCACACTCTCTCCCGAGCCTCTAGGCCACAGAACTCCTGGGAGGAAGGGGACGTGAACGGGGAACCTCTCCCTCCGGCCGCCGGCAGTGGCCAGGTACGACTTCTGCGGGTCACCTCCATCCTCTGCCTTTGAGTGGTGGCGGAATGGGACGTGTCATGAAGGGTCAGTATGAGAAAAATCTGCGTGTTTAACTTCACCGCTTCCTTTTCAGAAGATTGTCTTGGTGCCGTGGTGGTCGAGACCATCGTGAGTTAAATACAGTCAGCATCTAGGGAGCTTCCGGTGGGTTCTTCCGGAATGATATTCTCTGAGAATAAAGCCAGATTGTGTGAAAATATGGAGGATGAGACCTGACCTCTGCAGCTGAGACAGATTGTAACTGGAGGGCTCACAGACAGTGGCCGTTGAGCTCCCCTCTGGGTGACGGTTCTCTGGTCCACCTCTCTGTCAGG
>NW_011889071.1:1053083-1057045 GCF_000151845.1 Pteropus vampyrus | reverse complement strand
CCTCTCCCTCCGGCCGCCGGCAGTGGCCAGGTACGACTTCTGCGGGTCACCTCCATCCTCTGCCTTTGAGTGGTGGCGGAATGGGACTTGTCGTGACGGGTCAGTATGAGAAAAATCTGCGTGTTTAACTTCACCGCTTCCTTTTCAGAAGATTGTCTTGGTGCCGTGGTGGTCGAGACCATCGTGGGTTAAATACAGTCAGCATCTAGGGAGCTTCCGTGGGTTCTTCCGGAATGATATTCTCTGAGAATAAAGCCAGACTGTGTGAAAATATGGAGGATGAGACCTGACCTCTGCAGCTGAGACAGATTGTAACGAGGGCTCACAGACAGTGGCCGTTGAGCTCCCCTCTGGGTGACGGTTCTCTGGTCCACCTCTCTGTCAGGTGACGGAGAGGAAGTGGCATCTAACTAGGTCACACCAGGACAAAAGGCCAAGCAGTGAAGGTGGCTGGGAAAGTCAAGAGTGAGTCGGGTTTGTTCTGAGGCCGCTGTTTATCATGTCCTCTTTCTAAACAAAGCAAAACAGAATCGTTAGCGGAAGGCGAGGACTTAGGCGTGGGGGTGACCACACCCATCCTCGCAAACAGAGTCGCAGTGTGTCTCCATGCCGGAGGAGGAGGAGGTCATTCTCTCTGCAGGACACAGCCTGGCCAGGTCCTGGAGAATACGTGCCCCCTGATAGAGAGGAGACAGAGGCTCATCTGCCTGTTTTCTGGTGCAGAAATGTCACATAGACCAGCAGTTTCCCTTTGCTCTGAGTTCACACTCGACAAGTAAAGTCGCCCTCCGATGTCCCATGTTACCTCCCGTTTAAGGCAGCAGTGGAAAGGAATGGGTCTTTGAACACGTCTGCATCGTTTTGTTGTTAATTAATACATTTGCATTTTGTTTCATATCTGAAGTTTTTATAATATGACTGTCGAGGTTAGTAGTTAGGCCTAATAATCCCGTCACTTCAAGTTCATTTTCAAAATCAAATTCCTTGGGCACACCTAGACATATCTGGACTAAAGAACAAAAAAAATGTGTGAATAGGGCAGAGTCAGGCACATGCGTTGGTCAGCTCACTCTTCTCTGATTCCTTTACGCCGTAATGATTTAACTTCAGTAACAGGAAGGTTTTTGCTGTAGGTAAAACTATTTTTGCTTTTACTCCACATCTGAAGACAAAGAGCGAGCACATGCTGTAGGCGACAGAGGCAACGACGCGGTTTTAACGCCAAGCATCTGGCCTTTGAAAACGTTTGCATGAAGAGAGAAACACCTTCAAGCGGTAGCCATGCCTAACATCGTTTAACCTGGCTGACGCCCGTTGTACCGCGTCGATGAACGCGGTCGTTCCTTACAGCGGTCTGCCGGTTTCGTGCCAGGCGTCGCGGCCAATGTGTAGAATCCGAACCGACCAGGGCATGCAAATAAATAACTGTGATAATCAGCGTCGGGTCGTGAGCCCGTGCCCAAGGCACAGTGATGGCGAGGGACAGAGACATCCCTTGTGCTCGTGAGGCCAGGAAGTCTCCCTTTGACCCAGGTTTTGAAGGGAACATGGTGCGTTTCCTTCTGGGCCTTGGGGGCAAAAGAGAATGCCAGGTCGAGCACATGGCTGGAAGCGAGGCCTGGGAGGTGCCAACCGCGTGATGGGAAGAGGCGGGAGGACTGGCTGCTAAGGACTTAGATCGGGTGGGTGACGGGGCGGGGTCGTCGGTGACATTTAAAGTAGAGAAACAAGATGATATTGTGGAAAGTACAGCTGTCGTGACAATGAGGCAAAAGCGAGCAGGAGGAAGGGTGACCGACTTTAGAATTCAGCCGTCGTACGAGCCCGGAGAGCAGCGGGCAGGTGGAGCAGGTGGGGCGGCCAGAATCCGCGGGGCCTGGTGACAGATCGCGTTTGGGGGCGCGAGAGGGAGGGGCTCGCAAGTCTGCTGAATCACCGACTTTGGACGCAGGGGTCTCCCATTATGTCTTCCTCCGGATGTCACACGTCATTCACTGCGAGATGAAAGGTGCACCTGCTCTGGGGAACGGCGCGGCTCTCCGCTGAGGGAGCCCCTAGATTAGAGACCCCCGCCCCGCCCCGCCCACCCCTGCTTTTCCTTTCCTTTTTGCTCAGGAAGCTGTGAGATCTGGCTCCGGGCAAATATGTATATATAACTAAAACAGACGTATTGTCCTGGAGGAAATGATGAAAGCCAGAAGGTACAATTAAACATACTCGGGACCCAGAGGGGTAGGTGTCCGTGGCTTTTCACAGACTGTAGCTGTGCCGTGTGTGTACAGTTCTACCTGGTTTTCATTAAGCAGAGAAACTGGTTTTCAATAGCAAAAACATGAAAACTTAGTTAGTTGCAGGATAACCAGAGACTCGTGCTTGAAAATTTAGTTGTGTGTTAGCAAAATCACATCTCGACTTTTTCTACCAGATACAAATAACGAAACAAACGCGTCATTCTCAATAAATACTTCATTCTTACATTAGGGAAGTTTGAGAGTTAAAAAGTTGATGCGAATATTATTTCTCAGATTTTGCCATTTGGAGTTTCCTGTTGCTTTCGTGTCTTGCCCACCCCCCGCCCCGCATGGCCGTTCGGGAGGCGTTTCAGCATAGTGGTTAAGAAGCTCAGCTCTGGAGTTAGATGGTCCACGTTCAAGCACTGGCTCTGTCGCTGGGTCTCCGGGCACGCCATCAGTTGTCCCTGTCATCTTGTCACAGACACGCACAGGAAACTAATAACGCCAGCGTGATCTGTGAGCAGAGTCCAACCCCAGGGGCTGCTCAGGCCCCAGATTGCTGGGCCAACGCCCAGAATTGCCAGTTTAGTAGATCTAGGATGTGAACCAAAAAATTTGCATGTCTAAAAAATTTCAGGTAACAGTCTGGGCCCATACTTTGAGAAATACTGGTCTAATTAAAAAGAGAATTCATTTAGGAAAAAAAGAGACTAACATCCATTACAAAACGTGTGCACAGGTCGTCATAATTTCGTTTGAGAAGCCAAACTACATGCGTTGGGAAGTCCAGTGGCTGACGAGACTTTCATTTAAGTGAGAATCACTAATTGTGTTTTATTACTAGGATGACCTTGGCTTTCTACCATTCTAGGAATGCATGCCCATAATTAGAATGTGCGTTAGTCTCACTCAGAGAAACCAATATCTCCAACTCACTTTTTGCTTTTATTGCAGGGTTTTATGCTTGAACTTGAACCCCGCCAAGCTGTGAACCGTTTAACCGGGATATATGTAAGCTCATTTGTTGAACTCCACAAGTAAATCAGATCCCAAGTACCCTTTCCCTGAAGTGTGAACCAAATAAAAGATTTTTCTATTAAAACCAACGAAGAAAGGTTGGGGACTTGTTTGGATTTGGAACCAACCTTTTTGTTTTTTTAAACGATCGAAATACAAGATTATATTTCCTAATATACCAATTCATTAAAAACCAAACCAAACCAAACTGCGTAGATACCCGTATGCTCAATAACGAGCAGTTGACTGAGATATTAAAGTCATAAATCCCTGTAAGAGGCTGAGTCCCGGCAAGAAAGAACATGCCACTCATGGGGTTCAAATCAAGACATTTTAATGAAGGGACTTCTTACGGAGATGTGCAGTGGGGGGGGGGGTGCGGTGTTAGGGGGACGAGAGAGGGACGTTGGGGTCCAGAAGACCAGCAACAGCAGGAAGCCGTTACCACCGGGACCGGAGAGGCTGAGGAAGGGCGTGGGATGGCCTGAGCCCGAGAAGAGGCCCCGTGGGACAGGGCAGGAGCGTAGGTGTGGGGGACCACGCCCGCCACGCGCAGGTCAGGAGAGGGCTGCCGAGTCAAGGGCAAAGTGGGGAAGGGACACCCAGCCTCTCTCCCTCCTGGCCTCTGAGCTCTTGCGGAATCATCCCCCTGTCTGAACTGGAAGCAAGGTGTGAAGGGCGCCCGCGACCCATCTGCAGGGTCCACTTCCC
>NW_011889071.1:1049754-1052033 GCF_000151845.1 Pteropus vampyrus | reverse complement strand
CGTTGGGGTCCAGAAGACCAGCAACAGCAGGAAGCCGTTACCACCCGGACCGGAGAGGCTGAGGAAGGGCGTGGGATGGCCTGAGCCCGAGAAGAGGCCCCGTGGGACAGGGCAGGAGCGTAGGTGTGGGGACCACGCCCGCCACACGCAGGTCAGGAGAGGGCTGCCGAGTCAAGGGCAAAGTGGGGAAGGGACACCCAGCCTCTCTCCCTCCTGGCCTCTGAGCTCTTGCGGAATCATCCCCCTGTCTGAACTGGAAGCAGGTGTGAAGGGCGCCCGCGACCCATCTGCAGGGGCCACTTCCCGGCAGAGCCGGCGGGACACAAGAGGGCAGATGGAGCCCGCCCCTCACTCCCCTTGTCCTAGGTGAACACGAGCCAGCGGATGAGGTACTAGCTTCTTAGGAAAGTCCCCGGCACCTAGGAAGCATCACCCTCTAAACGTTAGCTGCTCTTACTGCCGCAGGCTGAGCCCTGTTGAAGTCCCTGGACATGAAGTGACTTCTCCTTGGCTAACACTGGTGACAGAGCCCACACTCAAATCCAGGTTCGTGCAAATTCTGCTGCGAGCGTCGACCACAGCGCCTTATAAATACGAGGCGATGTGCTCCATGCATGATTCATTTATAATTTATTGCGGATAAAAGCGCCTTTACTCTCTGGGCCTGACTGACGAAATCTGGAGCCCAGTCGACACCTTGGATATGAATATATATAAAAATAACATTAAAAAACTGATTTCAAAGACAATTTTACGTGGTCAATAATAACAGTGACAGTGATGGCGACGTTAGTAATAGCAATAGTTAAATTTTTTGAGTGTTTATTATATGTTCAGCATTTGCTTTTTTCTAGTATTGTCCTAATGTAACCACTAATCCATGTCACCTGTTTTTAATTTCCTGTTCATTCTTTCAGGTCTCTTTTTAAACTCGGAAATAATCCACTTTGGAGGATTTCGTGATGGGTGAGTTAAAGAAATTTTACCTGACTCTGTTGGCCCTTGTCTGTCCATTTAAGGTTTTGTAAAATTATTTAAATATATGTATAAAATATCCTAAACAGCCTTCCAGAGAACAACATTTTTTCCTTATAACTGTTGGAGAATTTACTCATCCCATTATCCTGCCATGATACAAAGTCAGCCCTGAGGTCAGTGGCGTGCATTGGCCGTGGATTCAAAATTTGATTGCACGAAATAAGACATCTTGAAAGTAAACATAGTTAGCTCCTTATTTGTGTCACGACAGCTTTTTTGGCAACAGATTTTAAACAACGAGATGGCATTTACCCTCGGGTCTTCGCGTTTTAGGTTCTCAGAGTCTCAGTTCAAAGAAGGTACAATCAGTAAGCTGGAGCATCCCCCGTTCCTTTCCATCAGCTAAGGAAACAAACGAGAAGGGGTTTCCTGTGGGCTCCACTTCAGTTCCCACAGTGCCCGTCAGCTCCTCTCTGAGGGCGGAAGCCATGATCCGGGCAGGGCCGTCTAACCAGTGGCTCGTCACGAAATTTCAGTTCTCCGTTGGCAGTCAGGTTTCAGAGCTGTTAAAAAATTCTGGGTAAAAGCAGTGTCACAGCGATGGCTCTATTCGAAAACCAGTCACATCAAAGAAAGAAATCCTCCGTGCATGCCCTGGCCTTTGCTCTCTGCTTTGTGGTCTAGTCACAGCATCGGTTGGCCCAGAAGAAATGGCCTGAGTCGTAAATGGCTGAGCCATATGAAATTGCCAATATTTGGTCACTAATCGGTGGTCCAATGCCGGTTTGACACTGGACAGCGGTTTTGTACGGTGCATCCTGCTGGTCCTGGTACCGATGGAAGCAGTTAGTGGAGCAGCGCCATTTCATCCACAGCCTCTTTTAAAACTCACGCCAGCGGAAACATAATTGATTTTGCACATTCTTCTAATGAAGGTCCCTTCTGATTTTTTCCCCTCTTGTTAAAAACTCCAGAAATCTGTGAAATTAAGATTTTCAGGTGTTTATAAAGGATTTACATGTGTAAATTTCCCGACCAAATCCCTGGCACATAGTAGGTGCTCAGGAGCATTGAGTGATGAGGTCTCACCACAAAAGTCACCAGTGGGAGTACAACTGGTCATAATGGTTTCATACTGTGATATGGTCTTTGCTGGTTACATATTCTTTTAAACACATCATTTCACTTAGTTTAGAGTCAAATTCCCTAAAAACCTATTCTCGGCACATGCGACCGAGATGTGAAATCATGCAGCAAGTATTTAAAAGGTAGAATTGCATTATTGTTTACATGCTCTTCTA
>NW_011889071.1:1047747-1049704 GCF_000151845.1 Pteropus vampyrus | reverse complement strand
AGAAGGTACAATCAGTAAGCTGGAGCATCCCCCGTTCCTTTCCATCAGCTAAGGAAACAAACGAGAAGGGGTTTCCTGTGGGCTCCACTTCAGTTCCCACAGTGCCCGTCAGCTCCTCTCTGAGGGCGGAAGCCATGATCCGAGCAGGGCCGTCTAACCAGTGGCTCGTCACGAAATTTCAGTTCTCCGTTGGCAGTCAGGTTTCAGAGCTGTTAAAAATTCTGGGTAAAAGCAGTGTCACAGCGATGGCTCGATTCGAAAACCAGTCACATCAAAGAAAGAAATCCTCCGTGCACGCCCTGGCCTTTGCTCTCTGCTTCGTGGTCTAGTCACAGCATCGGTTGGCCCAGAAGAAATGGCCTGAGTCGTAAATGGCTGAGCCATATGAAATTGCCAATATTTGGTCACTAATCGGTGGTCCAGTGCCGGTTTGACACTGGACAGCGGTTTTGTACGGTGCATCCTGCTGGTCCTGGTACCGATGGAAGCAGTTAGTGGAGCAGCGCCATTTCATCCACAGCCTCTTTTAAAACTCACGCCAGCGGAAACATAATTGATTTTGCACATTCTTCTAATGAAGGTCCCTTCTGATTTTTTCCCCTCTTGTTAAAAACTCCAGAAATCTGTGAAATTAAGATTTTCAGGTGTTTATAAAGGATTTACATGTGTAAATTTCCCGACCAAATCCCTGGCACATAGTAGGTGCTCAGGAGCATTGAGTGATGAGGTCTCACCACAAAAGTCACCAGTGGGAGTACAACTGGTCATAGTAGTTTCATACTGTGATATGGTCTTTGCTGGTTACATATTCTTTTAAACACATCATTTCACTTAGTTTAGAGTCAAATTCCCTAAAAACCTATTCTCGGCACATGCGACCGAGATGTGAAATCATGCAGCAAGTATTTAAAAGGTAGAATTGCATTATTGTTTACATGCTCTTCTAACGGTTAACAGAATTTGAAAACAAAGGGAGGGTTTTCTGTGCATTCGTATGAACTGGATTTTTAAAAGTGCTCTAGTCGCGATGATTTCTTCCGTGAGATGATTTCCTGCACACGGGCGTCAGTCTCGTGGTGAACTCGAGGAACTGACTTATGTGACGAACAAGGGAACATCAGTGTTTGTAAACATGGAGCGTTTTGAAGAACGAGACACTGATTTTATCATTATGGTGCTCTACTCAAATTCTCACTTATTGTCGATACCCAAATTCTTACAGTTTGGCAAGTTTGTTAAAAACCCTGTAAGTTATTTTCTCTTCGATGTAATTATCGCTGCTGGTAAAAACAGGACAATGTGTGATGCCGGGGAGGGCGAGGCAGATGACTCGGCTGGCGGCGACAGCCCCACACGTGGTCTAAAGGTGCTCTTCGGCGTACTCTCCGTAGGCAGATGTTTCGAAAGGGTCCCACACACCCTCACAAGTCCGTTTTCCCCGCAGTGACCTGGCTGTCACCACACCTACAGAACAGGCCCTAAGCCCCAGGACTTCTGAGCTCCAGAGCAGAGGACGTGGGGCGATCGATGGTTTGGAGCCGAGGCAGAGACAGGGCGTTACGGGCGCCGTTTACGTTGGGTTCGGCAGGTCTGTGCTGCCTTCCGAGTAGGTTCCAGGGCGGTCCCAGAGCGGCTGCCACACGGGCCACGCTGACTCCGAGCAGCAAAGCACGAGGCAGCTGCACTATTTTGACCTACCGGAATCTCAGAGGCGACGAAACCAGGCTCAAACGTATCATCTTCCCCCCCAAACCAGTCTTCCTCTTGACTTCTTATTTTCTCCGGCACCGATGCCCCCCTCAGCCCAGAGTGCTGCGGGGCCCCTCCTCACCCCCCCACCCCCCGTCTGGATCCGTTCTGCGGTGTCTGTGATTCTCCCCGGCGTGTCCCATACGCTGCCCTGTGCACGCTGCTGTCCGGACCCTCAGCCCGCCGTGCCCCTGCGACTCCGGGCACC
>NW_011889071.1:1044129-1047227 GCF_000151845.1 Pteropus vampyrus | reverse complement strand
ACGAGACACTGATTTTATCATTATGGTGCTCTACTCAAATTCTCACTTATTGTCGATACCCAAATTCTTACAGTTTGGCAAGTTTGTTAAAAACCTTGTAAGTTATTTTCTCTTTGAAGTAATTATTGCTGCTGGTAAAAACAGGACAATGTGTGATGCCGGGGAGGGCGAGGCAGATGACTCGGCTGGCGGCGACAGCCCCCCACGTGGTCTAAAGGTGCTCTTCGGCGTACTCTCCGTAGGCAGATGTTTCGAAAGGGTCCCACACACCTTCACAAGTCCGTTTTCCCCGCAGTGACCTGGCTGTCACCACACCTGCAGAACAGGCCCTAAGCCCCAGGACTTCTGAGCTCCAGAGCAGAGGATGTGGGGCGATCGATGGTTTGGAGCCGAGGCAGAGACAGGCCGTTACGGGCGCCGTTTACGTTGGGTTCGGCAGGTCTGTGCTGCCTTCCGAGTAGGTTCCAGGGCGGTCCCAGAGCGGCTGCCACACGGGCCACGCTGACTCCGAGCAGCAAAGCACGAGGCAGCTGCACTATTTTGACCTACCGGAATCTCAGAGGCGACGAAACCAGGCTCAAACGTATCATCTTCCCCCCAAACCAGTCTTCCTCTTGACTTCTTATTTTCTCCGGCACTGATGCCCCCCTCAGCCCAGAGTGCTGCGGGGCCCCTCCTCACCCCCCCACCCCCCGTCTGGATCCGTTCTGCGGTGTCTGTGATTCTCCCTGGCGTGTCCCATACGCTGCCCTGTGCACGCTGCTGTCCGGACCCTCAGCCCGCCGTGCCCCTGCGACTCCGGGCACCAGCGTCGTCATTCTAAAGCAGCGCATTTTACGTCAGCTGCAGAAGAGCCACCCGGACAGAGCGTGGAGTCTCCGCCCCGGGAGCCTCTGGCCCCGGCTCCCGCCCGCCTTTTCCTCCTTTGTGAACCTGGTGGATCACCTGCAAACCTCTGACGCTTCCGGGTGTCCCGACCGGTCCCCGGTGCCTGTGTGACTTCGTGTCACATGACTGCTGCCAGGTGTCCTAAGCATCAGAAGAGCCCAGGACCAGCGGCTCCATGACACAAGCGGCATTTTGTGGGGCCTGGAGGGCGATAAGAGTTTCTACACAGACGCTTCTACACTTCTGCATCATGGGATCGATTTAACGGGCATTCGACTTTTAGTAGAAGAAATCCGGCAAGTTAAAAATTCCAGTGACTAGATTAATAACAGCCACGAAGAGCATCCCCCGGGCCGTGTTCCCACGGCGCTCTGCACAGCCCAGCAGGTCCTCGTGGCCCTTGCTTTCTTGTTTCAATTTTGCTCTTTGCTTCTCCCCAGGGGGACGCTGCCATGTTCGTCTGTGTGTCTCTAGCACCGAGTTAGAACATGGGACCAGGCAGGCCTTCGCTCAGGAGGTCCAGGGCGTGGAGCCTGAAGATACACAACGTAGGAGCCCCCTCTTTGAGAAGTAGAATACCAAATTCTCTAAGTTTTCAAAAATTTATGACATTGAGAATACATTGCTAGGGCCTCTCATAGGAACTTGGAAGGGGACCGTGTGACTAAGGGGGAGAGGGCTGGGTCCTGAAGCTCAAGCTGCATTAGCCACACGGGAGAACCATCTCTGCTTCTAGTAACTTCTTTGTTGTCATGGTTCATATTACTATGTCAGTGAAAGAAAGAACGAGTGAATCCCGGTGATTCACTCAGGACGCTCGTCCCGGGGCCCTCTCCCGCCTTGCTGTCTGAGCCGAGCGAGGGCGCCTGGTGTCACTCCGCTTTTAGGGACACAGTTTCCTGCAGCTCACACCCTGGGGAGGGGGGCACGTTAGTTCCCGGGGATTTATGGGACTTTCAGATACCCCTGGGATCACTCTTTGACAGCAAAACCTTCACTCACTAATCTAGTGAAGACAGCAGTTTTCAAGCTGTATGTTTGTATTTTGAAACGAAAACGTTGCCTTTTAACACCACCATTCTCGAAAGCTTTCGAAGTGTTCCAGGTCTTTCCTTCTAAATGGCAACTTCCCTATGATATCGAGGTCTTTAAATTCAGTTTATATTCTTTTTTTATACTGTTCAAGGAAACGCCTTACAGCCAATTTCACAAGAGGAAACACCTCTTATAAAAGTATGAGGCACCTTTGTAGTTTCGTGTAGTTCTGAAATATTATTATATTCAGTAATATATATATTATATATATATATATGTATACATATTTCACGCTGTGTACTTCAGCAGCAAAAGTTACTAAGATGCATCAGTATTTGCTACTTGTGTGAATCGGGGTGGCTGAAAGGTGTATTGTTTGACGTCTCCCTATCTAAAGCTGGTTCCCCCACGCCCGTTACTGTGTCACCCTATTTGCTGCATTCCTAACAGTCGTACCAAAATGTTACTGTCTTGCTCACATCTTTGTTTGCTGTTTATCTAGGCACCTGCTAGATGATGGATAAATACCCATCAATGTAGACTCATCTTTAATGACGCTGCTAGTTGCAAAGACCCTTCCATTTCCCACCAGGTAGTTAGAGTCTAGCAAAACACTATGAAAAAGGAACCACGCCCCTGGTCGACTCCTGCTTGCTTATCACACCAGCCTGAAGGGCGAAGCTCGCGGGAACCCCTCAGCGCCCTCCCTTCCCCTCCCTTTCCTCTGTGCTCTCCACTTTCATCCGGCCCTAAATCAGCTGGTTATCCTTGGCTGCCTTTGTTCGTTCACTCCCTCTAGACTGCTTTTCCCCCAAATCCTTGCCCAGCCCTCGTAGGGTAAGACTTGGAATCATGACTCTCTTTAGACCTCTCTGGACCTCAGCGTCTTCGTCTGTAAAATGTAGTATTAAGATGGCCGCCTCAGTGGGCATGGCATCGTACGCCTTCACCGAATGGCAGCCACTGTCATTGTTTTTATGATCGATTTCTTCCAAGCTTCACCTCTTTGGCTCATCTCCAGTGACTGTTTAAAATTATCGATAGTGTAAAAATAACTGTTCAAGATCATGTTGCATTTGCATGTTTTACTTCTAGATTTAGATCTAGGTTCTTTGGAGCCAAGTCTTACTCTGTTACTCTGCGTACACTGCTGTTCGGGCCTTCTATCTAAATCA
>NW_011889071.1:1040308-1044079 GCF_000151845.1 Pteropus vampyrus | reverse complement strand
ATGTTTTACTTCTAGATTTAGATCTAGGTTCTTTGGAGCCAAGTCTTACTCTGTTACTCTGCGTACACTGCTGTTCGGGCCTTCTATCTAAATCAGTGGTTGTCAGCAGTAAAATTAATCCATGTCCCTCGAAGTGGCACCTAAAGAAAGTGCGAGATGATTCTCCTGCCTGTTCATGGGTTTTCTGCTTTTCCTGCCTGCGTAATATAACTTCAGTGCCTCTTCTAGATTTGAGACTTTGTAGGCTCTTTCCTCAGCAAAGATGACAAAGGAAGAAGCCTTTCATGTATGCTTTCTGTAAGATTTTTTTCCCAATTGTTAAATCACATAACTTCTTAATTTCAAATCGCGATCAGAGTTTCAAGACCTAATTCATGCTGCCACTCACTATGGCAGTCAATGAATGGGGACAACAGAGAGGTGACCCTGTAACCTGGAAACGAGATGACTTTCACAGAACCAAACTGGGAGCAGCGAATCTATAGGCTGGGTGATAGAACTAACCCACCCTAAGAGATAATTTGTGAATATAAAGTTGAATGGATTAGGGAACAGCCAGATTTTATCGAGGGTGGAGGAGCCTTGAAAGCTGTTTGCTATTCAATTATATTACACCCTAACAAAGAAAGAATATGTTAATTAAGAGCTGGCAGGAGATGGCACATATGGAATCTTAAAGAAGGAGAAATCCAGTAAGAAAGATTTGGGGTGGAGTTTATCAAATATTCTTTTGGATAGAGATTGTCATGTGCAGCGACTGGCCACACAGGAGTTATGACACACTCTGCAGGTGGGCGAGGCTAGCTCTGAAATCGACATCATCCACTTAAGCTCACCCCCAAGCCCACCCGCCAGGAGCGGCTCTCTGAACAACCTAAGCCACCTTCGGAAGGTCAAGTCAGCCTCCTAGCACCTCTGTGCACTGGGACCCGGAATGCGCTCTAGAAAATTACCAGCCTTCATCGGAAGTTCGCATTCTGACTTAACCCTCTGTCCCTCACAGAGACAGATCCAGAGTTTGCGAGGCTGGACGTTTTCGAAGATTGGGGCGGGGGGTGGGGGCAGGGACTCTCATTGAGAAAAAGGATAAAAATGGCGAATATGAAATTGTTTCCGGGGATTTGGAAGAACAAAGTGAGTGGGCCTGAAGCTTTGGCTTCGTCAGCACCATGGCGCAGCCATTGCAGTTGGGTCGATGTCGGTTCTGGGAGCCCGTCAGTGCTGGGCGAACCGCCCCGCAGAGCTGCGGGCCAGGGCCAAGGAGCCCTCGTCACGGCCCTCGTCACCTTTATAGTGCAAGTGCAACAAAGTCTCTTAAAAAGGATTTTGGTGCTTTGATTTGTCTGACCCTTTCTACCCATGTCGTCATTCTGTTCAAACCTACGGAGACTCTTCCATTTCTTAACTCCTCCCAGATTCTGTCTACTTTTCTGTATTCCGAATACATAGCACTATGAGATAAAGCGCAGAAGGAAGAAACCCTGACGATCTGCCTGTGCCCCAAGCAAGATTTAAACGTCTGTTGGCCAGAGGGAGGAGAAACCTTGGAACGGTGGGCATGAGGGAGACTGGGAATCGAGACACGCTTAGTCCAGCCCGAAAGCCATCGGGTGGGGCCGAGCGAGGCTGCGTGTGGCGCGGGCGAAGAGCCGATGTGGTGGCTCCGGTGGGGTGTCGGAGCCTAAGCAGGGGGAGGGCCGTGTCCCTGAGAAGGCGCTTCCTGCCATGGGGGACGGGGAAGAGGGCCTCCGCACGGCATGCAGGTGGTTGTGGCAGCTCGAGTAGAATGGTGACACACAGAGGAATTCATCAAGTAAGAAAATAGCAAGGAACGGTGTTGGGCTGGGGTTGCCGATAGGGGTGTGAAAAAGAGAGATTCAAATACACACATTCGAGTGTCGTCCACTGAGCGCGTCTGGGAGCAGTGGCACCCCGGTGGCATCGCGTGCCCCTCGCTTTCAGACCTTGGTTGCTGAGTGCCATTCTTCAGAGGTCCTTGGAGAGTTGGTTGACTTCAGTGCCAGAGTGAGGGAATTACGAGAGGAGCCTGGAATAAAGAAGTGTTCCAACAATGATGGGGACACAGAGTCCACCTTGCAGGGGCTCCTACTGGAAAAATCTGGAACGATTTGAGCATCGGAGTAAATGATAGTAACAGCTGTAATGCATTGAATCAAATAGGACACCATGAGTTCATACAGATATAAAAATTAACAGTTCGATGAGGAATGAATGATACATAATCTAAAATTGCAAAGGGAAAAAAAGATAATTTCACAGTGGACAAGCCTAGCAGACAGGACCTTAAACAAGTGATCAAAGTTAATGTCACCAGTAAATGGTACAAATACAAATCACGTCACTTGAATGAGATAAATTAAAACACATCGTCACTTCTGTGCTATTCCTGCCTAAGATATATAACAGGTGCCCAAACTGAAAAACAGCCTACAAAGTAAATGGCTCGTAAGCATCAAAAGGGCCATGGTTCGGATAGTAAAGGAAAGACTGAGAACTATTCCAGATGGAAATTAAAGAGGACATGATGACCTTAGGCCCTGTGTGCTTTGCAAGCCCTGGCTTTAGGACTGCACCCTGTGTCTACAAAGTACGCAGTCGGGGCATTGAAGGGACTTGAATGGAGTCCGAGAATTTTACTGAAGTGTCAATATGACTTTCCTGATTTTGATGGTTATATCGTAGTTACAGATGAGAACATCTCCATTTGTAGGAGATACGAAAGTGATAGGGCATTATGTCAGCCATTTACTCTCAAATGGCTAAGGAAAAATGTTTCTTGTACTATACTTGCAGATTTTCTCTTAAGTTTGAGATCGTTCACATGAATTTTTAAAATGTATTTAATAGCTTTCGTGTGTTTCGTGTTTCGAATATTCATAATCAGCCAAGGCGGATCTTAGTGTGACCTATTAGCTGTGAGTACTGATGGGGTAGGTGATGAATTTTGCTGTAATGGGAAGAGCTTGTTTTTCTTCTAAAATATGTGAACTGCTCCGTAAGCTTGATGGGGGGGGTACCTTTGGTAGGTCATCATCCCCCTTCACACAGAGGGTCAGCACTGCCGCCTTAGCTAAAGTGTTTTCTAGAAAAAACCATGCAAACGATGATAAAATGATAAATGAGACCAGTAGCGGCTGCTTCTTCTGGAACTTTGTCACAGACCTTTCAAATCATGTGACCAGAAGAGCAAATGGCTTTAATGATTTAATATCAATCCTATCGGTTATTCTTTTTAATTTGGCTTCTCTTTCATTCAACAGACTTTTATCGAGCCCTACTATGTGCCAGGCCCTGCACTAACCTTAGCAGAACACAGGTGCGAAAAAGGATCTCACAGCTCCCAACAGTGAGTAAAAAGTGGTCAGATGAGGAAGCCAGTATTTACTATGTAGCGAAGAAGTGGGGCACAGAACAGGGGACACTGGCCTCTGTGAGGGAGACTTCGCAAAAGGAGTTTTATTTAGTCGTAGACTCACATGGACTCAGGAGTGATATAAAGAGATCCTATGAACCGTTTGCCGGTGTCACCCAATGGTAATGTCCTACAAAGTCACTGTATGTCGACACAGGCGTGCCAGCGTCACTCAGACTTCCTCATCCGTGTGTGTGCGGGTGGCAGTGTTCATCATTTCACCTGGCGTGGCTCCACCGTCACGGTCGAGGTCCAGGATCCCTTCACAAGGACCCTCTTACCGCTCCTTATGACCTCCCCGGCCCGCTTCGTCCTCCACCCTCCGGCCCTAACTTCAG
>NW_011889071.1:1005674-1040258 GCF_000151845.1 Pteropus vampyrus | reverse complement strand
TCTCTTTCATTCAACAGACTTTTATCGAGCCCTACTATGTGCCAGGCCCTGCACTAACCTTAGCAGAACACAGGTGCGAAAAAGGATCTCACAGCTCCCAACAGTGAGTAAAAAGTGGTCAGATGAGGAAGCCAGTATTTACTATGTAGCGAAGAAGTGGGGCACAGAACAGGGGACACTGGCCTCTGTGAGGGAGACTTCGCAAAAGGAGTTTTATTTAGTCGTAGACTCACATGGACTCAGGAGTGATATAAAGAGATCCTATGAACCGTTTGCCGGTGTCACCCAATGGTAATGTCCTACAAAGTCACTGTATGTCGACACAGGCGTGCCAGCGTCACTCAGACTTCCTCATCCGTGTGTGTGCGGGTGGCAGTGTTCATCATTTCACCTGGCGTGGCTCCACCGTCACGGTCGAGGTCCAGGATCCCTTCACAAGGACCCTCTTACCGCTCCTTATGACCTCCCCGGCCCGCTTCGTCCTCCACCCTCCGGCCCTAACTTCAGACAGCCACGAATCTCTTTACTCCTATTTTTTTTTTTTTTTTGCCTTTTCAAGAATTTTGCATTGTGGAATCTTGCAGTACGTGACCTTTTGGCTTCTTTTACTCAGCGCGGTTCCCTGGACACTCATTCGCGTTTTCGCGCGGGTCAGTGGTGTGTCCCTCTGTGCCGTGGAGGAGCACTCCATGGTCTGTAGGTACCCAGTGTAACGCTTCCCCCATGGAAAGGTGCATGAGCTGTTTCTAGTTTTTGACTATTACAGATAAAGCAGCTATGAAAATGCACGTACAGATTTTTGTGTGAGCGTAAAATTTCACTTCCCTAAGATAAATGCCCGAGAGTAAAATCGCTGAGTCATATGGTAGTTGCGCGTTTAACCAAAGAATGTTCCAGAGCGGCTGTCTCGTTTCACATACCCAGTTTCTCCGCATCCTCTCCAGCCTTTGGTGGTGTCACTTTCTTGTTTTTGCCATTCTGATAGTTGGGTAGTAACACATCATTGTGGTTTTAATTTGCATTTCCCTGATGATTAATGATTTTGAATATCTTCTCATGTGTGTATGTGCCCTCTGTATACCCTTCCTTCAATAAATTCATATCTTTTGCTCATATTCTAATTGAATTACTTGGGGTTTTTTTACTGTGGGATTTAGAGAGTTCTTTATGTATTCCGGATGCCGGTCCTTTGCCTGGTATGTCATTTATAAATATTTTCTCCCAGTCTGTAGTCTTTCCATCTTCTTCACTGGGACTTTACAGAATGAAAATTTTCAGTTTCAAAGAAGTTCAGCGTGTCATTTTCTCGTGTTCCGTCTCATGCTCGTGGGTCATGCCGAGGTCGTCTTCACCGGCCCTGGACCCCAGAGATACCCTCCTCTTCTTCACACGTCTTTAAAAATGTAAATTGGATCCCGTCAGGCCCTGAAGAGAGCCCTTAGCTGGCTTCCCACTGCATTCTGAACGGCAGCCTCACTTTTGCTGCCCTGCGGTCAGCCTCTGGGCACTGTCCCAGCCTCCTGTCCCGCGGCTCCGCCCTCACTTTGCAGGTGGCCCCCACAAGGGCGTCCTTTCTCTTTGCCCACCTCGGGGCCTTGTGTGTGCCCTTTGCTCTGCCCAGAATGCGTCGTGAGTGGCTGGTTTCTTTTCACACCTTAGGACTCAGCTTAAATGCCACTCTGTCCGTGAGGCCATCTCAGACCACTGGAATTTTATGTGTAACACCCAGCCTTTATCAGTTAGCTGGCGCTCCATGTTATAGCACTTCATCATTGTTCTTTCTTTAGTGTAGCGTCTAGTCCCTCACCAGACTCTGAATCCCGTGGGGACCAGGACTGGGTGTCACCCCTCACTCTGTCCCCTAGTGCTTGTTTCAAGGCTCAGCAAACAGTGTGCCCTCAGTAAATATTTGCTGAGGAGAATAATGAGGACATTTACAAGTCTTCCCCTCAGCGTACTGTATTTCCTGAGGAATTTCAAGAAGATTAAATCTTTATTTGGGACTGTAACTGTGTTGGGCAGAATTCTTTTTAGATGAACTCTTACTGTCCAGACTCTCTTAGGTTTATATAGTTTGTTTCAAGAATTTAAAATTTAAAGGAGACTTTGATAGAATTGTGCTATAGATAAAAATGTAGGCACCAAAATTGCATTTATGTGTCCTGATCACATGAATTTCTACTGCACTGGCATCAAAGACACTGTTCCCATACTCCAGAACCTTCTAGCCCAGTGAGGACCAGTGTGGACCGGTGTCTCAGCCACAGTCGTACACTCTGTAATAAGGACTGGGGATGCTCTTGGCGCACTGCGGGGGTGCACCTCACTCGGAATGAAGATGGGGGTTGTGGAGTGCTGCAGAAGACTCTTCAGAGGAGGTAGCACTTGGGCTGGGTCTTGAAAGATACAGTGAAGTGAGCCAGACGTGGCGGGGGTGCGGGGTGCTAGGCGGCCAGCGGGCAGCTGGGCAGGAGGCGCTGGGCGGGCGCATCCGCTGTGTGGAGGGAGCTGAGCAGGGTCGGGGAGCCTCGTGCCCAGGTTTGCGTGTTTGATGGGTCGCGTTGGCAGCACCGTGGACACGGGCCAGGAGGACAGTGAGCCTGGACGGGCGGAGGCTGTTACAGAGAGAGGCCTGAACTCAGGCAGCGGCAGGGGAGAGAGGAAGAGGAGGCCGTTTTGACTGGTGGAGGGTGACCTTGACCTATCGGTGGCGGGGTGGGGGACGTGACGTGCAGCGGGGGCTGAGCGCAGGCCTCAGGCTTGACCTGCTGGACTCTGGCGGTGCCGTGCTCCTCGGGTGGAGGCATCAGTCGTGGGGACATGCGTCAGGTGCGCGGCCCTCGTGGGGCGGGCCGTGGGGAATCCCAACAAGCAGACGCGTGCTCAAGGCCAGAACTTGGAGCGCACGTCATCTAAAAGGTGATGTTCCACATGCAAATAGCTTCTGGAGGGTCGTTTCACCCCAGAAGACTGAGAATGTTGAGGTTCCTGGGATAATCTTGCTGTAGGCTCGTGCTGGGGACCGCGGTCGTCAGGGAGTGACTCGTGTCCTCAGCCAGGTGCCGTGTGCTGGAACCGGCAGATCTGGAGAGAGCCTGACATGAGGCTGCGCTGTCCGTGGAAAGACAGAGTTCTGCTTCTCGGGCAGCTGGGCCGAACCTCCACCAACCCCTCCTTTTTCTCTGGCCAGAAAATGTCGGTCATTTGTCCAGGGTAACCCAGTTAGACAGAACCTTAAACCTGGTCGTTTGTCTTTCCAAAAAGGAGAAAGCGAGTTGTGTTTTGCAGGTCTGAGTTTAATGCTAGGGTTCAGGGTCCGGAGGGGCTGGGGTGGGGGGCTAGGGGGTGGGAGGGGTCTAAACCTCGTAGGTACCCTCTCAAGCTGCTCCTCACCTTCTCCTGCGAGCCTAAGGCACAGGACATGGTACCCGATACCGTAACCTGTGGCAGGAGAGCTCGCTGGCCTCGACACAACCCACAGTCTTACTGGGCAAAGTCTGTGGGACGAGCGGCCCAGCGCAGAGCAGTCAGCTGCCATTTGGCGATCACCGCCCAGGGCACGATCCGAGGATCACGGGGACGGGGCCTGGAGCGCAGTGACAAGCCCGGGCCTCAGCGGGAACTTGCAGCTGCTCCCAGGCCAGCCGGCCGTGGAGCTGACAGCAACGCAGCCGCCCTTCTTGGCAGAGAATGTTCTGTATCTCGCAAAATCCCTGAGGCAGGGTGCAAAGAGCAACTGGACTTTCCAGTAGCTCCGTGCAGCTGGGAGGTACAGTGAGCACAGACTCCCGGTGATCTGTGGGCTGGGATGATGGGCCGCACTCGACATGTCAGAGTTCACTAAGAATAAACAACACCACCACCACCACACTAAGAATGCCAGCAGCAAAACCAACAAAAACTGCCCAGATACAGATGAATAAGACGTGGTCCCCCAGACGCGTCTGTACAAGAGCCCGAGCAGCCTTGATGACCTCGGCACGAGTCAGCCCTGCGTGACGAGGGCGCGGGAGGAGTGAGCATGGGCGCGAGCTCCCCCAGCCGTGCTCCGGCCTCGGGGCTGGCGGACGACAGGTCTTTCCCACCCGTGCGGATGGAAGTGGGGTCTAGGTTGAAGTCCCTCACCTGGCTCACACTGACTCAATGCGTACTGCGTGCCGGGGAAGAGGGAGGCCGCGGCTCCGCTGCGGGGGGCGGATGGAGCACGGAAGGAGACGGGAGTCTGTTTAAAGATGAGTTTTCTGTTAAAATAATGGAGGCAGCCGGAAATGGGCCCGGCTGCTGCCGAGGGACTGGGTGCCCACCTCTCATCCCGGCAGGAAGTACATGATCCCCGAATGCCGGGGTCCCCAGCCTCTGGCCGCGGACCGGTATGGTCAGTGGCCTGTTAGAAACCAGGCCGCACAGCAGGCCAGCAGCGGGCGAGTGAGCGCAGCTCCATCTGCGTGTGCAGCCGCTCCCCAGCGCTGGCATCACGGCCTCAGCTCCGCTTCAGATCGTCAGGCCTTAGATTCGCATAGGAGCTCCGGTCCCTGGTGCCACAGAGATTGGGGACCGCTGGCCTAATGGGAAGGAAGCCAGTGGACCATTGGTGCAAAAGCAATAGAATTACTCCCTGTTGCTGCCCTGACAGAGCATCATTTTTTAAACAGTGAAACTGTATCTACATGTCGATATTCCGTAATCTGGCATTTGATCTAGTGAAGAGAAAAGCTCAGGTCAGGTCTGCAATAGCAGGAAGTACTAAGGTCGTTGGGTATGAGAAGATGAGGTAATGTCAGAGAAAATGTAGAGCAAAAAAAAAAAAAATCATAATTTCTTTACAGAAGAAACCAGGAAGTCACCAGCATCTGGAGTTACAGCATCTAAGAGAAGCTCCTCTGTCTCCACCGTCGACTTGATAAAATTTATTTTACGACATTGTAAAATAGTTTCTTAAGAGCAGAGTTAATCAAGGGACTTCTACCAGCTTCTTTAAAAAAGGTTTAGCTGAGCCTTCATCTAATGATAAATTAGGATCCCATAATATCACGCCGACTCTGCGGCTGGCCCGAGACTCTCTTTGCCTTACTAATCCCAGAGCAAACAGAAACCTGACGAGCAGTAGTATTTCCACTTCTGAGCAAACGTTCTCCAAAGAACAGACAGTGATAAGAACAGCAACGAACCGTTTTACTGCCCATTGTAAATTAGCAATTAAAACTCGGAATTATTTATCATTAGGTCGGCAAGCATTTTTTTTGTTTTGGAAGTATTTTTTTCCCTTGTCGTTGAAGCCTGGGACCAGAGAGGTAGTATTTTTCTGTCAGCGTAAACTGATAATGAAATTAATCAATCTCGAGTGCTTTTTTCTATTCATTTGGAAGCGACAACACGGCCGGCCGTTCGTAGAACCAACGCTGAACTTCACCGTCTGCATTCTTACCGTTTTGCCACTGTCCTTCAATAAAACGCCCTAGAAACCCCCCACGCTGGCCAGATTGGATGAGGGTGGTAGGTGGGGAAAGGCTGAGGGCTGGAAGACATCCCAACACAGAGAGAGGTCATCTCTGTTCTACGTGGATGGGGGACATCAGGAAAGCTTTGAGGTACACAAGCGTTTCAAAAAATCATCCTAGAATTCTTATTTGGTAACGCAGATAAAACTTAATTTTCTTAAGTGACACAAACTTGTGTGTCATTTGGCACCGTGGGCTGTCCTCCCAGCGGCCAGGACTGCTGCTTGTCCTGCCTGCAGTGCGTGGCACCGAGAGCCCCTCAGAACCTCCTGCTCACACCCGGCTAATGGGATGAGAGGAAGAAGGTGGCACGTGGCCTGGACCACGCGGAGGCAGCACGCGGAGGACATGCTGCCTTAACGCTCCTCCGCTTGGGGCTTTTAAGTGGGTCCTCACCCGGTTTCTCTTCACCCGAAGGACCTCGAGTGGCCACAGCCCCCAAGCACCGCTGCTCTCTGACTCAGTTCCCTGTTTTTTTCCTTCCGCCGTTTGGAGCAACTTGTAAACGCCTGTGCTTGTTGGCTTGCTTTCCCATCTGTCCCCCTCTGCAGAGGTAAGCAGGACCCAGAGCACGTGAAGGCTCTTTTGCGAGGGGACTCGACTCCGGGAGAAAAGCAGAGCCTGTGAAAAGCTTTAAGCAAGGGAGAGAGAGGGGTGAGGTTGTACCTGCCGCGGCTCCGCGGCAGGACAGTTTGAAGAGGGGAGAGAGAGGAAGGCCCGTCAGGAGCCTGCCGAGGTAGCCTGAGCGAGGATGGCGGCCGCGTGACCCCAGCATTGAGCGTCGGGGCTGGAAAGCGGTGGATGGATTTAAGACATATTCAGGAGACTGCGTCAACAGACGTAGTGAATTTACGCAGGGGGACAGGGAGGAGAAACCCAGCTGATACCCAGGTTTCTGGCTCGGACTGCTGAGGGACGGAGGACCAGCTGCCGTGGGGACACAGGCGCAGGAGCACTCCCGAGGGCGTGGCAGGGTCTGCTTGGGATGGATCGAGCTTGAGGATTATGAGAGGGGAATCCTCCAATTCTCGAGAATCAGAATCCTCCAAATACCTGTGGTTATTTTTATTAATTATAGTGTCAACAAATGGTAGTCAAAGGGTCATTTCATATGCCAAGGATATTAATACTTACCCGGGTCAATTGGGGATGCAGGAGGGCACCGTGGTTAAGAGATGCGCTCTGGAGTCAGAGTCACGCAGAGTCCCCGCTCCGCACTGCTTCGCTGTGTGCCCTGTGGCGAGTGGCTCTGCCTTGCGGAGTATCGGTTTCTTTATCTGTCAGTCAAGATGCTTCTACCTACTTGTGGCGTTGTGCAGAGTAAACACAAGGGTATATGCAAGGTGCTTAGCAATATGAAGTGCTCCCTAGTGCCGATCAGTATCACCGTCACCGTCACCCTTTGCCTGCAAGATCACCTTCCTGTGATTTGATATAAAAGAAAGAACCTGCCAGCCCACCCCACTCTCTAAGGATTATTAAGTGTCTTTAAAGCTGATTCCAGCACAGACGTATAATATGATCTATGTCAAATAGGACTAATTTAATTCTATGTATTTTTTTCTGATAATATTTTTGATAAAGACTTCTTTTGGGGAGGGGATTAGAACTGTAGGTATTCTGACTAAATTTACACAGATGTCCGAAAAAGGCTACAGTGGTGTCACAAACCAAAACATCCCGCAGATAAAGGGGACATTTGGATGAGCCGACGTCCCTAGCTTTAAGTACGCAAACTTCAGTAACAGCTGAGGCGCAATCGGGGCAAAATGCGCAGTGTGAGAAAGATTAGACACCTGTTTGACGAGGACAGCGTTCAAAGCCTTCTTTCTAATGGGCTTGCGGTGCTACGTGAATGGGATAGGACATGCAGCAGGGCTTCCTCTCCCCAACTGGAATATTCTGCGCCGAAGCAGATCAACTGTGCAAACATTTGTGGAGACGACAGATGCCGCTCGTTCTGAGAACAGCTCCCCATTTTGTAGCTTGATGCTACTGGAACACTCCATGAGTTATAATTAACTACTAAGGTCCTTCTCAGTCCCTTAGTCCATGTGGCATTCTGCCTCTCTTTCCCCCAGGGACTCTGTTTTTTGATATAAACTAGACTTTTTTTCTCCTGGGCAAAAAAATAAAAATAAAATAGCACGAAGGAGTGTATAGTTTATGAAGAGGACATGTAACCAGTTTGGGAAGTAATTTTCTTATTAATCCTGTCCCTAGCATTTTTCTGACATTTGTAGAAATTTGAAGGTTCGTGGGATGACTGCCAGGAAGTAGTTAATTCTCCCCCATTTGTTCAGGCAAGAGGAGTGGTTATCCAGTGAGTGGCCGCAAGCAGCTTTATCGGTTCATCTTTTCTGATTTCCGGACCCTGAGATTCTTGTGAATGAAGCAGCATCTCTGGTTGAGCACATGGGCATGACCTCGTAAGTGCAGGATGCACATTATGACCGTCCTGCGGAGCAAACGCGAGCCTGTCACTTCCTCTTGTCCAAGAAGTGTTTCAGGGCAGTAGAGGGTACTGACGCATGAGCCCTGGGAAGACACCATAAAGCACTTTCTGCGTGACTTAATTCTTTTTCAGACACAAAGAACGGATTCCAGGGATGTCCTATGACCGGTTTAAATTCATAACACTGCATTGCCTGCATGTAGGCATTGTAGACTGTTTAAAGGATGACGAAAAGTGAAAAATGCTAGATGCTTGTCATGGTCGCCATATGCCCAAGATTTTCTGGGACAGACCCAGTCTCAAAGATTCCGTCCTGTTATTCCGTGCATTATTCTGCTCCTTATCAGACCATGCATTCGGGTTTGAAAAATATGTCCTTTAAGGGTTCACTGTGCTGTTCTTAGGTACATATCAATTACTGTTCCCAGAATTAAAGAAAGCATTTTTAAAAAATTATCCCAAGATAAGTAAATTAATTTCTTACAAATTATGGGGAAGCAACCTGAACAGGCAGCTCTCGGCATAGCTTGGTGATTACTCAGCAACTTCCCTATTACTGCAGCGATGTTAATACACTGGGACTTTATGATCGCCAGTTCCCTGAGCACAACATGCGGACACGCTGAAATATTTTTGAAGGACATCTAAGGAGTAGCAATTTAGTTTAACTCAATTCCTGTTGCTACTTCCTAGAATCTGAAAGAAACTGTTAAAGAAGTTCCAGAACGTACATGACACAAAGTTGCTGGTCAGGAACAATGTGACAGACGCCTGGACTACCCCTGATTCGAGTAGCCACAAGGTGACCTGGAGAAAACTGCCTCTAAGCCTAAAAGGGTCAACATTTTCATGACAATTTTAATGTGAAGTTCTTACGTTGCTGAAAATTGATTTGGATTGAAAGTGAACCCTCAGACAGCCTCTCTAGAAATGGAAGCCATGGACATTTTTGAAAAATTCCATCGATTTTAAAGTGCTTTTAAACTAATTTTGGAAAGAGGCAGGTTAGCATACAGCGAAGCTACTTCCTCATTTGCGTAAAACTAGCTAAAGATTTCAGAGCTTCTTAGGGACATTCTGCATAGACGGGTGATGCTGTTTGCTGATATCATTTTGAGGATTGTTATGTTTTTCAATTACTGTCTAACACTAATATCGTCATTAGTACTTTTTTGCATCGTCATTTGCCTTCTACCTGGCAACTTAACTCACTTTCCTACTTATTCTGTGTAAACCGACGTGAGCAAAAGCTCTCCATTCATCCCTTCCCTGCCCTGGTGGCTGAGGTCTTATTACTGTGACTTGGCTTGTACATCGAAGAGGTAAAAGGTATCAGCTGATGGGCTGGAATGTTTTTCCCCTCCTTTCCTTCCCTTCCAAGGCAGGGGCAAGATCCAGAGACCTTTCGGGTGCATAATCTGAACTTTCCATCTTATTTAGCCCAACAAAAATACAGTGTCCACCGCGGTAAAGTGTGAAGAACAGGGGTTTACAGTCACATGGAGCAGGGTTTGGGTTCCTGTTCGGCTGCTTACTGCTCACGAGCTATGTTCCAAGCCATTGTAACACTCGGTTTTGACATCTGTCACATGGGGACAATACTAAGCTCTTGCAACTTTTTGAAGATACATGGAGCTAAAGCACCCAGCCTCTGTACCTGGCTCGTAGTGGGCTCTGAACAAATATTAGCTAATTTGTTTAAATAACGATTGTACGTGTAAGGAGCACAACAAAGAAGATAATTTAGAAGTAATAAACGAGGCGTCTTTGGTGCCAGCGGGGCACGATACAGCGGGAAGCGTGTGGGATCTAGTGGCCAACCTGCCCTCATCAGATTTCCTGATCAACTGAGCGTTCTTTTCTGATCTGTGAAAATGAGCGTAATCACACAGCCTCACGAGCGTCGTGGTGGAGTCTGTGCTCGTCGTGTGCGTATAATCTTAGTCTCCCAGTCCTCGGTCCCTTTTAAATATTCATTTTCTGTAGCGTATTCTCTGCCCGCTCCTTTTTGGACAGAGACTAACCTATAATCTAGTATCATTCTCACAACGTTTGAAAGGTAAGAAAAAGAAAGCCAAACTTGCCACGATTTAGGTTCTCACTTACACTTCTGGTGAGAGAAATATATTTATATTGACAATAATATGCCTCTGTTGCCTGTGGGTCTCAGCTTCTCGGCAGACACACTGAGGGTTGCAAAGCAAACGAGTCAAAGACGTCCACACCCGCGCAGGAGAGATGGAGCTGTTCCGAGGCACTGGCTGCAGCTCATTCATTCGGCTCACGTGTGTTAACTGCCTACTGTGCGCAGGCATTGTCCTAGGGGCTGGATGTGCAACTGCGAATAGAACCGTCTTGCCCAGAGAGACGGACATTAGACCCATTTCTCCAGCGATGTGATAAGCAGTGCGACCCACCCGTTTATTTGATAAGTATCTCCCGAGTCCCTGTGAGCTGCCAGTGCCTTGGATACAACAGGGGAAAAGAGAGGAGACCCAGTCCTTGTCCCCATTAAGTTTTCAGTCTTTGGGGGACACGGGCATTTACTCAGGCAGCAGCGATAAGGGGTGGCGATGGGGGCCGTGTGCAGATCCGTGAACGATCTGACAGCGAGGGGACCCGAGCGGCTGGACGGTCGGGAAGGCCTCTCGACGGAAGTGATAGTTAGGCTGACGGCTGAAAGGCAGGTAGCCGTCAGCTGGTCAGAGAAAGGGGGATGGGGAAAGAAAGTTCCAGGCAGAGGAAAGAGTGTGTGGCTGAGGAACTGACCAAAGTCAGATGTGGCTGGACAGAGCGTGTGAAAGGGGGCGGGCGTCGGGTACCATGGGAGCACGGAAGACGAGGCAGTTAGCCGTGCCCGTGGATGTCGGGGAAGGACGCCCAGGAGAGAAGGGATTAGGACCCGGGGCTGAGGCCGAGCTCGCCTGCAGACCAGAGGAGGGGAGGCGGCATCTGGCAGCGGGAAGGACGTGTGCTTGGCCAGAGACGAGAAGGAGGTCGCATCCATGACCCGGAGCGCGGGCACAGCACGGGGGCGGGGGCCGACAGACGGGGGTCAGACCAGCGGGGACTCTGTTTGAAGGGATTTGTTTGAAGGGATTTGGACGTGATGCTGTAGAGTAGGGTGAGGAGCCAGAGGAGAACTTTCAGGAGAGAGATGGATGCGCATGCGAATGTAATGAGGATGCCTCGCGGGGCCCATCAGCACCAGGCCGGGTGCAGGAGGACCCGCTGAGATGCGCACCGTCAGCCAGGTAGGGACCTGGGGGCGGGGTGGGGGGTCATTCAAGACCAGCCATGCAAAGGTGGCGGCTCCAGGTAGGTGATTAGCTGGAGAGGTGACAAGCGGAGGGATCAGGGCTGACCGATCTTGCCCACAGTGAAGAGGAAGCTGGGAGGAAGAGCCGACCGCGGTCGAGGAGATGGCACGTGCCGTGTCTGTGGGACGCCCGCGTGTGCACAGCCCGCGGGTGGGGCGCGTTCACCGGGGCTCCGGAGGGAAGCGGCTCCGGGCCGAAGGTGTGGATCTGGGAGTCAGCGGTGGCAGGACGGGGACAGCTCGGGTCCGGCAGCGTCGGAGCAGGGCGAGAACACGGAAGCCCTTTCCCGAGTCCGTGGACCCTCTGGCCATCTCATTTTTCTGCACCGAGTGTGTAATTACTGTGTGACAATGTAAAGAGCTCGTTCCCAGTGCTCTGAAGCCGCGTCGTGCCGGGCTGTACGATAGTTCGTAGGCAAGGAGAGGACAGCTGGACGAGAAGCTTAAAAATGTTTGTACTTCAGGGCCTTTTTTCCCCTAGCAGGATGGTCGAGGCGAGTCGCCGGCCAAAGCAGCCAGAGGAATGAGCAGAGTGTGGAAGCGACAGGGTCCCCACAGCGGGGGTGGACGGCGAGCGGAGACGAGACCAATGTTCTTTTTAACGGTGCTGCAAGCAGAGAACGGGGCAAAGTGACGGAAATCTGGCTGCACGTGGTTTTCCTGGGCGACAACGTGAACCGGGCCGCAGCGCGTTCACAGAAGGGCCGGGCGAGGCGTTCCAGGAGTTGGCAGTTGTTCCACCGCCAGAGAGGACGCGGCACTCGCCGAGCTGTCCGTAGACGACAATTATATAAACTCTCCATCTGTCAAAACACACTTGGAGCTGAAGAAGACTCCCCAGTCTGCGTGTTGAACGAGGGGAGGCCCCTCCAGACAGCCGCCACGCAGAAACTCGGACGGGCACATGTATTTTCAAAATTAACTTTTAGGACAGAGGGAGAGAGAACGGGCATGGCCGAAGCGTTGATAGGGCAAGAACACGCCGTGTCCGTGGCGGGGACATCCGCGAACCCGTGTAGCGGCTCCTTCGATAATTAACTGAGTTCCTGGGAGGGACCGCAAGTCCCCGTGAGCGTGTGTGGCTACTTCCAGCCTGGAGAGGCTGGACCACTGAGCGAGAGGATTTATTGGATTCTAACATGTTTTCCTTTTTGTGATTTTTCTGACCCAGAAATATGCTTCTTATTCCAGCGGCTCTCCCAAAACAGCTGAGTAAATGATAGTGTTCAAACAATCACCGTTAACTATAAATCAAAATGTTATGTTTCCTCAGTTATGCGAGGATTCTTCGGTTTGTTTTCTCTCTCTCACCAGCGAACTATAATCCACCACCGGGACGATGATTAAAGGCATTCTACCAAAAATATTTACTCCATTCTGTGGCAAACACTTGTCATCTCCAACTTAAGTTGAACAGCCCGAGCTTAAGTGTCACCGCGCTGCTTCATGAAATAGAAGCATCTGGAATTTATTCTCTTACTTTCCTTCTAATTATAGCTTAATTTATCAACCACACATTTTTTAAATGGTTATTCCTAGTAGGCTTCTCCATTACAAAACGTACTAGAAATATTCATCTCAATATTGTTTTTACTCTTTTGAGGACTAAATATCACACATGTTTCTATATAATTTTTTCTCCGTACACTCGGCTGTATAATTTCTAAAGTTCTCTGTTTTCCAGAATCGCTCCCCGCCCCAACACGCCCCCAACCACAGTCAAAAATCCCATCCTCTCAGTGACACGCGGCCCGACACAGACCACTGATCGTGACCTTCGGAAGGGGAAGGGGCCGCGGACGTCATTAGTTCAGTCGTCGCCAGCTTCACGGCACACATGTACAGACTCCCCTCGGGGGCCCGTTTAAAGGCAGACGTAGGGACTTCCGTCTCAGACATCCTGATTCAGTAGCTCTGAGGCGGAGCCTGAGCACGTACACTTTTTAAAAGCACCCCAAGTAATTCTGAGCCCACACACCACACATTGCAAAACGCTTAATTACCCCAAACCCTCCTCATGTAGGTGAGGATGCTGAGCATCGGAGGCGTGACCTGCCTGTGATCTTTGGTGATCTAGTTAATGTGACTGTCCTCAAGGTGTTTCCACCGCTGTTCTTGACACCCTCTACTTATATTCTAAAAGGAATAATAATAATAATAATAATAATAATAATAATAATAAAAGGACAGGGACCAAAACGTGGTCGCTTTCATAGGAAACTTCTACCCTGGCCCCAAGGGGAGAGGTAGGGCTGGGAATTTGTGGAAGAACACATGCTGTTTCTCCACAGAGTAAATTAAAAGTATATGTCATGTTTCCGCATGCTTCTCTGACTATATTTATGGACAGAGCAGGCAATGAGCGAATGAGTAACATGGTGAATAGATGAATGACTGAGCCCATGAGTCCTGCCCAGAAGGTTCAGGCAGTGTGAGACTGTCTCAGCGTACCCCAGAATCCCCACCCCGACCTGTAATGGTCAGGGCCTTCTGTCAGAGAGCAGGACGATCGCCACTCAGCCTTTTGGCTAAGGTCAAGTGCAGGCAGCAGGAGATGGGGTCATCTGTAGGAAAGAAAGTGCCTCCATCGTGAGTTCGGTTCTATTGTTTTAGTGGATTCTTTTTTATTCCTTGTAAGTGGCTGGAAAGTAGTCACAGATGTCAGTAGTTCAGGTGTTGTACTGGCTTATGATTGGATTGTTCAGAAAAGACTTTCTCTTTCTGTTTCTTTTCTTATCCTCGTTGGAGGGGGAAGGGCATCAGCGTGGGCGGTTTTCACTCCGTCTTTAACTAGTTGACTTTTGCTGATGAAGAGGTTACTTCAGTTTGTTTGGCTTCTGGATCTGCTATGTTATTCATCCGTAGTTTTGCTTCTAGTCAAAATGGAAAGCAAGTGTAGTTTGTCATCCTTTAATGCTGGGAGATGACAGGAAGCTGGGTTTTATTTGTTTTTCTCTTTGAAGTGATACAGCTGAGTGAGCACACTGAGAGTTTCATTTTAACCAGAAATTTTGCTTAACCTCATAGAAACAGCTGTTTCATTGAAGACCGGTGGACTGCTGGGCTTGGCTTGCAGAATTCGCAGAAGAGAAGAAGATGGATAGGTAATGGGCGGTTCCAGAAAATTCTGGAAGACGCACAGCAGCGAGCCCAGAAATACAGTTTGAGTCTATATTCACAAAACAAAGCAGCGCTGGCCACAACGTGCCCTGTGAGCCATGTGGAGCCCATGGCCCCCCTCGTATCTTAACTCTAATTTGGACTGTACAACCATAAATGAAAAGACCAACACCAACACGAATAAAATGCCCTCTCAGAGGCTCTGTGAGATCCGCTACGGGCAGCATCATTAAAGGCCAAAACTCAGTGCCGGCGAGGACCAGGCGGGGACAGGGGTGGCCTCGAGCAGGGTGGCGGGAGCTGTCGCAGAATGGGGAGCGCAGGCCAGAGCTCACCGCGGATCCGCACGTCGATGTAAAATCTTCGCACTTCGAATGTTGACTCATTCTCCCCAAAGGTTCCTACACTGTAAGGAGAACTACGCACATCTGTGAGGTCAAAGCCTTTGCATTCCGAAGTGTAGCGTCTATTCTGTGGTTCGGTGACATTCTGGGTCCCTCGCCAGATTTCCCTATCAGCTTGTGGAATAAAAGGCATTCGTGCAAGGAATTCTGACATAGGAATCGTAACTTTTCATCTTCTATAAAGCAGAATCGCAGGACGCGAGGGATCCCGTGGGGTCGCGAGGCGGAGGAGAAGCCGGAGCTCGGTGGTGTGCTGGCCGAGGTCACGGCGGACGGACTCAGCTCCGCGCGGCCTACGAGGCCGCGTTAGTGGCGGACACTGGGGCGGACAGCGCCTTTCCTCCCACGAGGCACCGCGGCCGCCTTTCTGGCTCCAGCCGGCGGGTCCTGCGGCTCACGGGGTCTCATCCGACCCCCTTAGCGAGGGTCCGAGGCGCTTCACGGACAGGCCCGGCCGGCCCTGCCGCCTCTGTCCAGTCTCATCTTTGCCACTCTTATTTTTTTTCACACTCACCTAATTGAGCAAATATTTATATATGACAAAACGCGCAAAACTTAAGTGTACAGTTCGGTGAGTTGTGAAGTTCGCTCCGAGCCCCCCGACCCCCAGTCAACACCTGCCCCCCAGGCCCCAGTTTCTTCCCCCACAGCAGCTCTGCCCGTTCCTGACCTTCACGTCGGTGGGTCACGTGCACAGTGTGCGACCTTTTGTGCCCTGCGTGCACTTTTTCCCGTGGACCAGTCATCCCTTTTATTTTAATTGCTGGGGAGTATCATACTGGACAAATAGATCACAATTTTTGTATCTGTTCTTCTTTTGAGGGACATTCGAGTGTTTCCATGTTTGGCTGTTACGGGTAAAGCACCGGGAGCATCCTCAGGCAGGTCTTTCCGTGGACATTTGTTTTTTTTTTCCTTTATATCAACAAGCACCTAGGAGTGGAATTTCGGGGCGTCTTTTGTAAGGAATAGCCAAATCGGTTTTTTTTTTCCTTCTTTCTTTTTCATTTAGAGTTGCCATTCAATATCATTTTACATTAGTTTCAAGGGTACAGCATAATGGTTAGACAGTTATATAATTCATGAAGTGATTCCCCGATTAGTCTGGTACCGCCTGCCACCGTACATAGTTACGACAATATGATCGACCGTATTCCCTGCCTAATCGTTCTTCAAAGTGTTCGTCGCATTTGACATGCCCATCAGCAGCGAACGCGCGTTCCAGTTACTCCCCATGCTCGCCGGCGCTGCGTGGAGTCGGTTTTTTAAATTGTAGTGTGACCTGGAACGTCATCGTGGTTTGATTTCGCGTTTCTCCTCTGACTGACAACGACGAAGGCCTTTGCACGTGCCTGCTGACCGCCGTGCTCTCCTTGGGGGAAGTGCCTGTTCGAGTCGTGCGCGTTCATTCGTGGGTTGTCTTCTCATTATTGGTTTTGTTGTTGGTTTTGTTATTGGTTTCATTATTGGTTTTGCAGTTCTTCATTCCGGATACAAGACTTTTGTTAGTCTTTCGTTGGTTGCCTTTTCACTTATTAGTGGCATATTTTGATGAGCAAAATTCCCGAATTTACATTTTTGGTAAAGTTAATCCATTTTCTTTGATGTTTAGTACTTTTTTGTGTGATTTTTCAAAAATTTTCCTGCTCCAGTTCACAAAAACATTCTCAATATTAGTGTTCTCTATTAGTGTTAACGTTAGTTATTGTGTCAGTTACATTATAGTATGTTCTAGTCTATGTTCTATGTATTATATATTTATATTACATTAATTTTAATATGTATATAATCTGTAATACATATTAATATATTATATAATATAATAGTTATAATATTATTTAATATTAGTGTTCTCTAATATAATAGTTACAATATTATTTAATATTAGTTCTCTAGTATCAAAATTGATTGCACTTGTTGATGCTAGTCTGTAGTGCGATTTTATCTTTGAAACGTCTGTTTGCAGAGATAGGTAGGTACTACCAAATGCTGTTATTGATCCATTCGCCTATGATTTTAATTGACCGTGTGCATTGCTTAGAAGGCACTTAGAGAATTCTGTTGGATTCTTCTCTAAATACCTGCCTTTCAGCACGTCATTGGGTTGCAGATTGCTCACTCCCGATCCGATCAGAAATTAGGTGGATGCTCCCCCACTGTGCCGTTAAACGGACTTTGAAACATAGAAATCTTTGAATCTTGTGTTGAGGTGCGAAAAAACCCTGCCGGTGCTCTAGTTAGAGCTCGGGAACCGCACCCTAAGAGGAGAGCTCTCTGCTCGTTTCCACTTCTTACAGCATGGAAAGCATAGAAAGCGAATCGATGTTGTCTTCAAAATGACCTGGCCACGGTGTGGGCTGCACAGAGAAAGACGGCTGTGACTAGTAGTTTCAGATTTACTTCTTTGAGAAACATGATCAGATGTGAAGCAAAGGCTATCCCGGAGCCGTTCAGCGGGCGGTCAATAATAGTAGTTGAGAGTCATTCATCTCATTCAAAAAAAAAAAAAATCAGACTCAGCCCTAAACTTTGAAGCTTACGACCAAACTTCACCAAATCGAAAGCAGTTTTCTTGTATTTCTGACAAAAATTCATGGCGCTGACGATGGTGAGCTTGACTCTGCAATAACACACGCCGCAGACTTTTCGGGAACAGAGCACAGTCACGCATTTCCGCTGAACGGCACAGTGAACAACCTGGCGCTTTCATGAGCTTCGTACATCTGTCCGGCTCGGCCTTTTTGTGCCGCACACGTAGTTTTCACCGCCGTCCTCTGCAGCACGTCATAGCAGATTCCGCTTCAGATTGTACTGAGTTTTGTACGCTTCCTCCGCGCTTGTACTTTTTCCATGCGTGCTTTTCAAGAAGGCTCGTGCTTCAGCCACCTTGGACTTGGCCTGGGCTCTAGGACCAGCCACGGAGGAGCATCCGTAACACCTGTCAGTTCATCGGGAGCCAAGAGAAGCCGCTCAGAGTCGTTTGCTTTGTTTTTAGGTTGGCCATTGACGCTGCTGCCCATGTCCTCAACCGCGAGCACCCGTTCTCACCGGGACGCGGGTGTTCCCGACCGCGCTTGTTTCCGTGTGGGCTCTTCTCCAGCTGCTGGAGGCCAGTTGGCTCGCATGGGTAACGGCTTTCTGCTTGAATAGCAGATCACTTGGAAACTCTGATTGCAGCTTCATTTCCATTTTTTTTTTTTATTTTTGTGCAGAAATTTGGCCATGATGAGATAGTCTGCTTTAAATTAAAATTATTTTTTGTGACTGTTGCTTTCCTGTGGGTGGGAGCGTTGTGGGCAGAGCTTGTCTGCCGCCGACACACGCTGCATTCCCTGAGCGCAGCATCTTGTCCTTGCTTCATAAACACCGTGCTTTGCCGCATAATAACAAAATAACCCACGCTCCACTTTGCCTTGGAACGTGACACTCGAAACCCACTCTTCCTTTCTCGTTTCGACATGACAGGTATCTTTGATGTGTGACATGGTAATAAACATAAACGATTTGGCACGGTGATGTGTGTGGCGTTCAAAATGCTATCGAGCTCTGATGGCATCACTGTGATTTCTAGCGCGTTGAGCAGCGCCGAGAAGCAGTGAGGGCGCCTCCCACAGTCTCTGTTTCAGGTACTCACCTGTGCAGGTGTAGCGCGAAAGCAACCAGGCGTAATGTATAAAGACATGGTGTGTCTGTGTTCCGATAAGACTCTATTTATGGACACTAAAATCTGAATTTTATGTAGTTTTTGTTTGTCAAAATATTCTTTTTGTGATTGTTTTTCAAACGCTGAAGAGTCTTGTTAAACCCGCTTTGGGCTCACGGGCCGTGCACAGCTGTGTGATCGGCCAGATGTGGCGGGCGGGTCGTAGCTCCCAGGGCTGCTGGGAACAATCCTGACTCTCTCGCCACGTCCCTTCTCCTTCCCCCTTCTCTCAGGCCTTCCTGCACCTGAGTCCCCCTCCCCAGACTGCCCCTCCTCCCCGATGTCATTTCCTAAGACACTGATGCATTGTCACCTACTACATTTTTTATAGGACTCGAGAGCCCTACTTTCCACATGATCTTGCTATTGTACAGCTAAGTCTAGGAAGGATGCATCTGTCACTTCTCTCTTCCCTAAATCATATTAAAACAACCCACTGTTGTATTTTGTTTTGTTTTAAAATAATTAACTAGAAATTGTCCTGAGAGAAAGTATGTGGCTTGTAGGATCAGAGAGAAAATGCAGAAAAATGTCATTTCTGCCAAAAGATGATTGTGAGGATTAAATAAGATAGAGAATGAACATTCTAAGCACAGAGAAGGCTGGTAATAGACTGCGTTTCTTCTTTCTTTTCTCCTCCAAAGATGCTGGGTTTTAAAAGCTAACTGGAAAACAGATATGTGTGCTACGACCCCCAACAAAAGTCAGCGGCTGTGCACTAAATCGACAGATTTTCTTATGCCAGCGTCATCCTTACTATCTAGTACTTAGATTACCCTGTGAGCGCATTTCCATTTCTGTGAATAATATCTAATTTTCAGAATCGTCTAGCCATGTTGGAATGTTTAAAAAATATATATTTTTTTTAAGAAGAGAACACTTCCTTTAAGGACCTATCGATGTTACAAGCGGGTTTTGTCACAGGCAGTGGCAGGCTGTAAAACACAGAGACCAGTAGAGCCGTGAGGAGCCGGCTTGGTTGTGTTGACAGAAGCCAGCTCTGGGGCTGACAGCACATCTGACAGCAAAACCTCGTGCCTCGTGGTGAATCCAGAAAACCAGGAGGACAGATTGTTTTATGCCAACGAGAGCAGAAAGGATCTCGTAGAATCCATGCGAGGAAGCAGGATTTGTGGGGCCAAAAAGAAAAAACAAGTTGAGAAAAGGTGCACATCCCCTAGAAAGGAGACTAGACGGAGCTCCAGCTGAAGTGATGCGGGTAAAGGCGGACTCGTGGTTCTTCCCTCCAGAAGCCCTCCCTGATCCCACCCGGCCCAGGCGTGACCGCCCTGGGGCTCTGTGCCGCCACCCTCTCTCACACGCGGCCTGGGCAGACCGCTCCCGGCCCTGGCCTCGGGACCGCAGGAAGCCACGCCGGGTCCGAGTCGTGACTGTGCCGCTTCACTCTATGATAGCCGGAGCCACGTCTGACTTCTAAACGTCTCTGCGTGCCCAGCGCCTGGCACAGATCTAATGCACGTTTACGGAAGAGGGAACTGAAGGACTGGGTGGATGGCACGAAAACACGGGAAAAGAGCTCAAGGAAATCTTTCGCTCGTTCTTGCCACCGTAGCTGCCGCCACACGCACCCAGGTTGCACACAATGGATACTGGCAAATTCTGACTCAGGAAAGGAAAATTCAAAGTTTAATGATGACGGTTGACAACGAATGTTAGATAAATTGCATTGTGAGGGAGGGCGCCGGTCTATATTGAAGGGCGCGTGTTTTCCTCTCGTTTTATAAACAAAGCAATAAAGATCAAGAGTAGGAAGGATAGAGTGGGATGATAGGAAAAGAAAGATGACTACGAATATTGTTCAACGTTATATTAAAAGGACCGAATTTCCAATAAACCTCAATTTCCATAGGTACGGTCACCTGAAACGATATCTGGATGGCTGGGTGGCAATAGAAATTCTTTTCTTCCTTCTCACTGAGCTTGGAATTTACTCTTCCTCCTCTTCCTGTGGCTCAGGGCTTCCTGCAGTGGGTCAAGATTATGTACCTTGTTCCGATGCCTGGACGGGCAGAGCCGCCTGTGGCCGTAGACGGAAGTCCCAAAGGAAGAGCAGGAGAAAAGGGAAGTGGCAAGAACACCGTCTTCCCCTTTCTCTTTCCTCCCGGTAGGTCTGTAACCATCATACCTGAGCTTCTCACAGCGTGGTTCTCACCAGACCACTTGTGTCGGGATCACCAGGGGGAGCTTATAAAAAACGCGCGTCTCCGAGCAATGCCCGCCGAATCGGAATCTCCCAAGTTGAGGCTCTGGCCTCTGCGAAGGTTTTTTAGGGTAGCAGGTTGTATGGTATGTTCATTATTTTATTTTTTGAATGAATAATATATTCATGTGGTTCAAAACTCAAAAAAAAATGTATAAAGGCATATGGTGAAAATTTTTCCTTCAACTCCATTTCCTCTCTTCCCACTTCCCCATTGCAAATTATAGACACTAGTTTCTAAAGTATCTTTTCAGTCCTCTGCGTCTGTCTGTCTATCTATCTATCTATCTATCTATCTATCTATCTATCTATCTATCTATCATCTATTTATCATTTATCTATCTATCATCATCCATCCATCCATCCATCCGTCCATCCACCTACCTACCTACGTATCATCCATCCATCCATCCATCCATCCATCCATCCATCTGTCCATCCATCCATCCATCATAGATCTTTATCCTTCCCACTCATTTTGCACAAAGGACGCATAGAAGCATGCCACCCACACTGCCCTCTACCACACTTTAGTCATTTATTTATTAATATGTCTTGGAAATCTTTTCATGTTAGTACAAGAGACTTTCTACATTCATTTTTACAACTGCATGTTTTTTCACTGAATGGACATACCATCATCTAGATGGTTTTCCTGTATTTACTTTTACCAAAATTTATCCCTTTATCTTTTCTGTTTATGCTGTTTTTATGCCATGCAGACTTCAAAATATCTTTTATGAAGTTAAGACGATCCATCTTTTCTCTTATGCCTCCTGGAGTCTGAGATATATTTAGCATAATGTCAGGCGTTTTCCGAGTCACTTTCACATATTATCCAAAAAGTGTGTTGCTGTATAATTTCAGCTAAAAGGAATTCAGCAGAGTAACATCGCTACTATCCCATCCAGCGTTTAAAATGTACTTAGTGTGGGTGGGTCAATTTAAGGCCATGTAAGAATAGAAATTCACCCATGTTTAGTAGTTTTATAGTCTCTCTCCCTCTCTCTCTCTCACACACACTTAAATCTTTTCTTCTATGTTTTAACAAGCCCCCTTCACGATTTTTACATCAAAGTTTGAAAACCACTTCTTCACCGAATCTCTTATCTGTCTCCTCATCTCACCTCAGAAAGTCTCATTCAGCCTCAAAGATCCACTATGATCACCGCTGTGGTCTCTGTATTTTCCTGTAAGAAGACACGGCGTAGCCTCAGGAAAAGCCCATGTCTGACGGCTTTGCTGGCGGTTTCAGACAAGGGATGTTGCTGGTCTCAGAAACTGAGCTGAGGTGGCCGGTGCGTTCCAAACACGGCTTTCGGGCCGATGGTCTTGGCAGGTATTTTGACCTCTCAGCACCTCAGCTCCTAGGTGGGGGCAGCAGTGCCCATCTCCAGGTCGTTGGAGGAGTCACGCCACGTGGCGATGCCAGCGAGCGGTGGTGCCTGGTGGCTGTGTGGTACCGGGCGAGCAGTCGGCAGACGTCAGCTGGTCCGAGCGAGGCAGGCCAGACGTCGCGAGGCTGTCGTCTGTCCCTCGCTGCGCCACAGGGGGACAGAAGCACAGCTGGAAATAACAGGTGGCAGCAGTGGGCAGAAGCGGGCTGGCCAGTCCCCAGGGCTCAGAGAGGAAGGGAAGCAGGGCTTTGGGGAGCTGGCTGAGCACCCGGAATGTCCTTAGGGTTTCATTTTGGCAAGAGGCCTCGGCCTCCCACAGCTGCTCACCTACCCACTCTCTGGAATTTTAGATTTCAGGCATGGGATGATTTATAGGGTTGCTTGAAAGCAGTGAACAATGAAGAAGTAAAATATCTATAAAAAAGACCAATTTAGTAAAGCTTCTGTTTTTTCTTTCGTTGCTGGCGGGGCCCTGCCACGACCTCCACCAGACTTGGCTCGCTGCTCCTTCGCTCTGTGACCCAGAGCTTCCTGGGGCGGCCACAAGCTGGCTATTGTCCCCAGCCACACTGCCTATCAGGCCTTGTCCTCCTCTCCCTCCGTGGGAAGGCTGGGGGCCTTTTGCTATGCGATGACCATAGGCAGCAACGTAAATGGTCTCCCGGCTGCGTGATCCAAACCAGTCAGGAAAACCTGCTCCACGAGCTTCCACTGAAACTTCTGGTAGAATAAGCAACTGATAATTCCACGCCAAATGTCTGGCCTTTCGCCAGGACTGACAACTGTTCCGTTTTTGCAAGCCATGTTGCCATGTTCTAGTGACCATGGAGAGTCAAAATAGACATTTTGATTCTGGAGCATTTTTTAAAGGAAGGTGGAAATCACAGGGCCATTATGCAAATTAACCATAGGTTTAGGATGAGGAAAAAACGAGTTTAAAAACTTTAAAGAAATTAGTTGACTGCCAATCAAACATTCCTTAAAAAAAAAAGGCCTCACCAAAGAACTACTGTTTCCAAATTGCCAGCATTCATTACCGTTAGATTAGGGTGGACAGATTTAGCAAATAAAAATACAAACATTTCTTGGGACATACTTATGCTAAAAAAAAAAAAAAAAAAGATTTGTTGTTTATGTGAAATTCAAATTTAACTACATGTTGTGTATTTTATCGGGCAGTTTAATTTAGATGCATTTTCTCTATGGTGCCAAGAAATACAAGAAGGGCAGGGTAACATTTTAAAATTCTGATGAGATAGTTAAAGCGCTTTGCTAGGTCAAAAGATAATACCGACCTTCTCTTTCTGCCATTTGTCCTGTACTAAAATTAATTTTATGTTTTCCACAAACCTTTAGAGTTAGGGTTTTCGTTATTCTTTTAAAATATGTGTGAGGGAAAGAATTAATAAGTATTGAATACTTACCAGATGCCAAGCATTTTTCTAGGCACTTTAGATATTACTTAAAAAATTATTTTCCTATATAATTTCAGTCTGAGAGTCCTCAGCAGGATAAAATTATTATCGTCTGAATGGATCTTTGTACTATAGAGAGTGGCTAAGTCCACAAAAATTTACTGACCCTAAAATGAGTCGGTTGCTGTGCTAAACAGTGGCCCTAAGGAGAGGGAATATTTACTCATTTATCTTTACCAAGAACAGCCTTCGTCTCAAGCATTGATATCCTTATGAGCAGCAGATCGTACTCATTCAACCTTGAGAGGAAAAGAATAAATGAACTTCAACACATTTGCTAATTATTCTTGCTTATAGACATATTTATTTATCCAACTAACACTTATCGTACAGGTGCCAGGCAGAGGATGAGGCTGTAATCCATAAACTTGCATTGCTTAGTCTGGCAGGGGTGTGACCTCGGTTACAAAGCACCTCCTGGGGTGTGAACGCATCGTGTCTTCCAGAAAGGCTCCCCAGTGCCTGACAGTCACCAGCGAGGGCACTTCAAGACTGTACACTCCGCACACGGACCCAGGTGCCCTACTTGGCACCGTCTGAAAATCCCAGGGGATTATAATGGGAAGTGGGTAGACGGAATTCTCTGTGAGGCAGAGTAAGTATGATTTACGGGAATTGCCCGAGTGACCGACGTCAGACTGCGCAAAGCAGGTGCACATTGTGCGAACTGGGCTGCGAGTGTCACCTTGGTAGACGAGGTCAACTTGAGTGCAGTTTTAATTCTGTTTTTCAAATAATCCGTCACAGGCAGACAGGATACTCCGTGGCGCAGGTATAATGTGACTGGTTATTGTCC
Source organism: Pteropus vampyrus (assembly GCF_000151845.1). Classification (NCBI taxonomy): domain Eukaryota; kingdom Metazoa; phylum Chordata; class Mammalia; order Chiroptera; family Pteropodidae; genus Pteropus; species Pteropus vampyrus. The sequence goes on along the minus strand of NW_011889071.1, from coordinate 1,015,870 downwards.
GTGAGATTGGTTAGTTCACGGGCATCCTTGAGATGACTACTAGTTTGCCACGACATGCTCAACAGCAAACACGAGCACCGCACACTTTCTAGAGATACAGATCTCATTCGTTCGTGTGTGTGAGCACTCACACACGCGTGCATCACCTACGGATAACCACACATGTCAAAGGTCGGGTGCGCCTGGGCGGCCTCGCGCCTGGAATCGCCTGGGGAGACGCAGCGTGTCGTCAACTCGGATCCGACCTGGCGGCAGTGGCTGCCTGGCACTCTTGTTCTCGAAGCCACGTGTTCTGTGGGCGTTGGAGATACCGAGGTCGATCGGCCGAAACCAGGCACGTACTGGAAAGTGAAGCATTGACACGATCCTCCGATTTCACTGAAGCTAAAAAAAAATTATCCTCAGATAATTGCGCTAAAGCGTCTGTCCGGAGGCCTCGTTTTTTCGTATTCCGTGATTACACGCTTTCTGCTCTTGACACGCTTTCTCTTCAAAGACGCAGTACGGGAGGATGAGCTGCCTCGTCGAGGAGCTGGCACTTTAGTCGGCCCCGGGGGTCCGTGTGGCTTCACCTCCGGTGAGTTTATGCATGGCATTCGGCGCCAGTGCCTTCGGTCCCCTTCCGTTTCGGTGGAGGCGCAGGTGAGCTGGGACGAACCCCATGATGCGTCTGGGCCACCCCAGAACCACCTCCAGGGTATTCAGAGGGGCAAAGCCTTGTCACGTGAACAGACTCGAGGACGAGACGTCGTCAGTGACGACGTGCAGCGAGATGCCAGTGCGCGGGAGGGAGGAGGGAAGTCCTGCTTTGACACGACTCAGGGGACACGAGGCCGTCCCTTTTACCCCCCAGGCGCCTCCCATCCGTCTTGAATATCTGCAGTGGATTCCTGCGTGATTCACCACACTTTAACTCTCGTCCAGTTAGAACGAACTCACGCTTTACTGTTTATTTCTTCAATCTGGTTGTGTGACAGTTGAGGCTCTAATTCTACGACCAGCCGACATTTTGGCAATCATCAACTTAAGACTAATTAAGAGCAAAATAATTACCAGACATCCTGCCACAGTGGAATTTGCTTTATTCAGTCATCTATACGAAGTCTCGATTTAATTTTTTGCAAAGTAATTAATCTAGTTAACTGAAGTCTTTTCTGTCTCTGTTTAATTTAACTCGGCAGCGTTTTTCGAGAGCCTGCTTTGTGCTAGGCGCCGAGTCAGTAAGGATTAGACGTCGAGGCCTAGAACTTGTGCTTGTAGCTGCGAAGAACTTTATAAATCACCTGGCCCATGTTCCTCACTTTACAGAGGATGACACTTCTTGATAAACTGGAAATTTCATGGCTACCTGTTCCAAATTACAGCTTCTCGTTTATTCTCTCAAAGTGCTGCGTGTACTCTAAATGGAAGTTTGCGTTCATTCTAAACCATCTCCGAAGGAACGAGAAGGGCGTGTGTGCACGAGAATCCCTTGGTGTGTAATCTGTGTCCTAACCTCCTCCTCTTAAAAAAGGCAGCAGCCAGACCCACCCAAAAGGCCTTATTTTAACTTAATCATGTCTTCGAAGACTTTGTCTCCAAATACGGCCACATCCTCAGGTGCTGGGGTTCAGACTTCAGCACATGAATTTGGGGGCATAATTCAGCCCATAACATATAATACAGATTTCATTTCAATCGAGTTGGGAAGAAACAGATATCAACGGTAAGGAATGGTAAGTTGTGCGTGGCGTGGCTGAGAAGACGTAAATCGCTGTGAACTGGGATAGTCCGGAGCTGTGACTAGATCCAGGTCTGGAGGGACTGGCAGTAAATAGAGGGAAGGAGGTGGGACACTCCAGGCCGGACAGTGGGGACAGAGGCGGGAAGGACGGTAGCGGAATGGCAGGACGCTTTCAGAACGACGAGTACGTCGGCCTGTGAGAGCCAGGGGGAGGAGGAATTTGGAAGTGACCCAGAGCCATGTTTAATTTCCAAGTAGGGGAGCGAGAAGGTCAAACAGCAGTGTCAGGAGACCCGCGGCAGGTGTGGAGGGGCATCGGGTGGGAGCAGATGCCCCGTCGGAGGAGGAGGAGACCGCCCGGCCGTGCTTGCTCCAGGCGAGTAGAGAGCAGGGCTGGCCCGAGAGGTAGTTCAAGGGAAGAACCACCCGCGATGTAGTAAAAAGAAGATGCTCGCTTGACCCAGCTCGTTTGACTCATCTTGTCATAGGAAATAAAAAAGAAGCGCATTTCCTGCTCATGGGTGAAAGGGGTGAGCACATTACCTCATTCTTACAAATTCAGGGAAATCATCTGCATTCTCGATTCTCATTCTAAAGTGGAAATAGCGTTTGCTGTTTAAGCCCAGCCGCACGGAGCCGTGGACGCAGGCCGTGAGCCCCGAGGACAGGCTGCTGGCCGGCGCTGACCCGCGGGCCGTAGGCACGGTTCTTGCCGGGCCACACGGAACTGCGTGGAGCCGGCCTGACAGCTACCGCTTGATGCGGAGCGGAGGTCTGACCCCCGCGTCGCTCCGTCCAGTTCTGTCCTAAAGATATTTTTCTCCTGTTGCTTCAGAGGACGTCCAGGCTCTAACGATGACACTCTGATGACAGCATACGGGTCTTCACAGTCGACTCCGAGGGGCGTCAGCAGAAGGGGGGACGTGGCCTCCTGGGGGTACGGCTGTGGTACAAGCCTCTGGGCCCTGAGCCCACGATTCCCCAGCTGTAACTTTCGGGTTCTTCAGGGAACTATGGAATTCAGTGCTGTTACGACCCCCCCCCGCCCCCATCCCCCAACACAAACTTTTCCTTTCTACAACCTAATCTTCGGGATCTGGGATATCTGTATATAATTATTTTTTGTCACACGCGTTCAGCTGAGAACCTTCGCTCCACGGAGATCTCTGTTCCGCTTTACTGCCTCGAAAATGAGTCTCGCTTGCCTGTGGCTACTTGACCATTGTCATCACTGTCTCACCTTTAAAATCTCCAACATCAGTGTCACTGTGGCCCAAAATCGAGAAAATATAAGTCTTTGTAGAACTCATTTAAATTCCTAACTCTTTCAAAGCACATTCTTAATTCTTTAACCCATTGAAATCTTTTGCCTCATCTATGCAAAATATCAACTAATTAATTCTCTTTATAAAATTCTAGACAGTGAATACAGGCTTTACTGTATTAAAAGTCTCAAACTCTGTGGACCTCAATTTCCTTGTCTTTAAAATGAGGGAGTTAGACACAAAAATCAAGTCCCATCTAGTTCTCTGACTTTGATTTGTTTCTTATAGCCTTCTTAGGATTTGTTTCTACAACTTACTTTTTCCCTAAACCATGAAAGTCAACCCCAAACAATACATATTTGGTATTGTTTTTAACAAAACATGTTTACCCATGAGATACACATGATACTTTTTTAATGAGCTGGAAAAAAAAAAAAAAGTGTTGCCTCTTTCTAATAAAATCTAAAAAAGAGCTTATTTCAAGTCCTAGTTCTAAAATAAATCATGTGACCTTGGGCAAGGCGCCAAGGTGGTCAGTTTCCACATTTGCTGTTGTTAACACCACTACCATTTATCTCAAACAGTGCTTTAAATATCGAAATACGTATGAATGAAATGCTTAAAAAAAGAAAGAAAGAAAAAAGTTTAGGATTTGTTTCAAAATCACCCGAAGATCTAGGGGAGTACTATCAGTCTAGAAGAATATGAATCACTCCATGTGTCAAAAGTTGTTCAAGTTGGGAGTATATTTTCTATTTAGTGGCTATAAGGATAAAATTAGATAAAGTGACCAAAACCTCTGAAAAGTTAAAAAAAAAAAAAAAAAACTTTAAAATCTTTATCAATGCAAGATCTTTGTAGCAAATCTCGATGGGCATATGTTTGAGCTGATATAAGCATTTTCATCTTCCACGTCTTCTGATATTGGAAACTGGCTAAATAAGGTGATTTTTTTTTTCAGTACAATCAATTCTCAATTGAAAACTACATGTCAACTGGACTATAACAGTATTTCACCTCCGAAGAGTATAAATTATAGTTTCTAAAGTATACTCATCTAAATTACCTAATTTATTCTTCATAAACAAATCTTTGACGAGAAAGGCAGGTATTCGCAACCCCATTTTTCAGATGAGAAAACTGAGAGCCAGTATGATTTTTCACTATGCCAGAAAGTTTCCTGAGTGTTCCATGTTTATCAGCTTAAGAAGATCTCGAAAGAGATGTGTGTGGTTTTTTCAGTTTTGGTTTTGGGTTTTTTTTTTTGGCTTTTTTTTTTTTTTCGGTTCTAATCTAGAAGCTTGGAATTATTAATCCGATTTTAAACTGACTTATATTACTGCAAGTTTTGTCCACATCTGCCATAAGCTGTGTTATGATTGCTCTTAAGAAATACGCCATAAAACCCCATACGTTTTTCTTGCTGTTGGGGAAGCAGGTCTCAATCCAGGCCAAACTGGAAAATCGTGTTATAACCGTACCAACTTGTCTGAAATCTAACTTGAGAAAAAGGTTAATTGTAGATATTTCCAAAGGAATTTGGTCCTGAAGGAATGTGAAATGATGGGCGTGAACGGCCCCTCCCCTGGGGAAGGCAGTCTGCATCCCCGTGGAGAGGCCGGAGAGTCGCAAGGCCCCAGGGGGTTCCCGGGGCCCTGACCGGTGTCTCCTCCTCCTCTTCCCACGAGACAGAAGTGGGGATTTCTTCCCTTGCTGAGCAGCCCTTAGGACTTCCCCAGGCCCCTTAAAGGAGGCACCAAAGTGGGGATCCCCAGTGTTGGGGACTCCTGGACGTTCCTTTAGGCTGGGGTTCTTGACCCAAGTGGCATTTGAGGAACACTGGGAGAGTTTAGAAAATACTGAACCCCGGACTCCATCCCAGCCAATCAGATCGGCCTGGCCGGAGGTGGGCGGGTAGGCCCAGGCTTGGGCAATTCGAGAACCTTCCGGGTGATGCAATGCATGGTTAGACTGAGAACCACTGCCGTGGGCTGTCTGCCCGATCACCACTAAGGGCCCTGCACCCCCTCCCACGGTCACGCGGAAAAGCTGGAGGGTATGAAGATGTGGGCATCGGCACCCTTATTCTTTGCCACCCTTATTCTTCGACCTCCTCTGGGGTCCTATGTGGTTCTGTGTCCCTCCTATACTTCCTCTCCTACAGACATTAGTTCACAGGAAATGATCAGGAACCCATTTACATTAAAATATATAAAATCGATGACCTGAAATGATCGCCCTCTCGGGGACATTGATATATTATTCATGTGTACTATAGAATAAGGCCAAGGGAATTAAGCCGTAATTCACCAAGGACATCGGGCTTTGGCAGGGCCCCCAGTGCGTGGGGAACGCGGCATCCGCCGGGCCGGAAGACACCTGCTCCCGTGCCCTGCTGGACGTCTCTCCCAGCACCCCACTTGATACAGCTGTGACTTGGTCAGGTCCCTGCAAAACCTAGAAGAGGCAGAGAAACAGAAAAAAAAAAAACACTCACTGACACCCAGAGACCGCCTGTGTGACTTGATAAGTGATCAGAAAGCAGAATAACCTCTGTTATGCAGGGAGCCTGCTTTCCTTTCCCTGAAAAAGGAATGCTGTGCCCTGAGCAAACTCGGGGAGACAGACGATCATCCAGGAGTGAGGAAGCAAATAGATGTTGAGCTAAACCCTGCTTAACTGCATGACAAGGACTCAGAACCAAACTTCGTGTCTCTGGGTGGTTTGAGTCAAAGCGCTAGATCAGTGAGAGTGTGAAGGCTGAGTCACTTCCTGCCTTCAGGACGTTTCGTTCCGCTGGAGATCGGGCATCACCACCCAAGCAGTGCGGCCTCAGCACGGTCCGGACAGCAGAGCCCTCGGCCGTCCCGGCCCGTGCACGTCGCATCCGTTGCACTGTGCCTCTTCCGGGGAGGTCACCGTGGAACTCATAATGAGTCTGGTGCATGTGGCTTAGGTCCTTTTTGAGTGGCTGGTTTAAAATACTTATTTATTAAATGCAACCGATGGTTAAGCCCCGATTGCTTATTAAATGTTTGGCCCAGGATTCGAAATGCGACAAGCTTTCTTACTTATAAGTGACATACGAATAACGTGGGGAGACTTGGCTATGTCGCGAACTTGGCCAAAAGCTCTCTAAACCAAATTTCTGTTAGTCATGCATTATGGGAGATGGTGAGTGTCAATATCAATGTGTGTGTTGTCCTGAGAGCTGGCACGTGACTGATGGGTGGTGACGATGGCCGAGGATGAGATGAGAACAAACGAGCAGTGGCTACAGATGCATTAAACTTACAAAAACCCTTCCAGACCTGACTTTATGAAACAGAAGCAGCATGAGCCAAGACATTTTTAGATGGTCCTTTTGTGGTGAAAATAATTTGAGGTTATTCTATTCTTAGAAGTTTGGAAGGAATCTGTTGACATATGGTTCTAACAAATTACAAACACCCCCAAATTTTTGTTAGGAAAACATGCTGCCAGCATGGAAATGTGCGGCTCATTACTCTCGGGAAATGCTCCTATAATAATTTAATAATCGTAGCAATACTTTTAACTTCTGACTATTTTACAAATGCTATTTACCGTATCCTGTTGGCTAAGCTTGCACTGGAGTCTTCAGATTTACTTGAATGATAATGATGATGACAGCTCAAATTCAGGAAACCCATCCGTGAGCTGAGGATTGGGCCGGGGGCTTTGTGCATTTTTTTCTCATAAAAATCATCGTTGTTTCAGTTTTGCCTGTGAGGAAAGAGGCTCTGAGAAGCGAGTTACCCAATCAAGGCCACTCTGCATAGGCTGCAGGTTTCGGTTCCAGATTCATCTATTTTGCATGTCTTTACTCTTAACCACTATGCCATTTTGTCCCTCTATAAAAACTCATCAGCAAACTGAAACAATACAGTCCAGTTAAGGTGTATTGGAAAGTGTAGACATGCTCAACTGGGTTATATTCATATACTTCTCAAGCCCTTTGTACCACTTAGTAGCATTTTATTTTATGAGACAAAATAATCAAAATATAGATTTTGATATAGAAGAAAATCTTCATAACTTTGAGGCGAGCAAAGATTCCTTAAGACGCAAAACGCTCAAATAATAAAAAAAAAAAGTTGATAAGTCGGACTTCATCAGAAGTTTTAAATGTCTTCTCTTCAAAAGACGCCATTAAGAAAATAAAAAGCAGTCTGTATACTGGGAAACAATATGTGTAGTACAAAGATCTGACGAAAGACTGTGTCCGGAATATATGGAGAACTCTTACAATTCAACAGGAAAGCTATAACCCAGTTCAAACATGGGCCGACGATTTGGACATGCTCTACCAAAGAAAATGTATGGATGGCTGATAAGCAAATGAAAAGACGCTTAATATCATTCGTCACAGAACACTGGAAGTACAAAACCACACGGAGATACCACCACACACCTACCAGAGTAGCTAAAATTAAAAAGACTGAAAAAGCGAGCGTTTACCAGGGATGTTAGAGCAACTAGGACCCTCACCCGCCACCGGCAGGAATGCAGAAGGGTGCAGTCACGTGGAGAACAGTCTGGCAGTGTCACATGACGTGAAATGTGCACTTACCATGTGACCCAGCAAGTCTACGTGTTGACCCAAGAGCCAGGAAAACATATCCGTGCACAGTTCTGTCCACCAGTGTTTTAATTAGTGTTTATTCAACTTTACCCATAAGAATACCAGCTTGGAAACAATCCGCTGGCGAATCAGTAAGCAAGTTGTGGTTCGTCTTTAAAATGGACCGAGAGATAAAAAGGCATGAACTTCCGGTGCACGCGACAACATGGGTGAGTCTCAAAAACAAAAATCATGCTGAACAAAAGACGCCAGACCCAGAGTACATACGCTGACAATTCCATTCACATGAAATCCTGGAAAAGCCAAACGTGATCTCTAGCGATCGCACCATCTCCTTTTCTTCCCTGCCGGATCTTTCCCGTTAGAATGTTCTCTCTCTCGTTCCTGCTGCCATCTTACAAAGCTCGGCAGCCATGGCCCGGAGCTGGGGGGGCGGGGGGGGGCAGGGGGAGATAAACCTACTGCAAAGAAAGGGGGAAAGGAAACTTTTCGACATAATAGAAACGTTCTGCATCTTCATTGTGGTAACAGTTGCACGTGTATAAAGTTGTCGAAGCCATCGAAAAGCACAGTTAAATGAGTGTTGTGAATTGCATATAAATTGTATATAATCGCGTGTATTTATATATAGGTGAAATTAAGCGTTAGTAAATGCCGTAGGCGGGAGGGTGTGGGTGCGTGACACTGTGGGGTTGGTGTCGTTTTCCTTTTTCATTTTTATTTACTTATTAATTTTTTTAAACGCCTACAGCACCTGGTCTTCCTAGATGGTCTCCCATCCAAGTACTCACCAGGCCCGACCCTGCTTAGCTTCCACGATCAGACGGGATCGGGCGCGTTCAGGGTGGCATGGCCGTAGACTGGCGTCATTTTTAAACAGGGGGACCAGGTAGCGTGGTATCGCAATAATCCAGGACGGAGGTGGTGGTGACTTGTCAGACCGCAGCGGGGCCGCAGAGACAGTGGGGGGGGGGCAGGTCTGGAAGGCGGAGCCTGTGAGTAAAAGGGGGTGAGCCTGGATCCGGGGTACCGGTGGCACTGAGCCAGCACAGTGTTCGGGGAGAGGCGGTCAGGGCAGGACCTGACCTGAGGTTTATGCGGGGACGTGTGAAGTTTGCGTTGCGTGTGAGACATCTAAGCAGAGAGACCCAGTGGCCGGCCGTGATCCAAGACTGGAGAAGGAGCTCAGACGTCGCCGGAAAACTAACGGCTCTTGGTGCCCATGGCTAGGCGAGCTCGCCCGGAGGGCGGAGAGCAGGAGCTAAGTGGAGCCGGCGTGAGCCTGTGGCACCGGGTGTCGAAGGGCCCAGGGGATGGAGAGGAACCAGCGCAGAGACGGAGCGTGGGCCGAGGACCGAGGGGCGAAGCGGACATCGGAGTCTTCCTGGAGGCCGTGGGCGAGGGGGCGTCTTCAAAGAGGGAGCGGGTCTCCCGCCAAATGCCAACGACAGGTCGTCCAAGTCGAGGGCTGAGAACTGGCCGTCGGGTTTAGCAATGCGGTGGGCAGTAGTGACCTTGAGCAGGGCAGTCTGGGCCACTGAGGGGCAAAAGCCTCCTTGCAGAGGGCGTCATTGGAGCGAGCAGGACGGAAGACTGAGGACTCCTGCGGTCACGGGAGGGGTGACGTGGCGCAGAGCCATCGAGGGGGCCCTGGGAGACCTGCAAGAAAGAGCCGGCACAGAGGGGAGCTGACCGCCGGGGCGCGGGCCTCCGCTGGGACAGGGCCTTTGGGGGGCGGGGAGGGCGGCGAGGGGCAGGCAGACCAGAGCGAGACAAACACCAGGTGGGAAAGGACCCCGCGTCAGGCTGCCGGTGACACACAGCTCTGCTTCTGCGTTGCAGCTCCGGCCGATACCTTCCAGATGTGGACCACGCGCAGGTAAAGACAGGCCTCGCCTCGCACCGCTGAGCGTCTGTGCACCGTGCTCGCTCCGACCTCTGGCCTCGCGATGACCCTGGCTCTCCGTGTGACAAATCCTACTGCCGAGCTTCCGAACGCAGCAGACACTCTCCTCCAGTTTGTGGGGCGGGACTTCTCTTTCAAAGTAAAAACTACATTTCTTTTCCTCCTAATTTTGACATTTTCGCATCTGATGAGTTCTCCCAAATACTTTCTGGCAGGAGGAAGCCGAGCGAGCTTATTTTAGCTCCCTCCCTGTTGTTTTCCTGTGGCATTTTCGCTTCTGCCAGCCCCGCAGAGGGGTGAGGCCCGGCGGTGTGGGGTGCTGCCGAGCCGGTCGGCTGGGCTCCGGACCCAGGAGGCAGGTCAGGGAGCCGTCCCAGGAGTCCACAAAACCACGAAGTTAAAAAAAATACGTGTTTTGTGAACAAAGCCACTAAGCAAACGACGAGGGTTACGTAAAGGCTGGATCATCCAAGATGGAACAAAAGAATTTTGAGCAAAAAAGCCCACGGTGTGCAGGGCTGTAGGGCGAAACCCTAATACCGGTCCTGTGCCTCATCATTGAAACCACCATCCGTGCTTCGACTGCCAGGAGCATGAATGTTTCGAAAGCCTTGGCCATTTTTATTATTCTAAGAGTGCGTCTCTAGTTTCCATGTGATAGAATTGAAGCTCATGTTACCTTCCTATCGTGGGTTACTC
>NW_011889071.1:994459-1005624 GCF_000151845.1 Pteropus vampyrus | reverse complement strand
GCGATGACCCTGGCTCTCCGTGTGACAAATCCTACTGCCGAGCTTCCGAACGCAGCAGACACTCTCCTCCAGTTTGTGGGGCGGGACTTCTCTTTCAAAGTAAAAACTACATTTCTTTTCCTCCTAATTTTGACATTTTCGCATCTGATGAGTTCTCCCAAATACTTTCTGGCAGGAGGAAGCCGAGCGAGCTTATTTTAGCTCCCTCCCTGTTGTTTTCCTGTGGCATTTTCGCTTCTGCCAGCCCCGCAGAGGGGTGAGGCCCGGCGGTGTGGGGTGCTGCCGAGCCGGTCGGCTGGGCTCCGGACCCAGGAGGCAGGTCAGGGAGCCGTCCCAGGAGTCCACAAAACCACGAAGTTAAAAAAAATACGTGTTTTGTGAACAAAGCCACTAAGCAAACGACGAGGGTTACGTAAAGGCTGGATCATCCAAGATGGAACAAAAGAATTTTGAGCAAAAAAGCCCACGGTGTGCAGGGCTGTAGGGCGAAACCCTAATACCGGTCCTGTGCCTCATCATTGAAACCACCATCCGTGCTTCGACTGCCAGGAGCATGAATGTTTCGAAAGCCTTGGCCATTTTTATTATTCTAAGAGTGCGTCTCTAGTTTCCATGTGATAGAATTGAAGCTCATGTTACCTTCCTATCGTGGGTTACTCGGTTGTGTGAATTCACTCAGAATCCTGACTGGCGGCCTCCCACGTGTCAGGCACTGTGCTAGCCAGCGGCATGTACACGGGGAAGACACGCTCCCTGCTCTTCGGGCCTCGTGGGCTGGCCGGTCAGAGCAGCGGAGGCGACTGCGTAGGGTATTAGGAGAACACAAACGAGGAGCCTTAACCCGTCTGGGGGTTAATGGGAACACCAGGAGCCAGGCCGATGACACGGAGATGAACGGGACCAAACGTGTTCGTCATTACTGCACTGCACAGTGTGACATCGGCTGGGTGAGACTCGAAGCTGGAGAGGTGGGTGAAGGCCACTAGCGGCCAGCCTTGACCGCCCCATGAGGGCGTCGGCAGGGGAGTGGCATGGCCAAGTCTCGACTTCGGAGAGATTTCTGGTGAAGGAATCGGAGGGGCAAGTGTAAGTTGGGTTCTCCTGGAAGCAAATCCCCGAATCGAGGATTTAAGTTTAAGTGATTTTTCAAGGAAACCATCCCAGAAGAAACGAGCACAGAAGGAGAAACAGGACAGGGAGGGGTCAGGAGCCAAGCAGAGGGGCGGCTTCAGGCGAAGTGCTGGCCTCAGCCCGACGCCCCCGTGAGGGGCTCAGAGCGCCGATCACACTTCCCAGCTTGCCCTACCTGGAGGCAGCTGTCATCTGCCCGCCAGCTGGGGGACTCGAAGCCCCGTGGGCTGTTCCTGTTCTTCCTGTGGGCCAGGCAGCTCCATTGCCAAAGGACAGTCCTCTTTCCCTTACGGGTACAAAAGGTGGTCACCTCAGTAAGCCGAGTGCCCATTTGACACCATACGTAGTTATTATAATATCATGGACCGATTTCCTGTGCGGCATTTACAGCCCCCTGACGATTTTGCAAGTACCAATTTGTGCTTCTTAATCCTTCCCCCTTTATCATGCGCTCACCCGACCCCCTCCCATCTGGCAACCATCAAAATGCTCTCTGTATGAGTTTGTTTCTGTTTTGTTTGTTCGTTTATTTTGTTTTTTTTTAGATTCCACATATAAGTGAGATCATATGGCATTTGTCTTTCTCTGTCTGACTTACTCTACTCAGTGCAGTACCCTCTAGGTGCCTCCACGTTGTTGCAGATGGCAAGAGTTCATTCTTTTTTTGTGGCTGAGTAATAGTCCATTGTATATATGTACCCCCTCCTCTTTCTCCCGTGATGGACACCCAGGTGGCTTCCATATCCTGGCTATTATAAATCATGCTGCCAGGAACCTATGGATGTACCCGTCCCTTTGAAGGAATGTTTTGGGGGAGGGGGGGTTGGATAAATACCCAGAAGTGGGACCACTGGGTCCTTCTTTGTCTCATTATAGCCTTTGTATTAAAGTCTGTTTTGTCTGGTATAAGTCCTTCTACCCCAGCTTTTTTTTTTTTTTTAATTTCCATTTTCATGAAATATCTTTCTCCATCTCTCCTTTCAGTCGGTGTGTGTCTTTGGGTCTGAAGTGAGTGTCTCGTAGGCGGCATATGGAAGGGCTTTATTTGCTTATCCATTCGGCCGCCCTGTGTCTTTTGATTGGAGCATTTAATCCATTTACATTTAAAGTAGTTGCTGACAGGCATGTCGTTACTGCCATATTATCATTTTATTATTCATAGTTTTGATCTTTTTCTTCTCCTCAAAGAAGTCCCTTTAACATTCTGGTAAGACTGCTTTGGCGGTGGCGAACTCCTTAGCTTTTCCTTGCTTGGGTCACGCATTTTCCATTAGTCACTTTCCCACCCCGTCCATGTGCACAGCTGGAGCAAACGTGAAGCTCCTGGGCCGCTCCTCCCACACGAATGCTGAAGAGTGTAGACGCGGGGCACTGATGCTGAGTGTGGACGCGGGGCGCTGATGCTGAGCGTGGACGCGGGGCGCTGATGCTGAGCGTGGACGCGGGGTGCTGATGCTGAGTGTGGACGCGGGGCGCTGATGCTGAGTGTGGACGCGGGGCGCTGATGCTGAGTGGGGTACGCAAGCCTGGAGCGATAGCCAGAGGGCTCGAAACAGTACATGTGAGTTCCTTTTCTGTGTTCCTTACTCTGCACTTCCTCGAAACAAAGAGCGAGTGATGTTTACAGAGCATCGTTTTGAAGGGGGCTACCCTGTCACCCCGTCTCAGGCTGGCCCTGGTGTGTGTGATGTGTGTGCGGAGAGATTCCTCGGCTGTGACGTTCAGGGTCATTTTTCCAAACTATGTTCGGGTTTTGAAGTAATCTCTGACTTTCAGGAGCCTAAGAATATTAACTTATCTCCTTCGTTTTATTGTAACCAGGTTCTCGGAAGTGACAGGTTGTTTGGTTGACATGTCAGAATGGAGTTGCATTTGAAATGACCGGAACTCTTAAATGATTCTGAACCTCGTGGTATTATAGTGTTCACATGTTATATACAACGTCTTATGGAAATTATAAGCACACTAGCTTTCAAACAAAAAAGAACAAAACCTGCACTGATTTTGGCATGGTTTCACTATAAAATGTGTGTATTTTATGAGTCTGGCGTTGAGGAGTCGGAACTAGGATATAGTATTTTGGATTTATGATCCTCGATCCCCGTCTTACGGCGAAGCCAAAATGAAACGAGGAGACAGTGAGTTAGAAACGTGTGTGCTATTGAGTTTTGTGGCGCTTGGATGGAGTCGAGAAAGATTATAGATATGAGATTTCATCCCCCCAAGAGCCATTTCTGCTCTTTGAAAGGACTGAAAATAGCATAAAAGCAAAGCTAAACTTTAATTTCTCGGCAGAGAAGAAGTGCGTCTCAGTTATATAGAACAAACGAACAGGGTCTGAGCATGGACATCTGGGTTAGCAGTAGACATTCAGGTGTAGTTAAGATTAGCTGGTAGGAATGTGTTCCCTTTCCCCAGTTTCCTCCAGAAAAACCAGTTACATCAGGTAGGTGAGGAAAACCAGGAGGGAATGAAAAACTTCAAAGACCCATTTCCTTCCCACCACGGGGAGGTGTGGGGGGAGGCGGTGTGGGGGGGCGGCTTGCAGGGCAGGCGGGGTGGGCGTCAGTTCCCTCTGACTTCCCCTTCCCCAAAGTCATTTGCACAAATCAAACCTCCTCCCTCACAGAAGTTCCGAGTCCTCACGGCTTCTCACGGGAGGACAGGAGGGGGCGTTTAGCAGGCAGAGCCCTAGGGTCCTGTGGCACCTCATTAACACCTTGTTATAATGAGTCATCTCTTTGACCTTGATGTTTTTTTTCCAGAAAAGTAGATTATTTATTTCTTCGTATAGCCACATATGCTGCCCAGAAGCCGCCCGTTTATCTGACATGTTTTATTAAGGAGACCAGATGTTGCTGCAGTAAGTTTTAGGTCTCACACCCTGACGGCAGAGTCCAGAGCGAAAACAGACCTCCGAGTAAATGTGTGCAGAGACTTCGTCTGCCTCTGTGAATTATATTTACGTTCGGAGACATTAAAATACAGAGGCTGAGAACTGCCCCGTTCTACCTCCTAGAAGGTAAATAACGTTAATTTATTCCCACGCCTTCCCTCCCTCCCATCCTCCCCCCTCCCCCTCCCCCAGCCCGGGAGTGATTGAAAGCTGTTAAAACGTGGGGCTTCACTGTTTATATCTCTGCGAAGTCGATTCTGGACAATAGTTTACTTTGACGCTCCTGATGTCTGCACATGCTAATTAGTCATTAGCATTTATGTGCTGCTAATTACCACCGGGGCAAGGTGCCTGCCTGGGAGCAGCCAACGCCAAGCGTGAGAGCTGCCGGCTCTGCGGGCTGGAGAGGGTGCCAGTCCTCGGTTCTCAGCACCCTCGTCCGGAGTGGTGGCTCACTCTCGGTGGGGGACAGTCTTCCTCCAACCTGGGCGTTTTCATCCTGGAACAGCTCCCTTGTCAAAAGTCTTAGCTACAGAGGTTGCGGATGTCACGTGACACACAGCTAGGTAGAGAGCTGGCCTCTGAGAACTCTTAGCTGCACGGCACACGTGTCAATGTGCCATAAAATGCAGACACTGCCCCCCACACCCCCTCACACCCCGGCATCTGGATAAACACCTCTTGCTGAGCGTTTGCCGCATCGGTTTGGGACAGATGGTTTGCCGTTTTTCTGCTGTATTGCGATCAGCAGCAGCAACTACTAACCATATCCGAGACCTGTTGGTGTCCAATGCTGTTCTTTCTGTCTGTCACCCACTAAGGCACTGTTCTGTTCTTGAACAGAGTTTTTAAAAAAAGGAAGAGGAAAGAAGATTACTCCACAGTCCTGAGGGAGGGTTTTTCTCTCGGGGTCTGCACACTGCTATCCGTACGGAATTCTGGAAATTCTCCCAGGCCCCAGACTTTGGAACCAGGTACCTGGGCAGCGTCCTCGGGAGGCGGGCAGGGGGAGAAGATTTCGCCCGCCCTGTACCCTTCACGCTTCTTCCCGGAGCTATGGCTCGTCCTTTTTCCCGCTCCACACGGTACACTGAGGTCTCCCGTGTGAGTCGCCCCATAGCCCAGCCCAGCACGAGGCCATCCTGGGTCACGCACGCCATCCAGGCACCTCGAATCGAGCGTATCAAGTCGCAGGAGCGCCCTCTCATCCGGCCAGGTAGCAGAGGGGGGATTAGGGGACCAGGGCAGCAGAAGAGGGCATCAGAGTGAGCCGAGAATGTCCCCGTGAACGTCCAAAAGCAACACGGCCTGCGCCCTCACAAAGTCCACTTTCATAGTGTGGGGCCGCCTTCCCTCCGGGCTCACTGCCGCGGCTCAGGCGCTGTCCACGTTTGTTTGCTTTCGAAAGAGAGTGTAAAATTACTTCGTTACTCCAGTGACAGTTACGCTGCCTAAAGCTGGCCGATATAGAGGGAATTCACTGTGTGTGAAACAGGCCTCTGTGAGTCTAATAGGAGCCAGCGGAACCGCAGAGTGACCGAGGGGCGGCGGGTTCCAGGTCCAGGAGGGGTGGCCCCTGGTCCGGGGCCCAGGAAGTGGGAGGCAAAGACGGCCCGGCTGGTAATCCCGCGACATTTACACCCCTCGTCAATATCGAGGCCACACAAAGTCCCCTTGGAACTGAGAAACTGTGTCCTGGCCAAAGACACAATATAAAAGCGCAGTGCTTCCTGGCGTGGGACTTGGAGTCAGGCGTTCAGACTCGAGCTGGCACTGTCACTCGCTTGCTGCGGGACCTTGGAAAAATTACTCGAATTTGGTTTCCTCGTCTATAAAATGAGGATAATGATAGTATTTATTTTGCAGGGTCACTGTGAGGACCAGAGGACATGGCGTATGTCAGATGCTCAGAGCAGAGTCTGACACGAGAAATGCGCAAACATAAACATTATGATGATTATTCTGATTCGGGGAACAGGGTCTGGGGATGAGACGGCGAAGGCGAAAGGAAGCAGGATTCACATATGACCTGGTTCCTGTTAAGGAATTTTCCCTAAAGATCGAAAATTCAGTCAATTCGACCTATGCCGAAAGGAGATGGAGAATCCCTTTGCATTTCCCGTCTGCAGGATGAAGGCGGACGGGCACTGTCACCTTACCCGTTCCAGTAGCCGGGGACTTTTCTCTATCCTTGTGACTTTTCCCTAGAAGCCCCAGCGCTGTCCCCGGAGAGGGGGGGAGGGTGCTCCAAGGAGCAATACCGCAGTGACAGAGAAGTGGGGTCTCTCTCCCACTCAGCGTTCCCTTCTCCCCGCCCCCCAATAAATGAGGTAACTACCTCGTAAAGCAGCCAGGTATAGCTATTAAGTAGTATCGGGAAAGCCATATCTTTAAGTAAACGTGGCAGAACCCCTTCTCGAGCTCTCGCGTGGAATGAGATCCAGTCTCACCGAACGCTGGTTTCGTCTGCAGGCGGGGAGACGGCACCGCTCCGGCTCACCGTGACCCTTGACCTGTAGACGTCAAGGGGCCAGCAATTAGTTTTATTCTGATAACTACCCAGGAACACTAAGCAGCCCAGAAACAGCCCTACGACAGCTTCCTCAAGTGATAAACGGGAAAGAGTGAATAATCAGATCAGAAAATTTTATTTTAGGGTCAAAGATTGAAATTTTATCCTGAGCACAAGGCTTTTCGACCTTAAAAAGAAATAAAGCGCCTACCCGCCCCCCCACCGCAAAAACAAAACAAAACAAAACAAATCACATAAACATCAGAGGCGACTTAGATATAAATTGTTGCTTTTATTTACCATTCTTATAAGACAGTTGGCCACCAGTTCACTTTTAATCAAAAGACCAGAAGTAGCCTAACTGATGCATTTCTGTAAAAATGAAGACCGGGCGTGTGAAATTGGGAAATCGGATTCACACGTTGTGACGGGCTGGCTGGTGGCCCCCAGAGACTGCCGTATCCTCGCCCCCGAACCTGCAAACACGCTACCTTACGTGGCATGAGGAATTTCGCAGCTCTGATTGAAGGAAGGGTCTGGAACTGATGAGAGCACTCTGGGTTACCCAGGTGGGCCCTATGTAATCCCCAGGTCCTTCCGGGAAGGGAGGAGCGGAGATGCTGAGCTCATTCTTTGAAGACGAAGGAAGAAGCCTCTAGACGCTGGAGGAGGCGAGAAGACAGCCCGCTCGAGTGCCTCGGGGGACGCAGCCCAGCGCAGCCGGTTCAGATGGCGACTTCAGAACCGTAAGCCGATACGTTTATCATGTTTAAGCCATTACGCGTGCGGCATTTTGGTACAGTAGCAATAGGAGATGAATGCGCGTGTTATATGGGGGATTCAGGTCCCAGAGGAATAAACTGCATTATAAAATTCCTTAAGTACAGTTCCTGCTGTGGCTGCTGCTTTCTGGGGCTGAAAGGTTCTGCACAGGTACCCAGGTCCCACGGTGGGAGGTGGCGGGACGTGTGTATAAAGGGGCCCGGTCAGGCTGTCCCCTGCCACCCCGGGGCTTCTGGAAGCTCAGCTGGACATTGCCAAAGCCACCTCCAGGCCTCTCCTCTCTCCACCCGCCCGCGCCCACTGCCTCGTACCGGCCATCTTTGGGCCACAGGTGATTCTGATCTCCGGCGGTCCCCAACCTTTCTGGCGCCAGGGACCGGTGCTCGTGTGAGAATCCAATGCCTGACGATCTGAGGGGGAGCTGGGGTGTCGATGCTGGCGCTGAGGAGCGCCTAAAAATACGGAGGAAGCTTCGCTAGCCTGCTGCTCACCTCCTGCTGTGCGGCCCTGTTTCTAACAGGCCGCAGACCAGTGCTGGTCTGTGGCCTGCAGGTTGGGGACCCCGCTCTGACCTGTGTCATGCAGATGCCGGAGGTGTGAGTATAAAGGGTGTGAGTGTCTTCCTCTGCCACCAAATGCAGTGTCCACTGTCCCCAAACGCACACAGCTGCCAGCTCGCTGCACCTGGCCAATCGTCAGCGAACCTGGGCTGCCTTTGCTCCATGCCCGCCTTTGGGAGCTGTAAGGAGGCAGGACAAGGGGTGACACCTGCCCTAAAGGTCTTTGAATGAAGATATATACTCGTTTCCACACTCACCTGATTTTCTGCTCAAAGGGTAATACAAGCGATCTAAAGAGCCAGTTCAAGAAGTCTAGGGAACAAAGTCTTTATTCACTTTATGTGGTTTGGAGTTGCCCTGATCTGCTTCCTATCTGACAAACCTGACGAATAAGGCCTTCGTCATTTTAAATATAAATTTGATAACATTTTGTAAACATGGAGGGGATGGGGTGTTGGGGTGGGTAGGCCAAATGTTCTCTATCATGAACCAGTTCAAACTGGGATTTTTTCCTCAATTTAATGATCTAGAAAGTCAGTCTCCTAATCAAACTAATATTCTTTTGGTCTAAAATCTTTGTTTGTGTCATGGCATTGCTGACCTTGGTGCTAAATAGTTCATGCCTTTGAACTCTCCAGAGCGGTGGTTCTACACACATTTGACTCCTCAGCAGATTTTATTTTCAAAGAGCTCCGATTTTTGTTTCCAATTGGGCAAGGAGAGGATTCCAGATATCGAGACGAAATTTGGTTTTACGAAAGGCCACATCGGGATGGAAAGGGCAACGAATCTTATCATCAGAGGATCTCGATGCTCCTCTCAGCTCAGACGCCGGCCAAAGCGTTCGACCTTCCTAGGGTTCTGTCCGCCTTGGGAAGCCGAAATATTCACAGCATCTACCGCACGGGGTTATTCTCAGGAATAAACGAGATATGTCATGTGAAATGCTTCGCATCGTGCCTGGCACACAGGATGCCCTCGATAAACATCAGTAGTTCTCGTTATTTTATCTTCATCATTGTCGTCTTTATGCAACTCTCTCATTTGGAAAGCCATCGAGGTCACTGGCTCTGAAACATTTGTGGAGTTCTTGCTAGGCGCCAAGCATCACGATAGATGCAGAATGCAGATATGAGGGCCTTCGAGGAACTTACAAAGGAAAGGCACTGATTTGATAACAAAGCTCTATAGCTCTAAATACAGGGATAAATGTAAAATACAGTTCTATAGCTCTGTAATGAAATGAATATCAATCTACCATCAGTTCATTAAACACAACTTAATTAATTAACTAGAGTAGGCATCTTCCCTGGCTGCCTCTGGAGGAAAAGCCCATGAAAAGTTAAAAACCTATAATATTGCTGCATTGTCTGTGTGAATTTGGTCTTTATGAGTTATTACCGATCCCTCCGTTTTTCTTGAAAATTACCTCCAGGTACCAGCTGGAGCATCAGCAGAAATGTAAGACATGACAAGTTTACAGCCTTGTTAGCAAGACAACATTTAAGCACGTGCGACAACTAGATAGCAATTCAGCGGATCGCCGGTGTGGTCTGAGTAGAAGAGGGACATCGTCAGTGGGTAGCGATGCGTGGTTCTCCCTGGTGCTGGGCTCTAAAAATGATGGCAAAATGTGTAAAGCGAGAACCACGATCAATAACTATGGCTAAAGCCGAGACAGGGAGAGAATCGTTTGCTGTGACCCCACCCCCTGGAAACCAAGCAAGTGACCTTGAAAAGCTGTGCTTTTTCCCCGTTCTTTTTGTCCACTGGCAAACTTTTCTTATAAAATCAACTTATGCTCCTTATGGAAAATCCAGAAAGCTCAGAAAAGTGAGAAAAATAAAAATCATTTGTAATTCAGTACAGCAGAGGTAAGCACTTGCAATAGTTTGTCCTTTTCCTAGGAATTTCTAAAAAGGTTAAAATTTCACCTCCGTGACTGAGATGTCAGCTGAGATGCCCCTGAGCTTTGAGATATAGGACAGGTCAGGTCATGGCGTCCCCCCCAGCCCCCGCCATCTCCCCCGGGGTTGCAGTGCATTCTCTTAAGACAGCCACCAAGTCCAAGGGGTTTACAGTCTCGGTCATTTCTGCCTCCAGTTTTGACTCTACTGCATTTACCATGAATTCACCTTCTCGAGCTGTTCCTTGTTTGTATTCCCCACCCGTCTAAAGGTTTGGTTCCCCACCCCCACCCCCCCTTCTCAAAGTGCCACACGAGACAGCTCTATAGTTAGGAGATCTTACTGAATGTCTGGGGAAATGCAGAGGGTTTATACTGACCATATGACACTTAAGACTGAATATTAAAATCCCTTGTCCAAAACCTCTTGATCTCCCCAGCAAGAACTAAGCCTTACCGCGCACCCCCCTGGCAGCACCCAGCCCTCTGCCTTCAATCTTTGTCGAGTAACCCCAAGAGCGCACGGGGTTCTCATCGCGCGTGCGCTGAACGTTTAAATGAGTTCACAGGTGGTCGCTCCACATACGTTCCTGAACGTCTATCTTTCTGCATAGTTCCAGCTCTTCCCTTCTGTCCCTCCCTCTGTAGATCAGCCTTCCCCGGCCCCTCTGGGCCTGGCTAACTCCTGCTCACCCTTTAAGTGTCGGCGATGTTTCTTTTCTTTAAGGAAACCCTCTGAGGCTCTTGACCTTCCTCCAGACCAACAACCGGTTGGGCTAGACTGAGCTTCTCTACATTCTGTACTGGACAGTCCCTTGCTGTGGGCGCTGTCCTACATGCTGTAGGACATTTGCCATCATTTCTGGCCTCTACCCACTAGACACCAGCAGATGCTCTCCACTCCCATCAGCCACAACAACAGAAAACGTCTCCAGACATCGCTGAAGACCCTCGAGGGGAAAAACCACCCACAGATGAGAATCACTGGGCTCGGGATAGGCTTGTGACCCGAACTGGGCTTTTTAGATTATAATTGGAAAAAAAAAAAATGGGATCCTGTGCTCTGAGGCAGACGGTGGGTGGGGTGGATGGACGGGAGGCTGAGACCGGGGACTGGGCCGGTCTGCAGAAAGGCAGACGGCAGCCTGCAGGGGAGGAAGCGCAGGCCTGGGGATACCCGCTGCCCGGTTTCGCCGTGCCGAGGCCTTGCTGTGGCCCTGTCCTCCTCGGGCGAGGGCCTCAGTCACTCATCCGTTCCCGCAGCTGAACTAGAAACTCCTTGAGGAGAGGAACTGCGCATTCTCTGTGTGTCCCCGGCACCTGCTGTGCTCCTTGGCACGTGGCAGGCGAGCAGCAAACACTCGCGGAGTCAGCATG
>NW_011889071.1:990871-992899 GCF_000151845.1 Pteropus vampyrus | reverse complement strand
ATTGATGGGGAGAGGGGACAGGGGAAGGAAGAGGTCGGCGGAGGATAAACCGACGGTTCCTAGGTTTCTGGCTTGAGTGGATGGTGGTGGCCTCTGCAGGGGACCTCTTCGCACGGGAAAAAGTCATGTGAGGGGAAATGGAGCCTGTGGACAACTTATGTAGTGACACTACAAGCAAATTTTATATATGTTTTTCTTTTATTATACCACTTGTGTGATGCTATGTAAACTTCCTGTGGATTATGCTTTGGGGAAAATAACATTCTTAGCGTTAAAGGAACTATGGAGGTTAAATCGGGAGGTGAGGGAGGCAGAGCAGGCCAGAAGAGGACGTTGGGAACAGAGATCTTTAGACACGTTTGACCATGAGGGACAGAGAGTCAGCGGTGCCACCTGGGAACCTGTGGTCAGGGACGGCGTCAAAGGGTTGGATGCTGTTGCCGAGAAGGCGAGATGAGTCACACAGAGAGAACACAGCGACAGCAGGATGCTTCATACCCAGAGAGGCGGTTCCGGGGAGGAGGGGAAGCCAGCGTCACCAGGGAGGTTTGGGACAGGAAGTTGACGGTGCTCCATGTGAATCACTCTGGCTTCTCTGTGAGGTCAAAGGCTAAGTCACAGGCCAGAAGGAGGGAACCATGGGTGGTCAAGGAAGAGAAGAGAGCGGAGAAGGTTCGTAATGCGATTCGAAGCGCTTTTTATCAGAGGAAGCGTGGTCTGAGTGTGAGGCGCGTGTAGCTGACCATCCTACACTTCGCAATTTAATCAGTAAATGTCCAGCGGCCTTGACATGGCTTACATTACACTCTCGAGAGCAATTAAGAAAATTATATTAGGACAAAATTAATGCTTGCAATGGAATATATAAAATATTAATTACTGCGAAGGTATCTTTGGATTCATTGTGTATAATTAAGTTTAACACTTAAAAATATTACGTTCCATTTTTAAAACTTCTCATAAACTTGCCACAAGTTCACGCTGGGCCTGATCTAGGAATGTCCTTTTTATTAAAGTGAATGTAAGTGAGTTTTGCCTCCTGTTCCTTCTTGCAGTATTTTAAAACTTATTTCATTTTCTAACCCATCTAATAGTGTACTGTTGTATATCCATTTGGTAAAACGTAGACGCTGTCTCCACCCTCCCACCCTGCGAAATAAGCTTCACTGCTAAAACAATACCACCTGCTCTCTTAGTAAATGAATTTTCCCTTTATTTAACAACCAAAGCTAACAATGCACACTGAGTTTTAAATTTTTCACAGTGCTATAAATGATCCTACTTATCGCCATAAGAACACTATGGGTTATAAATCATGGTCATCGTTCTATAAAGAAACCGAGATAACTTGCTCAAAATTATATGATCATCAAAGAGCAAAGCTAGGATTTGGACCCACACCTTCTGATCCTTCAAGTCAAATGCGTTTTATTATACCAGTATTTCGTAAGTGGTATATGAACAAACGTTTTTTTATATTTAGAGAGTTCTATATGGTAATATAATTTTACATAAATTATTTGAATAATGAGTCTAAATAAAAACAATAAGTAAATAATAATAGAGATGGTATGCAGATTTGGCAAAATTTGTGAAGATACATGTACATGAATGAAATTTTCCTAATCACTGAAAGACAGGCAAAAATCAGGGCTAATTCTCCTCTTTTAAGACTAAGTTGACAAGTGGCTATGGCATTAGCTTGGGTCATATCGAGGTGGGCCTTCTTTTAACAAAACCCAACTCCCTCATGCCGTCTTTCTGTCACCTCATAAGGTAAGTACATTTATTCATCTAATTTTTCAGATAGGAAAGCATAGTAAGAGTCAAACCCACTATCATACGAATGAACTAAGGGCACATGGTTTCATGGAGTAGCAAGTTCCAGTTAATGACGGCATGTAACGAACACCTTGTAAAGGTTCTATTTCCCCCTTTTTTCCCTCTAGAACAAGAGTCAGACCCTGGTTCTATCTGTCACCCGCCGAGTCACAATCCTTAGACCAATTTCTTTCATTCTCGGCCTTC
>NW_011889071.1:988819-990821 GCF_000151845.1 Pteropus vampyrus | reverse complement strand
TCGTGGCTTCCCATCCTGAGGCTTCCATGGGACCCCGCTCGGGGCCAAGCACGGGGGCCCCAAAAGATTCCCTTTTCCGAACCCCATTCAGGAACCGCAGGGTTCAGACAGAAATCGCGAGGACTCGCAGGATGGAGCCAGGCCCCCAGAGAAGGGTCAGTGATGCTGGCGGCAGTGCGTGGCAGCAGGTGGGGTCAGTGATGCCGGCGGCAGTGCGTGGCAGCAGGGGGTCCCCTTGCCCGTGGCTCGGGGGCCTGGGAGCCCGCCGGGAGAGCCCAGTCGTTTTCAGGGTCTCGTGTGGCTGTGAAGGATGACCTGACTAAGGTGCGTCTCACGGTCTGAGAACGCTCCTCCCCTGGGCTTCCCTCGGAGCAGTGAGCGCAGGGTGACAGTCACACTGACGTGAGGGCAGGAATAGTCACCGCCCCAGAAGGTCGCTTTGAATTTATCAACGCGCTCTTCACACCGAGGACTATTCATGGAGAACGACAAACTCCTAATAAACGACAGCTACTGGTATTTATGAATAAATCGATCGACAGATCAATTCCGCTATGACGCCCTAAGTAGAAGGTTTTCTCGTGTTAGACTCTTTCTTCCTTCTCTTCGTAAGCAAACCTCCTCTCCACATAGAGGCAGAAAGTCTTGGGGAGAAAAATCAATTTTTTTCTCTTAAACCTTCAATTAACTTACACTTTATGATTCAAAAGTTTAAAATAGTCTTCATACTTCCAATTATTGCAATCTAGTGAGCGAAAGGAGTTATTCAAATGTATTACCATAAATAAATCTTAAATAAGTTAATAGCCAGAAGTAAAAGATTTCTGAAAAATATCCCTTCATCGCATATTTATCCTATACCTACTATGTGTCAGGGACAGTGCAAATTCACCGTCCTCACAGAGCATACAGGTTAGGAGCTGGAAAGATACTGAACATTTATGCAAATGTAATTATGATAAAGCCGAGAGCACATAGCTACACGAGGGCCGGAAGGTCACAGAGCCTTTTCTGAGCGTGGGGCGCGTGTGCACAGACCTTGGGAATAAGGTAGCGTGTTGAAGTTGGGGTGGGGGAGGTCTGGAGAATTGCAGGGCATGACAGAGGAAGGGGAGCATGTTGGGCCTGAGCACTCAACTGACGTGTTCCAGGCAAAGTCTCAAGGTGTGAAGGGACATGGCTTCTCATTGCAAGGAACTGAGAGGCCAGTTCCGGGAACGGAAAGGGCCGAGGGACAGAAAGACACAGGACGAGCCTCCACGGCGAGGCCGGAGGAAGAGCGCCCAGGGCCTTGCAGGCCG
Source organism: Pteropus vampyrus (assembly GCF_000151845.1). Classification (NCBI taxonomy): domain Eukaryota; kingdom Metazoa; phylum Chordata; class Mammalia; order Chiroptera; family Pteropodidae; genus Pteropus; species Pteropus vampyrus. The sequence continues at coordinate 989,520 of NW_011889071.1, read as the reverse complement.
TCGGGGTTCGGGCCTTTGTCCCACAGGCAGCACGAGCCGTGAAAGGCTGTGGGGACAGACGTGCACAGCCCCATCCGCAGTGTGGGGTAAGAGGCGGTCGCGGGATCTGGCTGAGAAAGGATGGTACCTTGGACTCGGGGTGGTGACAGTGGCATTAAGGGAGGTAAATGCTTTGAAGAAGTATTTGGGAAATAGAATGGAAAAGTCGGTGATTGATTGATGGGGAGAGGGGACAGGGGAAGGAAGAGGTCGGCGGAGGATAAACCGACGGTTCCTAGGTTTCTGGCTTGAGTGGATGGTGGTGGCCTCTGCAGGGGACCTCTTCGCACGGGAAAAAGTCATGTGAGGGGAAATGGAGCCTGTGGACAACTTATGTAGTGACACTACAAGCAAATTTTATATATGTTTTTCTTTTATTATACCACTTGTGTGATGCTATGTAAACTTCCTGTGGATTATGCTTTGGGGAAAATAACATTCTTAGCGTTAAAGGAACTATGGAGGTTAAATCGGGAGGTGAGGGAGGCAGAGCAGGCCAGAAGAGGACGTTGGGAACAGAGATCTTTAGACACGTTTGACCGTGAGGGACAGAGAGTCAGCGGTGCCACCTGGGAACCTGTGGTCAGGGACGGCGTCAAAGGGTTGGATGCTGTTGCCGAGAAGGCGAGATGAGTCACACAGAGAGAACACAGCGACAGCAG
>NW_011889071.1:970943-985400 GCF_000151845.1 Pteropus vampyrus | reverse complement strand
GTGGCCGGCTCGTCCATGGCCTCCAGGCCACAGTGGACTCTGGTCTAACAGCTAAGAGCAAAAACGAAGTGACTGGAGCCTGGGAAGGAGATGAGGGACTCGGCCCACCCGCCCACAGTGCGGGGACTGGACTGGAGTGGGGGGAAGTGGATGCACGGGGCCCGCTTGGAGGACTCTGTAACGACCCAGCCCGCCCGGCCTAGGAAGGAGGGGACAGGCGGAGTGGCATTTAGGAGGAGGAAGGAAGCAGGTGACGGAGGGCGGTGATTGATTGGGTGCAGGCGGGAAGGAAAGGGGGAAGGGTAGGAATATTCCCCGGTACCTAGGATTCTGACACAGGTGGGAGTTAGTACATCTGACCGGTCCTTCCCAGGTGAGTCCCTCATGCTGGCCGGAGGTGAGCCTGGGTCCTGACTGTTTGACAGATCAGCGCTTCGCCAGCCCACTGTGTCCTAAGGGGACAATGCCCGCGTTACCGCAAAGAGTAACACAGCCACAGATCTTTTTCGTGCCTCTTCTTGGCTAGAAAATGTAGTTTACAAGGGTCAGGAAGACATCGTAGTTAATATTGAGAAAGCAAATCACCAAGTGATACTTTGGAGGAGTTTGGACTGTGTAGAAATAAAATGGAAAAGGGCAAGAATTAGTTTATAGAAAAAAATTTGCTAATGCTTAATTAGAGGTGTACTTTAATTTAGTTCTTTTACCTGTACATGTGCGTAGGTGTGCGTTCGTGTAGGCATGTGAGTGTACATGGATGTGCGTGTCAGGCCGTTTTGAGAATCCGATTGACTTTTCTTGTTTTTCTTTCCTGATTATCCCTTAAAAGCAACATAATATCACCATGATGTCTACGGCTAAGAAATGGTTTTGTCTTTACAAAACAGGTTGGTTTTTAGTGTGTAAATCAATGCTGAACTATCTGTTGAGTCTGAACAGACGGCCTGGGCCTCCGCTCTCTCGACTCCGTGGCTGAGAAAGAGATTCTGAGAGGCCGCGCGCCCCACAGTGACCTTTCAGAGCAGCAGAGCGAGGGGTCCAGGCCCCAGACACTCCTCTCTGAGCAGCTGCTGGCTCTCACGAGTGCCGGATAAATGCGTGTTTCGCTCTAAACTGAGAGGCGCGCTCCCTTTGCAAGGGAGACCATCCAAAAGAACTCTGCAGTCCGGGCCCTAAATCTCCACTTTACCTCCCCATCGGAACAGCTTCACCAGTAAACGCTGCTAATGAGGCGGTTTATCTGGTTTTATTGCCCTTAATTTTATTACCTGCCCAATATAATTTTGGCTCAAGCTTCCCCTGCTTAGAGGCATGGTAAAGCTTTATGTCTAGGAAAGCCCCACCCAAGAAGAGATTTTGCTTTCTGGGGTGTGGGCTCTGAGCCAGGCCTGTGGGCTGAGGCACTGGCCCTTCTACCAGCCTAGTTTAGAAGCTCCGAGCCATTCTAGAATCAGATTTTGTGGCCTAGTGGAGGTAGAAACAATGCAGATGGAGATTAAACGAGTCAACAGTAAGGAAGGTGGAGATGGAAGACGTGTCTCTCCATCCCCCGAGAGTATCAGAATCTGTTTCAGATTTTACTTGCTTTAGCGTCCACCGTGCGGAATCATTTGTGATCCAGTGGGAAGACATCCGTCATCCGGGTCGGCTGGGGGCTGAGCTCTAGCACCCCCGCCCCCACGGAGGTGCAGCCAGGCAGCTGGGCTCAGAGCAGCTGAGGTGGGAGACCCAGCAGGTGGAACAGGAAGTGAGTCTGGTTGTGAGTGGGGCAGAGCGGGGGCCCCCACCTTCCTCCGCCTGATCTGAGCCGGATCTGGCTACCTTGCTCTTTCACTTCTCTAAGGGGGTCGCTCTCCCTCCCCCGCTCCCCTCCTGCGCCCCCTCTCCTCTCCCCTCCCCCCACACCCACAGGTTATGCTTTCATGCGCAGCTGCCGCTACCACTTTAAGAGCCGGGTGTCCCCGTGCCCACTGCGCTTTACACCCTGTAGAACCCTCTTCCTGACGCCTCTCACTTAAATACACGCAGTGAAACACTTTGGGGAGCTAGCGCCCCGTGTCCGTTTGATTTTGCTCCTTCTGCTCTTTCTCAGCTACTCATGGAAAATTTGTTTTCTCTTCCTCTTTTGTTTCCCCCACCCACACCCTCACCCTCTGCTGCTGGTTTGGCCACAGGCCACAGGCCTAGAAAACCTGAGTGGGCCGGTGCCAGTCTCTGCTCAGAGCTGTGGGGGCCATGACTGGGGAGTTGCGGGGGTGGAGGGGAGGAGGGTGTAGCCCACGGACTTTCTCAAAAAGCTTAACGGAGCTTTAAAAAGAAAATCGTGCTGAGAATATTAAGAAATACTCATTCTGAATAGGAACAGTATATGCTGCTCTTGATCCAGAATATACCAGCAAGTGCCAATGTTAGGGATGAGCCATCAGGAGCATCTGGCCCCGCTCGCTGCTCGTTTCTGAGGATGTGCGTGCACACATATACTGCTACACACAGGAGGCTTTGCCGGGAGGAGGGACGGAGAGTCGTTTATAGCGATTCCTTCTGAGCCAAGGGCTGTGTCGACCTTTCACTGTACATGCTTCGGTGCTGTTTGGGTTTCTTTTCGCTCCGGTGCGTGAATTGCCTTTATAAAAAGCAAGTTTATATATGTTTTTAAAAGGAGTATTTATTTCCTGTCCCTTAGCGATTCTCCGAGAACCGTTCGTAAGATACTAAACGGAAGTTAAGACTGAATGATACTGAATAATCCTGTCTTACCTGAGAGGTTGAGCAACTTATAATAATGCCACTTCGAACACTTCCTGTATGCCACAGCAATTGTCTTTGCTTTATATGATGACTTAATCCCTATCAAAATCGGATGAGGTGGTTACTTTAGAATCCTCAGTTTACGAATGAGGAAACAGGCTCAGAGAGGTTATATATTATTCACAAGGTCACGCAGCTGGTCAGGAAGCGCTTGGGAACTGGCCACGACTTCAGGGTACACTAAACAGCTGCCTCGTCTCCCACTGAATCCTCGAATTTTCAGCAAAGTGCCTAGTACATGGCAAGGGACACAAATATATTTTTTGAAGAAATGAATAATATGTAGTGTAAAGTTTATGTCCTTAACTACTGTATGAAGTTCCCCTCAGAGGCTGTGCTTGGGGTGGACAAAAGGCCCTTTGTCAGCTCATTCGCCGGTGCAGGCGCAGGTCCCGGGTCGGAGTGGCAGGGAAGGGGCCTCCCCATGCAAGGGGAGCCCTCGCCTCCCCGCCGTGCTCACTGCCTGCTGGTTCCTGCTCAACAGCCTTTGCTCCGTGCTCCTCCCTCACTCACCGGACAATAAATGACACTTGATTTCCCCCACCGGTTTACTGCCCTGGCCTTTCATTCATTCATTCATTCACTCATTCGCTCATCAAATATTTATTGAGTACTTATCACCTGCAAGACATTGAGGATATAGCAGTGGAAAGCACAGATAAGGCCACTTTTTTTTTTTTTTTACCTCTAATATTTGTCCTAAAGAAGACAGACAAAAGTGGAATAAAAAAAATTAATTAATGAGAAATTATCAGGTAATTTAAATAATTTAAAGAAGAAACATGGTATCATAAATCCCAATTATTATGAAAAAAATGTAATAGTTACTGTTCTCCTTTTTTAAAGATGTTGGATACCAAAAGGTAAATTTAGATCCTTATCTCATACCAAATCAAAAAATGAACATAAAATGGACCAGAGACCTAGATGTAAAGTTGAAAACTATAAAACTTTCAGAAGACTACATAGGAAAAAAAAAAAATCTTCGCGAACTTGGCTTAAACAAAAATTTCTTGGATATAACACAAAAAGCACAATATATTAAAAAATTGATAAATTGGACTTCATCAAAATTAAAAACTTTTGTGTTTTAAAGGCACCATTAAGGAAATGAAAAGATAAATTGCAGACTGTGAGAAAATATTTGCAAATAATATGTCAGATTAAAAAATAAATAAAAAACTTGTATCCAGAACACACAAAAAACTCTTACAGTTCAGTAGTAAAAAGAAAAACAATCCAATTTAAAAACAGGCAAAACATGTGAATATATGTTTCACTAAAGAAGATATATGAATCGCTAATAAGTTCATGAAAAGATGCTTAACATCATTAATCATTTGGGAAATGCAAATTAAAACCACATGAAGTACCACTTCACACCCACTAGAAAGGCTATAATTTAAAAGACATACCCACAGTGAGACACATTCTAATTAAATTGTCAAAGTTAAAGACAAGGAGAGAATCTTAAAAGCAGCAAGAAAAAAATAACATGTTACCTACAAGGGAACCCTCGTAAGACCGTCAGCAGATTTTTAAGCGGAAACTTTTCGGACCAGAAAGGAGTGGCAAGAATACTCCATCTGACGAAGCTGTTCTTCAGAACCAAAGGAAACAGGAGAGTTTTCTAGACAAACAAATGCTAAAGGAATTCAGCACCGCTAGATAGGCCTTGAAATGTCAAAGGGACTTCTCCAAGCTTAAATAAAAGGATGCTAATTAGTAACAGGAAAACATCCGAGATTATAAATCTCATTGGTAAAGGTAAATATACAGTTAAATTCAGAATACTCTAATGTTATAATGGTGGTGGGTAAGTCCCTTATAAATTTAGCATGCAGGTTAAATAACAAAGCATTAAAAATAATTATAATTACAATAATTAAGTCATGGGTAAAAAGAGATAAATTGGGACATGAAAAACAAGGAAGACAGCAAGAGAGGAAGACAGAAAGTAATTACAAAACAGCCAGAAAGCAGTGAACAAAATGGCAATGATAGTAAGTCCATCTCTCTCAATTATTTAAATGTAAATGGACTAAATTCTCTGAAAGCTGTAGAGTGGCCGAATGAATTTTATTTTTTTTTAAAGACCCAACTATGCTGCCTGTAAGAGACTCACTTCGGTTTCGAGGACACACACAGACTGATGGCGAAGGGTTAGATATTACACAAATGGAAACCAAAAGTAAGTTGGGATAGTTATGCTGACAGACTATAAGCCCAATACTGTAATAAGGAACAAAGATGGTCGTTATGGAATGATAAAGGGGTCAATCCAGCAAGAGGACATAACATTTGTAAATATTATGCACCCAACATAAGAGCACCTAGATGTACAAAGCAAGTATTAACAGACCTAAAGAGAGAAAGAGATAGCAATCTAATAACAGTCGGGGACTTTAATACCCCACTTTCAACCATGAATAAATCATCCAGACAGAAAACTAATGAGGAAATATTGGACTTAAGCTACACGTTAGACCAGATGGATTTAACAAACATTTACAGAACATTTCGTCCAACAGCAGCAGAATACACATTCTTCTGAAGTGCAGATGGAGCATTCTCTATGATAGATCATAGGTGAGCCACAAAACAAGTCTTAATAAGTTGAGGAAGATTGAAATGATAACGAGCATCTTTTCTGACCATGATGGTTAGCTACCTTTATTATTTTTAGAACTCATTTGACAAGTAAATGAGGAATTCAGACATGGTCTAGTTTGCGAGTTTTGAAGGAGGGCTGTGTCTAATTATTTGATATTGTTTCCAAAAAGTACAGTGAGCATACAAAGCAAATTGGGGTGTTAATCTAGGGGTCATAGGCTTGTGGCAAAATCATTTCACTCACTGAAAACATGTTGACTTCTACTGCGAAAAGTAACAAAGTGTAGGCAAAAACAATGGAACGAAAGCAATAGCGTCCTATTTCTACCTGATTTTAAAATCTCCTTTATAAAACAATTATTCATACTCCGAAGAGCCAAAGCAATCTTGAGAAAAAAAAGAAGGTGGAAGCATTATGCTCCCTGATTTCAAACTATATTATAAAGCTGTAGTAATCAAGACAGTATGGCACTGGCAGACAAACAGATCAATGGAACAGAATAGAGAGCCAAGAAATAAACCCACACATATTTGGCCAATTAATTTACAACAAAGGATCCGAGAACATACAATGGGAAAAGGACAGTCTCTTCAATAAACGATGTTGGGAAAACTGCACAACACAAACCAAAGAATGAAAGTGGACCACTATCTTTCACCAGAAACAAAAATTAACTCGGCATGAATGGAAGGCTTGAACGTAAGGCCTGAAAGCATAAAACTCTTAGAAGAAAACATAGGCAGTAAACTCCTTGACGTGGGTCTTGGCAATGATGTTTTGTATTGGACACAAAGAGCAAAGGCAGCAAAAGCAAAAATAAACAAGTGAGACTACATTAAACAAAAAGCTTCTGCACAGCAAAGGAAACCATCGAAAAATGAAAAGGCATCCTATAGAATGGAAGGAAATATTTGCGAATTGTATATCTGATGAAGAGTTAATATCCAAATATATTAACTCTTAATTAATATATTAAGAGTTAACATATTAACTCTTAATTATATTAACTCTTAATTAATATGTTAAGAAATCATACAACTCCATAGTGTAAAAATATCTCATTTAAAAACGAGCAGAGAAACTGAATAGACATTTTCCATAGAAGACATACAATGGCCAATAAGTACATGAAAAGATGCTTGTCGCTAATCATCAGGAAAATGCAAATCAAAACCACAATGAGACATGACCTCACACCTGTAGGGATGGCTGTTATCAAAGAGATAAGAGATAAGCAGTGTTGGCAAGGATGTGGAGAAAAGGGAGACCAGTTGGCGGGGTTGTAAATGGTGCAGCCACTGTGGGAAACAACATGGCAGGTCCTCAAAAAATTCGAAATAGAACTACCGCGTGACCAGCAATCTCACCTCTGAGTATATATCCAAAATAAATGAAAACGGGGCTTCAAAGAGAGATCTGCACCCCCATGTACACTGCGACATTGTTCACAACAGCCAAGACGCAGAGACAACCTAAGTGTTTATCAACAGATGAATGGATAAGAAACTGTGATGTATGTACATCACGTAAAGACAGACAATAACGTGAGTTGGCAAGGACGTACATCGTTTTGCCTTCATTCTCGTTGGTGAGCGTATGAAAAGGTGCATCCACTTTGGAAATCATGGCGGTTTTCTAAAACGTGAGACAGAACTTTACCATATGATCCAGTAATTCTATTCCCAGGTAGCTAACCCAGAGAAACGAAAACAATGATCACACGAAGACTTGCACTTGGAATGCTCTCCGCAGCATTAGTCATGATAACCAAGAAGTGGAAACGGTCCAAATCTCTCAGCTGGTGATTAGGCGAACAAAATGTGGTATAGCCGTATAATGAAACACTATTCAGCAGTAAAACAATAAAATACTGATACTTGCTACAACGTGGATGAACTTCGGAACACACTGCAAAGTGGAAGAAGCCAGTCACAAAAGACCGTATGTGGTATAATTCCATTCATATGAAATGTCCCGAATAGCCAAATTTATAGAAACCAGAAGGAGACCAGTGGTTGCCGGGGGCTTGGGGTAGGAGAGGGAGTTAACTGCAAAGGGGCAAGTGAGACCTCACGGGGGCGAGGGCAGAGTTCTGAGACCCGATGCTGGCGAAGGCTGTACGAGTGGGGGAATTAATAACGACAGTTGAATTATACGTTTAAAACTGGCAAGTCTCATGGTATGTTATCATACCTCGATGAAGTTATTAAGAAAAAAAGATTGGGGTGCAAGAGCAAATTAAAACATAAAAAGTTAAAAGCACAAAGTTATTAGAAAAAAAAAATTTTAAGCCATTAGAGAACCCTGTCTTCATTCTAAAGTGTTGACTGGCTAGATCCCAGTGAGAACGTCAGGATTCATTTTTTATTAGTTTCCATTCAGTCATCCAGTGGAGACGTCTTCCGTTTGGATTTCGTGGTGGAGAGGGGCAGGGAGGGCACCCCTGCTGGGCGAGTAGCCTTAGTTAGCCTTCCTCACGCGGTCCTCGGCCTTTCGCCTTTACTGATTGACATCTGGTCTGCTTTTCTATCATCCTCCCTAACTTATTTGAATCGTCCTCACCCTTGGTTTGATTTTTCTCTGTTTTGTTTGTCCCATCCTTTACACGCAAACCAGCTCTGCCCGCCCCCCTCCCTGCCCCCGGTTAACCTGCCCTTCACTTTCCAGCCCCCCGCCTTTTCAACTGTGCCTCCCGGTCCCTCCCAGTCCTTTCTAGCAGCAGAAATAGAGAGAAGGGTTCCGTCCACTCCCTTCGGAGTCCTGTGTGGCTCTCCAGGCCGGTGGAAACTGCTGGAATGTGTCTTCAGCACATTCCAGTCCACCCAGTCGGGGAGAATGAGCCCTTGCACAATGAGGAGGAGTGTTCTACGGTCTGTTATTGTTATCTCGCATTGTCAGACTCTTCGAAGAAACGGGGGATTAATTATTGACAAAGTCGCGATGAAACTTTCACTAAAATCCTTTCACACCTGGCGTTGGGGCAAAGGAGGCCTATAAGCCAAACATTTCAAGGAATTAAAAAAAAAAAAAGAAGTCTCCCATTTTAATTTCCATTTCTCTCAAACATTTTAAAGTCGAGGGAAGGAAAGGCTCTTTGTGAGAGAGAGAACGACTGGAACTTTTGAAAGGATACGAAGTAGAGATATAGATGAGTAATAAATTTATTTCAAAATCTGATCATTTCTCTTGGCCTGTAGGGGGCTTTCATGAATAACCATAAATTTCTTTCACTTCCGGAGGGCCTGTGTAAAAGGAACATTCCGTAAGAGAAAAATTCTACCCATGGGTGGTAATTACACAAAACCCTGAGTCATTAGACACTATTAATTGTCTGAAATGTAACCAGAAGAAAAATAAACATCGGGAAGGAAATCTGGCATGACTGCAACTGAGTTTAAGTGCTACCACCTCCCGCCCACCCCCTCGGCCCCCTCTGTAGGAAGAATCTCAGTCGGTGCCTAAAAATTGATTTAATTAACTTCATGTGACTTTTTAGTAACGCGCGAAGATTTTCAGTTACTTAACCAGCTAGCGAGCGTTGTTCTTCGTTTCACGAGAGAGACTCCAAAACTCCTCTTACCCAGGGTTTTCTGATTCCACTTTTCTTTTCTTCGAATCGGCGATGTTCACGCAGTTAACGTTTCATAGGAATCCACTCGAGTGGAACACTTCCACGGGCCACAGGCGCCGACCGTCACGCCCCGGCAGGTGGACACTAAGTCTGCCCTGGCGGCCAGGATGTGTCAGCGGCCTCACGTGCCTCTTCCCCTCCTCCCGCCGCCTCGAGCTCCACACCCCCAAACTCCAGGCCCTCTGCTCTTCCGGCCCTGGATAAATGTACCCACCTCTGTTGGGTCCTTGACACCATCTGACGCGATCTTCCTGATCACACCCCTTCTCCCCTCCGCCCAGCAGCCTGCAACATCAGCTCAGGCCCTGGGGGACTCGTCTCCGAATTGTCTCTCGTCCTGCCCTCTGCTCATCCTTCCTCTGCATGTCGTCTCTCTGCCACCACCCTGTGTGTGGCCCTGGCTGGCTACAGTCGCCATGGGGCCTCCAGGCTCCCCTGACTTCGACCCCGCACACGTTCTGAGGCCAGTGCACGCTCTGACCAGCTCACGCACCGTCACTGCTGGCCTTCAGGTCCCACGAGGCTCTCTTGCCCAGGGAACAGGTGGGCCTCCTGTGCCCGGTACCCAAGAACTTGCCGGCTCTGGCCGCCCCGGGCCGTCCCTCGGTTACTGGACATGATCCCACAGTGCTTTCTGCGCCCACACACGCTGCTCCCGAGACGGCCCTGCACGGTCCCGTTTCCCGCCTGCCCGTCCTCCCGGGCACCAGGCTCTGTCAGTCATCGTCATCTGCCAGCGTTGACCTGCTTTGAACGGCTTCCCCAGGAAGCTTTCTAGGAAATGATTTCCAACTTCCCCTTCCTTCTTTTCGTACACAGCACGATCCTTCATCTTTATAGCCATGCTCTTCCTCCCTCAACGGACCAAAGACACACACTGCCCCAAAGGACAGACAAGCGGCCTTTTTTTCCTTCCTCTTTTGATAAAACAGACAGCCAAGTATGGTGGAAAGAGCACGCATTTGAGAGCCAGCAGGCATGAGTCTGAATCCTGACTGCGCGGCTCACCAGCCGAGTTACGCTGAGGAAGTGACCTAACCGTTCTGAGACTTTCCTCGCCTGTGACGTGGGGATGCTGAGGAATGCCAAGGCTAGTGACACTTAGTGACAATCGAAGGACTCAAGCACCGTGAGCGGCACACATTCGAGATACAGTCTTCCGAAAGCATTTGTCTGTTTCAGCCCTGTTCTCACAGTCAGTGCCCATATGTCACGCTGGCTGTGACAGAGGCAGCCGGACTTGGGCACAGGGTATAATTCCATTCATATGAAATGTCCCGAATAGCCAAATTTATAGAAACCAGAAGGAGACCAGTGGTTGCCGGGGGCTTGGGGTAGGAGAGGGAGTTAACTGCAAAGGGGCAAGTGAGACCTCACGGGGGCGAGGGCAGAGTTCTGAGACCCGATGCTGGCGAAGGCTGTACGAGTGGGGGAATTAATAACGACAGTTGAATTATACGTTTAAAACTGGCACGTCTCATGGTATGTTATCATACCTCGATGAAGTTATTAAGAAAAAAAGATCGGGGTGCAAGAGCAAATTAAAACATAAAAAGTTAAAAGCACAAAGTTATTAGAAAAAAAAAATTTTAAGCCATTAGAGAACCCTGTCTTCATTCGAAAGTGTTGACTGGCTAGATCCCAGTGAGAACATCAGGATTCATTTTTTATTAGTTTCCATTCAGTCATCCAGTGGAGACGGCTTCCGTTTGGATTTCGTGGTGGAGAGGGGCAGGGAGGGCACCCCTGCTGGGCGAGTAGCCTTAGTTAGCCTTCCTCACGCGGTCCTCGGCCTTTCGCCTTTACTGATTGACATCTGGTCTGCTTTTCTATCGTCCTCCCTAACTTATTTGAATCGTCCTCACCCTTGGTTTGATTTTTCTCTGTTTTGTTTGTCCCATTCTTTACACGCAAACCAGCTCTGCCCGCCCCCCTTAACCTGCCCTTCACTTTCCAGCCCCCCGCCTTTGCGACTGTGCCTCCCGGTCCCTCCCAGTCCTTTCTAGCAGCAGAAATAGAGAAGGGTTCCGTCCACTCCCTTCGGAGTCCTGTGTGGCTCTCCAGGCCGGTGGAAACTGCTGGAATGTGTCTTCAGCACATTCCAGTCCACCCAGTCGGGGAGAATGAGCCCTTGCACAATGAGGAGGAGTGTTTTACGGTCTGTTATTGTTATCTCGCATTGTCAGACTCTTCGAAGAAACGGGGGATTAATTATTGACAAAGTCGCGATGAAACTTTCACTAAAATCCTTTCACACCTGGCGTTGGGGCAAAGGAGGCCTATAAGCCAAACATTGCAAGGAATTAAAAAAAAAAAAAGAAGTCTCCCATTTTAATTTCCATTTCTCTCAAACATTTTAAAGTCGAGGGAAGGAAAGGCTCTTTGTGAGAGAGAGAACGACTGGAACTTTTGAAAGGATACGAAGTAGAGATATAGATGAGTAATAAATTTATTTCAAAATCTGATCATTTCTCTTGGCCTGTAGGGGGCTTTCATGAATAACCATAAATTTCTTTCACTTCCGGAGGGCCTGTGTAAAAGGAACATTCCGTAAGAGAAAAATTCTACCCATGGGTGGTAATTACACAAAACCCTGAGTCATTAGACACTATTAATTGTCTGAAATGTAACCAGAAGAAAAATAAACATCGGGAAGGAAATCTGGCATGACTGCAACTGAGTTTAAGTGCTACCACCTCCCGCCCACCCCCTCGGCCCCCTCTGTAGGAAGAATCTCAGTCGGTGCCTAAAAATTGATTTAATTAACTTCATGTGACTTTTTAGTAACGCGCGAAGATTTTCAGTTACTTAACCAGCTAGCGAGCGTTGTTCTTCGTTTCACGAGAGAGACTCCAAAACTCCTCTTACCCAGGGTTTTCTGATTCCACTTTTCTTTTCTTCGAATCGGCGATGTTCACGCAGTTAACGTTTCATAGGAATCCACTCGAGTGGAACACTTCCACGGGCCACAGGCGCCGACCGTCACGCCCCGGCAGGTGGACACTAAGTCTGCCCTGGCGGCCAGGATGTGTCAGCGGCCTCACGTGCCTCTTCCCCTCCTCCCGCCGCCTCGAGCTCCACACCCCCAAACTCCAGGCCCTCTGCTCTTCCGGCCCTGGATAAATGTACCCACCTCTGTTGGGTCCTTGACACCATCTGACGCGATCTTCCTGATCACACCCCTTCTCCCCTCCGCCCAGCAGCCTGCAACATCAGCTCAGGCCCTGGGGGACTCGTCTCCGAATTGTCTCTCGTCCTGCCCTCTGCTCATCCTTCCTCTGCATGTCGTCTCTCTGCCACCACCCTGTGTGTGGCCCTGGCTGGCTACAGTCGCCATGGGGCCTCCAGGCTCCCCTGACTTCGACCCCGCACACGTTCTGAGGCCAGTGCACGCTCTGACCAGCTCACGCACCGTCACTGCTGGCCTTCAGGTCCCACGAGGCTCTCTTGCCCAGGGAACAGGTGGGCCTCCTGTGCCCGGTACCCAAGAACTTGCCGGCTCTGGCCGCCCCGGGCCGTCCCTCGGTTACTGGACATGATCCCACAGTGCTTTCTGCGCCCACACACGCTGCTCCCGAGACGGCCCTGCACGGTCCCGTTTCCCGCCTGCCCGTCCTCCCGGGCACCAGGCTCTGTCAGTCATCGTCATCTGCCAGCGTTGACCTGCTTTGAACGGCTTCCCCAGGAAGCTTTCTAGGAAATGATTTCCAACTTCCCCTTCCTTCTTTTCATACACAGCACGATCCTTCATCTTTATAGCCATGCTCTTCCTCCCTCAACGGACCAAAGACACACACTGCCCCACAGGACAGACAAGCGGCCTTTTTTTCCTTCCTCTTTTGATACAACAGACAGCCAAGTATGGTGGAAAGAGCACGCATTTGAGAGCCAGCAGGCATGAGTCTGAATCCTGACTGCGCGGCTCACCAGCTGAGTTACGCTGAGGAAGTGACCTAACCGTTCTGAGACTTTCCTCGCCTGTGACGTGGGGATGCTGAGGAATGCCAAGGCTAGTGACACTTAGTGACAATCGAAGGACTCAAGCACCGTGAGCGGCACACATTCGAGATACAGTCTTCCGAAAGCATTTGTCTGTTTCAGCCCTGTTCTCACAGTCAGTGCCCATATGTCACGCTGGCTGTGACAGAGGCAGCCGGACTTGGGCACAGGGGTCTGATCTGGATTAGCAGCTTTAAGAGCACCCTCCCGTCCCAATGGGCCGGGGGCGTGCCATCTGAACTGCTGGCCCCGTGCGCCCGGGAGCATTCCGGCCAGCCTTAGTGGCTTTCAGGCGCTCAGATTTCTGAGTCATGTGGTCTGGGGTGAGACCAATGAAAGGCGCCCACAGTGATTCCCCCGTGTAGGGCCCAGGCCTCAGCCCCGTGACTTGACAAAATCGACCTGGTTTTGGTTTCGTTTTCATTTTTGCTCCTTTTATCTGTTGCCCTCACTACATCCTAACGCACCTCAAGGCACCCACGCCCGGCCCGAGCCTGGGCTGGGACCCGAGCCCTGGGAGACAGTCAGTGAGAAGCACTGGTCAGAAACACTGAGGGTACCTGTCAAGCAATAAGCAAGGCGTCTGATATTTATTCATGGCATTTTAATGGGCAGACTTCATAGCCGTTGTCTTGCAGCCATTGAAGGAATGTCTGCCACTTCAGCGACTGCGGTGGGTGATGTGTACGGACTGATCTGTGTCACCTGCTCTATACTCAGTCTTCCTTTTGAATCAGTCAGGATTTGGACGGGAAGAAGGGAACAGAGGGAGCGTCCGTGAAGCCGCTCTTGAGGTTCAGAGCACGGAAGTCCCCTGGGGCCTTCGCTGACCACGCAGAGTGCCCAATGGGAACACTGGAAATGCCTGCGTTTGGGGGAGTAGTTAGAACAGTTCTAAGTGATAGTGAAATTACAGGGGAAAAAATCTCCAAAGAGCTTGAGAAAAAGCAGCCAATACAAGAGAATCGAAAGGTGCTGTAACCCAAGCAGTAGGCAAAGTAAAACCAGGAGTGTCCTTGGAGCCGTGAGAGCTTGCTCCGGATACGGGGCCAACTGTGCTGAAAATGCAGATCTCCAGGCCCCACCTCCAGAAAATCAGATTCGGTCCGTTTGAGGAGGAGCCCAAATCCAGGCTTCTCACAGTGTATCTGAATTTGTTGTGGACCCACTTTGAGAAGCACTGGCGCCTCTGGTTTTACAAATAAGCGACACCCTCTTCCCCCACCGAAAACCAAAATGCTCAGTGTAAGTTCGTTCGACATCCAATTTCTCTTTTATATTTCTAATATCGACCTTGCCACATGGGAGACCGGAATGATCTTTCGTGGCCCGAAGCCTCAGCTAAGACGAGAAGAAGCCTTAGTTAAGTTCAAGTGAGCGTTGGGATATTACGCCCACGCAACCC
>NW_011889071.1:966203-969718 GCF_000151845.1 Pteropus vampyrus | reverse complement strand
AAGTTCGTTCGACATCCAATTTCTCTTTTATATTTCTAATATCGACCTTGCCACATGGGAGACCGGAATGATCTTTCGTGGCCCGAAGCCTCAGCGAAGACGAGAAGAAGCCTTAGTTAAGTTCAAGTGAGCGTTGGGATATTACGCCCACGCAACCCGCGGCCGGCCCAGAATCAGTTCTCCTCACTGGCCGTGGGGAAGATCAGCTTTCTCCGGAACGAGATCTAGACGCTTAGGAAACCAGCCCCAATGGGAGCCGCGTTGTGGTGCCAACTACCTTCACTCTACCAGAAAAATGCCCGAGATGGTACATGCCACGGGAAAGGGGGCTCGAGGTGAGGGTTTCATTCACTCCTCCGTTCAACAAATATTTGTTCATACCTATTGCGTCAGACACCGTTAGACAAGAGATACTACAGTGACCGAAATAGAGTGTGCAACAGTGGTAGCCACATAAACACACCGGATCAACGTGTTGTCCGCCTGAAATTTATACCGTGCTATATGTCAAATGTATTTCAGTTCAAAAATCATAAATAAAGGTCCTGTCCTCGTGGGGTTTACATTCCGTGCTGCCAGCAATTCCCCCAGACCTTAACCGAGCACGTCCTGTGTCACACACTGAGCTGGACGTCGGATTGGGCGGGTTTGGTGACATGCCGCTCCCTGGACGTGGTGGTGAGAGCCAGTTATTCAGAAGACGCTTGCTTCTCAGGCCTCCGCTAGGCCCTTCAGATCCGCGATTGGTCAGGGCCGGTCCTGACTCGTGGATGCAGGGGTTCAGAGAGAAAATAGCTAATTCGGACACAGTGCAGAGACAGATGTGGAGAGCCTGGCGCGTGGGCTTGGGAGGGATGAGGCTGGACAAGCGTGTCCAGGCCAGACTGTGAAGCCACCGCACGCCTCAGTCAGGGGCTCGGCCTCCCCTGGCTGTGCAGCCTTGGAAGGTCCTGGAGAGGAAAAGCGGCCTGATCAGACTCGGGTTTTAGAAAGGTCCCTGGCGACAGACTGGCCCACTCAGAAGCTATTATAATAGCCTATGCCACGGGTCCCCGACCCCTGGGCCGCGGACCGGGCTGCAGGAGGGGACAGCGGGGGAGATGGCGGCCGCTCCCCAGCGCCAGCATCAGCGCCTCCGCTCCACCTCAGATCCTCCTAGGAGCGCCGGTCCCGGGGCCCAGAAAGGTCTGGGGACCGCTGGTCTAGGCGACCCGCCATGGAAGCCGGAACTTGGACTGTGGCCGTGCGAAGGAAATGAGAAGTCAAGTCCCAGACTCCGAAACGGCGAGATGTGTAAGAGGAAGGATGTGGAGGGCGGGAGGCAGGAGGAATCGAGACAGTTCGGTGTCGTGTGCGTGGACAGAGGTCCGTTTGATGACAGGGGAGGAGAGTCTGGTTGGCGGCGTGGGAGTGAGGGTGGGGACAATGACCTTGTCCACGTGGCTTGTTCCGAAAGGTTCAGCTGCAGTGCGTATGAGCAGCTGGAAATGCAGATCAGGAGTTCAGCGGCCGAGTTGAGGCTGGACGTGGAGGTGATTATGGGGGAAATGCACGGCCGAGGGATGGCTGGGGCGGAAGAGAGCAGAGGGATCGGAGGCAATCTCTCCCCGAAGACGCAGAAGTAGAACCGGAGGGTGTCCTTGGAGCCAGGGAGAACAGTTTCCAGAAAAACATAAGGGTCAAAGGTGAGAGATCAAGAATGAAGAGGGCTCTCTGGCGATAATCTCGCCTCTCTCATGACTGATTTAACCATCATCCACTGGCTGATAGCCCTTGTTCTGTATCCGCATCTCTGTCCTATCCGCATCTCTCCCTGAAAGTCCAGCTCGCTCACTCACTCACTCATTCATTCATTCATTCATCTGAACAAAATGTGCAGACTGCGCTCCTACGGAGCAGACAGTGCCTGGAAGGCTGCGCTCCCCAGGACGGCGTGGTCCTGCCCGCGAGCTGCCAGCACAGGGACTTGCAGGCCCCATGTCGTCAAGGCTACGAGAACACGTGGGACAGTCCCTCGCCCAGCCCAGGCTTCAGGAGCCGTGGAGAACGTCCCAGGGGGAGGGACATCTTAGCTGAGACGGGAAAGAGGAATCGAGGTTAAGGGGAGACGGGGGGAAGGTGGAGAGGCCCCCCGCCGGAGCGCAGAGAAGCCAGTGTGTTCGATGAGCTGGAGGGACTGAGATTTCGACCAGGGAGACAGGGAAAGGAGAGTCCGCAGGAGGACAGGGGACAGACGGCGGAGGCTTCGAGAGCCGCGTTTATAGAAGCGTCACTGTGACGGAGACACCGGTGCTCACTCTGCGCCGTTACTGGGCTTCAGGTGTTCGGTTTGAGTTCACTCATCTTTCCACGAACCCTGGGGCGTAACTGCTGGCACCCAGCTCTCGAATAGCAGAGTGTTTCGCTGGCAGGTGCTGAGCCGAAAAGCAGTGTGAGCCAGACGCCTCTAGCAGAAGCACAGGAGTCGCCATCGTACCCCCGAGCCCGCCTCTCCTACGTTCTCGGTCTCAGCTTGGCCCCCACCAACCCCCAGGCACCCACGCTGGAGACCGGGGCGTCCACCTTGGCCTCCCGCGTCCGACCACTCACTGAGCCCCGCCGCTTTTACCCCCGACTCTTTCCGCTCCTCACTCGCAGCTCTTGGGGTCAGGACCCCCCGTCCTCGTGCCTCCTCAAGGCCTGTCGACCCGCCTCCCTCCAAAACGCACACGTGACCAAACATGACCTCTACCTTAGACACGCCGGCTTCCCGCAGCCCACGGGTGTGGGAGCGGCCAGGGCGGTCCCCCTGCTGGGACAGGGACACGGGCCCCGGGCGGGTTGACAGCCGGAGGGCACCCGCGCTCACTACTGCTGCGCCCTCCTCTCGAGCCTTTACACGAATCCATGCCGTGCTCACAGCAGCCGCCCCGTCACAGTTGGGGAAACCGGGGCACGGGAAGGTCAAGTAACTTGTCAGAGGACACAGTCGATGGGGCCGGGAAGGGCGCCCAGCCTCCGGGCCGGGTGCCCCTCACCTCCACTCTGTCCTGGGGAAGGCAGAGGAAAGCAGGCCCAGTGGGGCTTGGGAGGAAGCGAAGTGACGTCGAGCCGAATGCGGCTTCGAGGTGACCCCGCTGTGACAGCGGCTGCTGCCTCCCCTCACACACTCGCAGACTGGCTCTTGCGCAAAGCCCAGACCCTCAGGCGGCCCTGGCCTGTCCATTCCAGTCCTCGCCATACTCAGCCTCCCGTGTGGCCCTTCGGTCTCACGGCCCCGCGTCCGGCTCCCAGCCCTCTGCCTGTGTCCCCCTTATGGTGTGGCTGTCCCTTTTTCTCCTCTGGGCTCTGAGACACCTTTCTAGGCCAGTGTCAGGGACAAGATGGAGCCCCCAGAATGACGCGTGTTGACCGGGGCTGGCCTGCTCTCTCCGACCCTCCTTGGCACCCCTGCCCCATTCAGGGTACAGCGTTCACACTGCTGTAACTCGGGGCTTCCTCTCGACAAGGACAGAGCAGAAGTCTAAGTTAGTTCC
>NW_011889071.1:963062-966153 GCF_000151845.1 Pteropus vampyrus | reverse complement strand
TTGGCACCCCTGCCCCATTCAGGGTACAGCGTTCACACTGCTGTAACTCGGGGCTTCCTCTCGACAAGGACAGAGCAGAAGTCTAAGTTAGTTCCATTCACTCAGCAGGTCTGTTCTCAGCTCCCTCTACGTGGCAGGCGCTGTGCTAGGAGCCGGAACAAGTAAGCAGTGCGACTCCCTCCCAGAGCGGCCCCTTTCACTGGCCGCAGTCCGCTCAGGCTGCAGTCCGGTCAGGCCGCAGTCCGGTCAGGCCACAGGGCCTGTCCCCACACCCCTGGCGCACACGCGCTTCATTCACAGGATTGTTGCTTCTCTCTGAGTGGCTGTCTTCGCTCTAGACCAGCTTCGCTGAAGGCTGGGCCGCTTTCTTCCCCCGTGCATCCGCCCCAGAGTCTCCTGTGCTGTCTGGGAAATGGGAAAGGGGTGAGCGATTTTGACGATGCGGCCCTCACGGTACCCAGGCTCCAGCGTGGGCCAGTGACGGGCGGGTGTTCTCCCCGATCTGTCTCATTTAACCCTCACGAAGGAACGAACGAGGGGGGACTCCATCTCCGTTCTCCAAATGAAATGCGGACAGAGGTCGATGACTGGTCCTGAGACCCTCCCCTCGTCAGTGTGGGACATAGGTCCCCTTTTTCAAACTCCCTAATCTGTTCAACCGTCCATCTCTGTGTACCTCTCTGTGCTCGTTTGGAAAAAGGTTCCGATCACGTCATAGGAATGGAGCTCAGTCCTGTTTTACCCCTATGCACAGGGTTTTAGGGGAGCCCCATCTGTGAGCCTGCCGTGGATAGGGGTAGGGGAAAGGCGTGTTTTTCAAAGCAAAGCCAAACTTCTCTCTTACTTTTGTAGGCAGTTTATTTTTGAAGCATTGAAATTCCAGCCATTAAAAAAAAAAAAAAAAGAAAGCCTTTGTTATGGGAGCCTTTCTTTGTCCTCCCACTTTAAAGGCAGAAACTCTTCTCTGCCTCCACCCCCTACCCCTAGGATTTAGATAAGCCTAGAGCCAAAACCACCCTGAAGATTGCGGAACAATGGGCCTTCAGGTGGGGCTTAGGGAATAGGGAAGACTTCGGAATTCTCAGGGGGCACCTGGAAGCTGGTTCTGGCAGAGCCTCCCACTGTTCTCCCTGAGGTGGTTTCTCTCTCCCCACCCACGTTTATCTATGTAAAAGCCCTTCAGAGAGGACATGAGACTCCCTTGAAGACATCCCAGCCAGCACCCCTCCCCCCACCCTCAGCACCCAGTCCCCTCTGGGCCTGTTACCCAACTCCCAGGACCCAGGGGGGCAGGGCAGGGCAGGGCAGGGCAGGGCAGGGCGCTCTGCTACCTCCTTCCTGGACGGCCCAGATGTCCCTCCCCTCGGACCTGCCTCTCTCTCCCGTCCTCTTGCAATAAGCAGAAGCTTCGGACTTTGCTCCCCGGTGGCCCTCCCTGCCCTCTAAATTCTACCCTGGGCCACCAAGGACCAAAGTATGTAGCTCATATTCCGCTACCATACCCTACTGAAAGAGAGGACAGAACAGAGAGCTGCAACAAACTTGCCTTCTCTAAAAATCCGATGTTTTGCAAAGACAAGCCTCAGTAACTTGTAAGAGTTAACTTGAAAAGTATCAGTTTCTGTCGATCATCTCTTCGGCGCCCCCCTGGTGTGCTAGGCCGAGGAAAGTCACTTAAGAAAGGGCTTTTTTCTTAAGCGGCAGGAAGGCCCCTGGGGGAGACAGGCCGGTGGCCACGTGGAAGTCCCCAGTGCCCTGTTTGGTGTTCGAGGCAACAGGGGGTGACGGGGGCCCAGGGAGGCCCACTGTCCGCCTCGGCCTTCTCCGGTCTGTCCTGATCTCAGACCAAGGCAGCAAACCCCGAATTCCCCGGGGACTTCAAGCTCCAAGTGTTTCTTCCTGGGAGCATTTCTTACTACATTGACTCATTCACTCAGACGTCGTTCCGGCGTTTCCTGGGTCAAGGGCCCGTTCCAGGTGCTGGGGAAGGTGGTGGTGACAAGACCGTGCCCCCTGGGGGCTAACGCTGTCACAGTGGGCGAGCCAGGAAGTAAATAATGTGAACTGGCCAAACTACAGTAAGTTCAGAGCGTGGTAAGTGCCGAGAAGGAAATGTGGAGGAAGACGAGGCCAGCAGGAATGGCCAGGCCACCTCCTCAGCGGGGGACCGCTCTCTGGGGGGTGGGGGGCAGAGATCCTATGCAGAAATCAGGCCGAAAACAAGCTGGAGCCAGGCCAGAAGGGGACGCTGGGCCTGGTGGGGCCTGGTGGGGACAGGACTTGGGAGAGAGTGAGCAGAGCTGGGCACCTTGAGTTTGTCGTTTTGTAAACAAGCAGAAGGGACCTCTGAGCCTGCCCAGGCTCGGTCTAACTTCAGACATGTCCACACCTTCCACCCTGTGAGGCGGGATTGTTGTTATTCCCTACGGGCAGGAGAGATGGGCCTAAACTGCCTGAGGAGTTTGTCCACAGTGACTCAACTGGTGGCAGGGTTGGAAATGTGGCCTGCTGGCCCCAGAGCCCTCACACTCAGCCAGTCTCCCAGGCCACTGAGTGGGCCCAAGACCAGACGTTAAATGCAGTCATTAGGCATAAACGGAAAAAAAAATGCTCTCCTCTTTTGCTCTCCAATAAGAGTTTTTTTCAAATTCTCAGAAAGCAGTCTTTTGTCCCAAAGTCAGGGAAACTCTTAAAAATCATTCCCACATCCTTTAAATAGCTTTACCCCAGGGGCAGAGAAGTGGGGGGCCGCTTGCCTGAGGCAGGGCACGAGCTCCCTGAGCCTGTTTCGTTTTGTTTTAAATACTGTCAATTAAACACTCTTAAGACTATAAATCCTTCTTTGTCCCACTTCTGGGCTTTTTAGAAATGTAACTTTGTGGCTGGGACCTCTCTCCTTTGAAACTCTGAGGAGCCCCTGAGCACTTCATCAGTATTCATGGTTCTATGAGACTTCAGCTGTCAGACCCCCGGGCCGACCTCTGCTTGCCAACGCATCACCTAGGGTCTTGTCGACAATGCAGATTCTGACTCTGAGGGGCCGGGGTGGGGCCCGGATGTCAACCCTTCCCACTGGCTGGTGGAGGACGAC
>NW_011889071.1:958977-962077 GCF_000151845.1 Pteropus vampyrus | reverse complement strand
GCCCCACCCACGTTTCCCAGCTGGCGCCCATCCCTGAAGCTCTCCGAGGCTCCCAGCGTCAGTCAGAACCTGCGGCCCCTCATGCCGGCCTCCCCGACGTGCGGGAAGGGCCGCGGACGCCTCACGGGCAGCCCGGCACGCGGCGGGCTCCCGGGCTGGGCCCCTTCCGTCTCTGCCCAGCCAACACGTGCTGCCCCAGGCCGGATCACTTACATTCCCCGGCCGCTCACTTCCCCGGCGGGCCCCATTTACGGGGTCCGTGGCTGTGCTCAGTGCCCCAGCCCCGCACCTCCTGCTTCCCTGCTGTGCTCACCATTTTGGGTGTGTTTGTGTAACTGTCAGGTGAATGGCCGTCTCCCAGGCTGTCTCCCCACTTCCCTGAGGCACTCCGAGGGGTCCCTCGGAGGCCATGTGGGTCCCCGGCCTCCGGCACAGGACCTGACTCACACAATGTGCAGTGGGCACCCCGCCTTCTCCTGCTCTTCCTCCTCTTTTGCAGCCCACCTCGGCCGCTGGTGACTTTCAGCACTGCCCAGTCGCTCTTGTTCAGGGATTATTTGTGAATAAATATTACCCTCGTAGATGGCACCCTGGATGCACGTGAATTTATGTGGGTGATGAGGATTAAATAAGGAAGAGATGGGAAAAAAAAAAAAACAGGTAGAGAGCAGCAGTGGTCTAAAGCGAAGAAGCGAGCGAGTCACCGCATGGGTGACGTCGGGAGTCACAGAGCCAGGCCAGCGGGTCGTGCCGACGTCTCCGAGACACAGAAGAATCGATCGAGAATTAACTCCAGAAAACCAATAAAGAGTTAGCAGAATCTCGCCCTATTACATATCGCAGTCGTACGGTAGGTGGACCCCTGTGATTTACATATTTTTAGGGAGTTATTGTGACCTGGCACAATGTTTACCTTCAAATCCTAACCACTACCGGCCCCATGAAATTAAACTCCACTAAATTATAAGCGCTTTGAGTCAGAATCGGAGTCTTTTACACACTGGCGGGGTCATGTGTCTCGAAGACGGGATAACTTAGAAATCTGTGTCGCGTGGTGATCAGCAGCCAACACTCCCTTTTAAGTAACTCTCTTTGGCTATACATCAAAACTTATTGAATTCACATCCATTTGTCAAAAACTGGTACTATGTAGTATCCTCAGTGAGTTTGGAATCTCTGACGTGCGCTTGTTGAAAAGATTCCGTTGTTCTGTAATTATGCTCCTTTTTTGCCAACTGCTGACAGCATTTTTGGCACAGTTTCAGTACTAAGTGAAATTATATATTTATTACCTAAATTATATAAGCTATCTATGCTTACTCGACAAAAAAAAAGATATATACTAAAGCAAAAAAGAAGTCAAATATGATCCAATTACTCAAAGATAACGATCATTAGTATTTGGGTTTGGATTCGTCCACAGTTCTTTCCTCCGTGTGTGCGTATGTGTGTGCCTTTTTCATGAATACAAGTTTTGCCCGCTATTTGAAAGTTCTTATGAAAACTTTCGTAAGCGAAAATGGCATAAAGCAAAAAAGGAACTACCTTAGGACACCTGTAGGATACCTGCACTTTAAAATCATATTGATGGTTATAAAAACAAATCACAGAACGGCAGTGCAGAGTTTGACAGTTGCAAGATTCTTTCCTGAGGGTAGAATGTCGCTGGACTGTAATTACAGTGCCTTTGAAACTATGAGGCCTTTGGGACCCAAAATATCGTTCATGTTCTTGCTTGTTCAAGTCACAGTGGCACAGGACTCTAAGCCCTTCCTACGTTCTGGAATTAAAAAATACACAGCAGGAAAGAAAGAGTGAAATTAGACAGACGGAGGTTCAAAACAGATAATGTTCTTATCGGGTTGATAATGAAGTAACTTATTCACCTACTAGAAGCGTACTTTTAACCAAGAGAAAAACCACATCGTAATCCCCAGTGTTAGTATCAGGACACGTGACTTTGATAACCTCTGTGCCTGCTTCCTCTTCTGTAAAATGGGGATTTTCCATTTTCCATTCGTATTTTCATTAAATCAAATGAAACACCAAATGTGAAAGTACTTAAAAAAAAAAATCCCATCTAAGAACAGCAGTATTTTATTGAGCGTCTCTTTATCTTTTTCCTCCCCCTCCCTCCCCCCTCCACTTGTGCTGCCATCAGCTTATTCTCTGGGTTTTGTTCGTTCATTTGTTCATTTTTTTGTTTTGTTTCAGATTCCACAGATAAGTGAGATCATATGGTATCTGTCTTTCTCCGTCTGACTTATTTCACTCAGCACACGACCTTCTAGGTCCACCCACGTTGTTGCAAATGGCAAGATCTCATTCCGTTTGATTGTTGAATGACATCCCATCGTGTGTGTGTGTGTGTGTGTGTGTGTGTGTGTTTGCCTCACGTCTTCTTTTTTTAAGTTATTTTTTAATTTATTTATTTTGTAAGTTACAGTTGACACGCCACGTCTTCTTGATTCTAGAATGCGAGTGCTTTTTAACTGTGAAGCATCATGCAAGGCGAGATGTTGAGAGAGAGAGAGAGAGAGAGAGAGAGAGAGTGAGCGAGCGCAGCCTAAATCACAGACCAACAGCCTGACGACTCGCACGAGTCCTCACGTCTCCCGCGACGCTGCGTGTGGGTGCCTTCCTCTCACGACCAGCACATTTTAGTGTCATTCTTGGTTTCTATTCCCGTGTCCCCCACTAGACAGTGAACTCGTTAACGGGGAGAGCTAAGTCCTGTAGCCGGAGGCTCAGGGGGCACTTTAGCTCGGCTCCCCATCGGCCCTGCCCAAGATTCCTCTCCTCCGGCACTCAGGCTGCGCCCAGATTATTCCCCTCCAGCCGCCTCCTTCCCCAGCCCCTCCGAGAAGTTCCAGAAGCGCCATCGATCCTCTTCGTTTTCGTATTCCCAGCACCTGAAATGCTGCTGGGCAGTGAGCACCGTAGGCAGCCAGTGGAGGCTGCTCGAGGGATGAATGAATGAGACAGCGGAATGATCACGTGGGTCTTTAAGAATGCTCTCTTCCTGTCAATCAAAGCCTCCTCCACGGAAGTCTCTGAGATCCGATCATGGATCATTTCGTTTGATTATTCGAGAAGGGCC
>NW_011889071.1:954063-958504 GCF_000151845.1 Pteropus vampyrus | reverse complement strand
GGAGGAGGTGTGATCCGCAGAGGGCTGCAGAGAGGCTAAGGACGGGATGCAGTTCTGCAAGCACAGGGCGCTGCGCGTGGGGACCCCACAGTCTGGAGGTGCTTGGTTCGGGCAGGGGAGCCCGAGCCTAGTCCAGGAAGACAGCGGCAGCGGGAAGGCCCTCGGCCTCGAAGGCTGGGCCCGGCCTCTGCTTCCAGCTCGGCTCTCTTGGCATTTCCGTTTCTCCGCTGAATGATGCTTTCCGAGGGTCGTCTGGTGGGCGATTTGGCAGTTTGGCATTTTGGAGTAGTCTAAGGCTCTGGGGACAGCCGAGATATGCGTCCCAGCTCAGCTTACTGTGTGCGTGATCCTGGACGAGCCACCTAGTCCCTCTGGGCCTCAGACGCCTTCTGTAAATCGGGATTATTCCTACTTCGTAAGACTGTTGAGGCCATGAACTATCTTGTAGAATGCTGAGGTCATTGACAACACATGGGATGGGAGTGTTAGCTACTGTTACCAGTGCTGTGTCTGTGAAGGTTTCAGTATCCGTGGAGGATTTGAAAACACAAGAGTGAGAACCTCAGGTCAGTCCTTTTTACTTAGTTGAGAGCCATGGGAGCCGATGCAGGTGCCTGAAATGCTGGCGGAGGGCAGGGGGCAGGGGGCAGGCGCGGAGCACAGGACACCAGGCCAAGCGCCCAGCCGTCCCCGGCGCCATCGGCGGCGACCAGGGTAAGGGGCTGTTTGTCAGAGGCGCAAGGATAGGTAGGAACGCACAGCCCTTTAAACAGGGTAATTTCAAAATGCTGGCAGGAAGAGAGAAGAAAATGATTTTTATTTGGAACAGAATACAGTTTCCAAAGATAGCCCCACACTTAACACGGTCAATTAAATTTCAACAATGGTGCCAAGTTAGATAATTCAATGGAGAAAAGACAGTCTTTTCCACGATAGTCCTGGAACCCCTGGATATCCTATATGGAAAAAAATTAACCTTGACCCTCACTTCACACCATACAAAGATTAACTCAAAATGGATTCATAGACCTAAATGTAAGAGCTAACTAAAACTAATTAAACTTTTAGAGTAAAACAGAAGAAAATCATTTTAACATTAGATTAGGAAAAGACACAAAAACCATAAAAGAAAAAAAAAGATAAATGGACTTCATCAAGATTAAAAATTTTTGCTCTTAAAGGTAAGCCCCAAGACTAGATATATTTTTGCGAAACATATATCTGACTCAACTTACAAAGAACACCGAAAACTCCATAATAATGTGAACAATCCAAAAAAAAAAAAAAAATAGGCAGAGAACTAAAAAGTGGGCACAAAAGATTATGGTAAGATGTATCTTATCATAAAAGAAGATACATGACCAACAAATAAACACATGAAAAGATGTTCAACATCACTAGTGATCAGAGAAAAGCAAAATAATCTGTACTGAGATCTTTTGAAGCTACGTTATCAGACACATAAAAGTCTAGAACTGTTATAATATATATAACGGCATCATTCTTTAAATTTGATTTCTTATATACAGTGTTGTGACCATATCCTTAGAATAATATTTATTAGAATTTTAAACATCTGTCCTCTAAATATAGACAAATATATTTAGAACATATATATGTCATATATAATATTGTTTGCTTTTAAAATTAGTTTTATCTAACAAAAATTTTTAGTAAAAAAAAATAAGATGCTCACACAGCCACGAGAATGGCTAAAAACAAGAAAGACTGGCAGTAGCAGATGCTGGCAAGGAAGCGGAGCCTTCGGAGCTCACACGTTTTTGTGCAGCCGTAAAAAAACAACTTGCCTCCACCTTCCAAGTTCTTCTGCCTCCTTCTCTTTTATCCGTAATGGCGTAGAAGCCTCAACCGCCCAGTGTTTCAATCTCGTTTTATATATATATATATATCTGTCATAATCAGTCTTGGACGTTTTCTCCTGTTAATCTGTCTCCGTTAGTTTGATTGTTTTCCCAGCTAGAAGAACTTGGAAAGCAGGAGGAAGATTATTTTTTTACGCCCGTGCAAAACTGTGTCCACATAAAAACATGGACACGAACTCTATAGCATTAAGCTGCAGTGTGCTCATAAAACAAAACGTCACGCAGCCAGGAAAAAAGAATGAACTCCGAGCACACGACAACTTGGAGGCGCCTCAGAACCCTCGCTGCTCAGCGAGAGGAGTGGCCGGACCTGGTCTGGGCCAGACGATTCCATTTCCGTGAAGTTCTAGGACTGGCAGGTTTAACCCTGGTGGAAATATCTGAAACATCAGTGGCTAATGCAGGGAAGGGGGAGAGAAAAAGAACTCTAGGCGGCTGAGCTCAAAAATCCTGTAAAGACCCTCCCCTCCCTACCCTTTCTTTTACCTCACACTTAAATGGCCCGGCTGGCTGCTCAGCCAGTTTCTTCAAGTAGCTTTTGTTCCTTGTCTCAGCAGATTTTACGCCCCGTCCTGGCATTTTGGTCTCAGGAAGTTGACAGTTTGCGGAATGAGCTGAAGACGCCTTCCTAGAGACACGATCTGGGATAATATATGTTGCTACCCTTCCAAACGTGTCCCCAGGGTCAGACACCCCAAGGGTCACTCCTCTAAAGTGAATCCTAGATCTGTAACTAATAACATCGACGGATCTCAAAGAGATCTTGAAAGCTAGGGTAAAACACACGCCGTAGAATATCATGTATGCAGATTTTAAAAACCTACATATAATGCGGTATTTCGATTGCAGGACCGTATATATTAATTTATTTATTATATTAATAAACGTATGGACACATGGACAGGAAGTATATGCACTGACTTCAGAATGACGGTCACTTCTGGGGAGAAAGGGGAATAAGGCCAAAGGAAGGGACAACCTTTATATCTGAGTCCATTTACTGTCTACTCGTATTCAATAGAGATCTGAAGCAAGTAAGGAAAATGGGTGAAATCTGTTGAGTTTGGGTCAGGGCGGGTATTTTGTAACAGTGCTGTCTGTACTGCTCTGTGTGTTCGAAACTTCTCAGGTTGAGACTGACACCCGCCCTGCAGGCCTGGCCAGCCCGGATCCTGGTAGCATCTCTCCCGGCTCCGCCTGACTGGAGACATTCCAGAGAAAAACATAAAAGCCGTGTCTCCCACGTCTTTTCAGTAGCATCTTGGGAAAGGAAAATCTCTCATCCCTCTTAGCAAGTTCTCAGGAAAACCTATCAATACCCACATCTTCCTTTTTCTTACCATCAATATCTATCAACTTGTAATTCCCAGGAAGTGGAGGTCCCGCCCACCCCAATTCAAGTCCAGACAGTCATTGTCTGAACCACGTCACTCTTTGGAACTTGAGCATAATCACAAGGGTGACTTCCGGCCTGGAGTTTCTGCCGGTTCTTTTTTCAGAGAATTTTTTATGCTGTGAGGCTACGGTCCTCGGGCGTCGGTAGAACGATGTCATCAGTGGCCCCTGTTTTTGCTTTTGAGCAGTGAAGTCAGTAACTTGGCCTCCGGACGCTGCTCTCGCACACAAAACAATCCCTGGAAGTAAACCATTTACCTGCAAGCGGCATCTAGAATTTTCAAGGGTGCTCTTACCTGTCTGGGTCCAGTAACTGGTTGTTGAACAAGTGACTGAATTGCTGCCTCTCGTCATCCCCGTGTGCCCAACGACGACCTCACGGTGACAAGGACATGGCCGCTCTCGCTGAGGGCTCGCTGCACGCTGGGCCCTGGGCTCAGCGCGCTGCCCACATCTTGGAAGGTTTCAAGCGCCCTGAGCCCGAGCTGTCTGTCCCGCTTTGCAGATAGGAGGAAAGCAAGGCCCAGGATGAGAAGGCGCCTGTGACAGGCTGCGCGGGCTCTTCCGCTGGCCTGGGTGGGGGGCGTGGAGGGGGCCAGGGCACAGCAGGTGGAGCTGGCAGCTCCCCGCGTCCAGGGCGCCCATCCTCCTTACAGTTCCCCTTTGTTGCCCACGGCAGCCTCACAGGAACTGCAGCTGGGGGTCCCCTCCTGAGTCCAGCCTTGTCCGCACTCCCGCCGCCTGGCACAGGCCCTCGGCACAGTGGAGCACTCGTCAATAACGAGGCAGATCTGTCAGACTGGCCAGCGTGGAGTTTCTAGCAGGATCGTCTTTTAGGGGGACGAGCTCGATCTTTGGGGTCACACCGTCCTGGCTGCAAGTGCTGTTTCTTTCTGTGTGTGCGCCCTGTGTGGCATTCGGAAGGGGCTGCATCGTTCTGGGCTTGGTTTTCCCACCGGTGCGAAGGAACCCCTGATCCCCGCTTTGCAAAGTGGTGAGAAGTTCCCAAAAGAGCCTCGTGATTAAATATCAAGACCCCTTCTCTTTCACGTGGTCACGTGAGGGACAAACCAGCCTGCCTTTTCCCTGCTAGAAAAGTGGAAGAGCCGACAGGAAAGGCCTGTAAGGTCTGCATAGCAGCTCGCCTCGCCCCGTTCGAGTCG